>NC_141784.1:16224920-16561290 GCF_054643075.1 Acanthaster planci
GAGTGACTTTGACTGAAAATTGGATTCCAGATACAAAATACAAAAAGGTATGTGTGATAAAGACTTTTGAGCCTGCAAATTTTTGTTGAAGAGTCTCTTAGGATCTGTGAAAAGAACAAATTGTGGCTGTTTTTGTGACTCGATCTTCGAAGTGCGGCCGCACGCAGGCGAGCTAACATTGACAATGCCATGGCGGAAATCCGTAGTAGGCCTAGCACACTTCGACTTCGTTTTACCCTTTTTATTGAAACATCTGAATTCATTTGGTGAAATTACGGTTCGTAACACATGTGTTCAATCGTTGTGAGCAATTTTACCGTCGTGGAATTTCTTTCAAAATTCGAAAACAGCGTCGTCTGGAAACTGGGCACGCCATGTACATGTATTTTCTAAGTAACTTTCATCAGGCCTAGTTTCAAACTGAACGATCATTTCCAGTAATATTGGATACATAATCCCAGTAATCATTCCTTCATTCACTGACTAAGCAGCTTAGATGTGATCCAACAAGAAATTTACTTGAGTTTTTGTTCAACTTAATGAAAGCCAGGTTTAAGTTACAATAGGCATGATAGGCTGAGTGATAGGCAAGTTACAGGCACATGAACATGTACATGTATGGTTATGATGATGTTTTCCTCAGAAATGTGTCTCTTTTGATGAATTTCAAAAAGTGTACTTTATAACTATTCGTACCCAATACAGGTACTGTTATGATGTACCCCTCATTTTGGCCGGCAATGGCATGACTGAAAACTGAACTTAGCATTGTCTGACATAGGCCTTCATGTTCAACGTAATTGCACGTGCAGTTCGAATAACTGTAATCTCAGCTCCATCTACTCAGATTTTTTCCTCATGTCATAAGCTTGGGATTGGCATTTTAAGCTAAATAAACTGTTCTGTTATATTGAACAAATAAACTTGTATTTTTCAGGTGATTTGCTCCATCATGCCGCCTGTGGGGACTTCACGAGGAGTTGAATGTGCAGCATATGGTTGCAGTAGTCGCTTCTATAACAAGGACATGTCAAGATCGCCATTCCATTTTTTTTCTTTTCCCTCCGATCGGAAAAGACGAGACAGGTGGTGTATGAAAATCAAGAGAGTTCATGGTCGTAATGGGTTTGTTGTTGGCAAGTCCACTCAAATCTGCCATCTTCACTTTAAAGATGAGGACATTAGGAAAACTCTGAATGGAATCTGGCGACTCAAACCTGATGCCGAGCCAAAAGATGTACTGTCTGGTTTATCCCCCAGTAAACGCAGGGTGCTTCAAAGGTGTAACTTACATCGTTTCACTTCAAGTGGTTCAGCCAGTGAACAACCAACAGATGATAATGAACCAGTGAGTAGTGATGAATCCCTAAGTGACTCTCGCAGTGAATTTGATGCTCATATCAATGTACTGAATGAGAGTGAACACTCCAATGAAGTTACAGAACTGAAGGAAACAGTCCAGAGACTGCAAAGGACAATAAATTGTTTAAATGAAAAAAATGAGCAAAAGAAGTTCATAAATACTTTGGAAAACGATGATTCTTTGACGAAACACTATACTGGTTTTCCAAGCTACTCCGTGTTATTGGCGATGTTGTCTTTCCTGAATCCAGGGGATAATTGTGCAAATGTTATTGCCTACACTCCTAACACAGAAACTGCACCATCTGTTTTACAGCAACCTGTAACCAAAGATGCAGACCACACTTATGCAAGTTCACGTAGAACTCCTAATAAACCTGGGAAAGTGGCACACCTGTCAGCCAAAGAGCAATTCATTTTGGTTCTTTGTAGACTAAGGCAAGGCTTCTCTGTAAAACATTTGGCATATCTCTTTGGCACTTCAGAATCAAGTGTCAACAGACACTTCGTTACATGGATTAATTTTATGTATTTTAAGCTTAGATCACTCCCAATTTGGCCAAGTAAAGATACTGTCTTGAAAACAATGCCCCAGTCATTCAAAGACAAATACCCAGACACACGAGTCATTATTGATTGCTCAGAAATTTGTGCACAAGTTCCAGATTCTCTTACTCTTCAGAGCATGTTTTGGTCTAATTACAAGCATCACATGACATACAAGGGCCTTCTTGGCATTGCACCAAGTGGTGCAATAACATTCATCAGTCAACTTTATCCAGGATCAGTGTCAGATAGAGAAATAGTTATTCGAAGTGGTTTTCTTGACCCAAAGTTTTTTGAAAAAGATGATGTCGTGATGGCTGACCGTGGCTTCACGATTGAGGATTTACTCAAACGTATGGATGTGAAACTGAATATCCCTACATTCCTTAGGGGAAAAGACCAATTCGAACAAGCTGAAACTATTGAAACACAGCAAATAGCAGCCGAGAGAATCCATGTAGAAAGGGCAATTAACAAAGTAAAAAAATTTCGCATTTTTAACAGTCCTATTCCTCTTTCTATGCATGGCTCCATCAACCAGATTTGGACAGTTTGTTGTTTATTGACTAATAGCTTTAATCCTGTAATCTCATTGGCTGGTAATGTGTACACTTTGCACTCCAAGGAAAAAGCCACAAAATCTCACTAATATGTTTTGAGTTAAATATCCTGTATTTGCAGTTACTCTGGCATGTGTTTTGGCATTCAAACTGTTACTTTCAGTTGCAGAAACAAAAACTAAATTAAACTGGAGATGTAAAAGAAATTTTTTGAGTTGCACAAATGCCGTTTTGGCAAGTGCTCTGTACTGAGACTGGCAAGTTTGATCTTACATGGAAATCTTTAAAATTCCAATGATTGCTTACTCCTATTATTGGACTGTAAAGAAATTCATGAATTATTATCCACAGCTTCATAAATGTAAACAGAAAGAGTTCCACATAAGAAAGTTCATTCATTTTTATTTTTGGTAAACAATTAGTCCCCAGAAATCAGTTACAGGCCAGAAAAGTCAATTTTAGCAATGAGAGAGTACAAACATTTTCAATGAGAAAACAATTTTCAAGACTAGTCTCATAGGGTTTAAACACAGGGTGTCAAGTGAACTTTGTATATGGAACTCTTCCCATGTAAACCTTGATTCCTACATAAAAATATGGAACCATGAGATTCACATCAACCCTTAATGTGCATAAATTGAAGTCTGCAGCTGAATTGTTAGTGACCCCAGTATGCGCCATACATGTACATATACTAGCTTGAAGTTTTCACTGAAATGGTCTAAATAAAAGAAAGTACAGCGTGCATGTATAACTTTAAGGGGACATTGACTGAAATTTAACGCTAGCCACTGTTATGTAAAAGCCAAAATAAACGTCAGCTAATTTTTGGTACAGGGTGTTCCAAAATGCAGAGTCAAATGTTATCCATTGAATGATTAAGCCTTTATGTGTGTACACAACAAAATTGCACCATTCTGCTCCAGTTAATGCTAGCTGACCCTGCACCTGAGTGTAGTATGGATGATCTTTTTGGAGTACAGGCTTGCCACCTTCAAGTTTACAACAGAAATGGGGATCATGACATGCTGTCAGAGGGTCTTCGTCTTTCTGTTTTTCAGGACATTTTATTTCGAGAATTCCAAAAGGACTTTCTGCCAAACAGTCCACTACCTTGCGGTGTGGTGATGCACCCAACCAACACGCCTTTGGATCAATCACAAGTCCACACTTCTCAAGACGAACAGCATGCCCAGACCCATTCATGTACTGTGAATACTTGTGGGCAGCAACTGGCTCAAAATCATTTCCTTGTTTGAACTTTTTCTTCAAAAAGTCTGACACAGGTTTCTCCTCACCAGGTAAAAAACCTTTGGTAAATTTGCAGTCTAACTTCTTTCGAATTAATATTGAATGAAACTTGGAAGCCGTGAATCTAAACTGCCGGTGATTAAACCACTTGGCACATGAAGTTTGCTCCTGTGTATCATTTTCTATTTGGACTGTGTCAATTTGTTGAATGAAAGAATAGAAGTCTGATTCATGTTGTGAGGCAGGGACATAATTGATATTGTAGATAGGAACAGTTGTTAATGAAAATGATGGGTGATATCTCCAATCTGGCCCTGTTGCACTTGGATGGGCATTGAACGAGCACCTCTCAGGAAAATTACTGTAAACCTGAAAATTCAAAAATAGAACACTTGTAGCTTACTGGTGAGCCAAGTGGAGCAGGACCAAATATTGTGTTTTTGTACAATGTGGTTTCAACCTCCTCCTCGACAAGATACGAAAATGGGATTGAGGGACACGTTTCTTGAAGTGACTGCTGAAATTCAGTTAATTTATCATTGTCATTTACTTTACAGTAAAGGCACTCGTGTGTCAGACAATGTTGACTCAATTCCACAACCTGTAGTCATCTCATCAACCTTTAGCCGTTTAACTGTCACATCCATTACCAGCTTCTCGTCAACTGTGCCTTTACACCTTGGGACTACCCACAGACTTAGTCTCGAGGTGCATGCAACCTCTTCTGGTACAGCTTTTAACCATGAAGGTGGTAACTTGCCAACTCGAAAAGTAATGCATGGGTATGGTTGCACACATCCCCTAAGCCAGCTGGGCAGTCGCAGTGGGCGTGAACAATGTTTGCATCAAGAAATCGCATGGCAACACTCAGTTTTCTAGAGCAGCTCTTCATACTGGCCAAGCATATTGCCTTGCAGTAGAAAAAGTTGTTATCCAAACGGGTGAAAATAGAACCAGCACTGAGATCTCTCTCAGCTTTGAAGTGTGCACCATGTATTGCTGGTTTGGAAACTCTTGTCGATTCCTTCTGGGGTCTTGATTTCATGTTGGCTAAATCTACGTGCAGATTGATCTCGCGATGGGTAAGGGCTGGGAGGCTGCAGAGATTCCTCCCCCAGTCTGAAGCATTTCCCCACTGGTGGTAACAACCTTGTTGTGGGATACCAGTGGGGTCAGCACCATGGGTTATGCATGGTCTAGAGCATGGTGTCCGCTTCTCTGCCTTGTTTTTTGTCAACTGCTTGTTAGATGTGGGATCAACAATTGGAAACTGATCGCCATTTCTAACAATCAGCTGGATTCTAAAATGTTAAAAAACACAAACAGGAAAATTAGTACACAGTAAAAACCTAATTCAAAGGGCTTGTGTGCAGAAAATATCCCAACACAGTGATGCTGCCGATGAGTTGGCTAATATTTCAAGCTGCTGTTCACTTGCTGGTAAAAGCTTTCATATTTCAGCCTTGAAGATTTTGAAAGAAGGGGAAGGACAAATCTAGCATGCTTTTGTATATGAACGCAACATTAATTTGGATGCCAAAGGTGAAAGAGTCTTCCCAAAGATTATTTGTTTTGCCTCTGTATTCCTTAAAATTTAATTGAGATCATTTTTTACATTTATTTTGGTCATACTGTATACATGGTATTATGAGAAAAATGTTGAAAATGAACTGAACTGACTTGTCCCAACATGATCTTTTTGAGTTGGTCTCCCTGAACAATGACTTTCAGCTTAAAAAAGCAAGACACAAAATTTTGGTGTACTCCAAATTCTGCTTTTTTATTCCATTCAATATGAATCCCTTACTAGCAGTCAATTATCACCTTTGCTATTACATCAGTACAGTGAATGAACTTACTTATCCAGTTTACACAGCTTCATGCAGCTCATTGCTATTTCTTGAATGACATGAGTTTGTGAATTCCCAGAAGCCAATCTTTGAGTAGTATGTGGAAAAAACAGTCAGTTGCTGAATATTTTGCTGCTGAGTACTGTTCCAAATGAAGCTAGATGCAGTATTACTCCCACGTCAGGTGTTATTTTTTTGTCCCCCCAAAAGTGTACTGGAAATGCACCACCATGCTAGTTGTCACACCAATTCATAAAGTAATTGTTCTGGGATTCTACTTTTCCCTGACCATGACCCAATGTTAAAAGAGGCAATGATAGGGTCATAGTTATTTAGATTACCTCTCTATCATCTGTGCCTTGGTTTTAAGTCCCTTGCAGGAATCTCCACAGCAGCTTAACCAAAACTTGAGGTCTGAGCATTTCTTTTTCTGAAGGGCAGGTACCGTGATTGTAGGTCAACTCGCCCCCTGGCCGACTCGCCCCTTACCAGCTCGCCCCTTACCGACTCGCCCCCTAGCCGACTCGCCCCTTACCAACTTGCCCCCTTGCCAACTCGCCCCCCTTACCGACTCGCCTCCTGACTGACTCGCCCCCCAAGTTTGCCAGGCACATATGGCCGGCCCATTCACCATTTAAAAAGAAATACAATCAGTCAGAGATGGAATCGGTGAATGCTGCCCTTAAAAATAGGTTCTGGGGTTTGCAGCTGGCACTCAAAGTTGAGTGTGTTTAAAACTTGGTGGATATTCCCTTTGTGTGAAATTGGGGGTAACAATATTGTTTTTTTATATTGGTAAAACTAATTCAGTATTATCATTATCGTGTGTATGGGCCATGGCGCAGCGTTTCCTGTGTATTGTCTATGGGATTTCGTGCGCCACAACACCAACACCCTACCATAATAATTAACTTTGCGAACTATTTCAGATAAAAAAATGGTACATATTAGGCATAATGCTCGGCGACGCAAACCTACGGAAGTGTTAAGGAGACATGATTTTATGACAAAGGGTGTTACGGTCGCTACACACTTTCAGGTTCCGATAACTTCACAGGCTGCAATTATTAGTTCACAATTAACACTAAATACTGATTTATTTGGCGAGTACAGTCATCAAGGATCACATTGTTGATCGGCCATATTGAATTATATCCCAGCATACACTGTCGGTGTCATGACGTCAGGGAAAAACAGTCATGTCATCTGGTGCCCGTTACTTGTAAACAAATTAAGAGCTCTCTCAGAGATATTCAATTCCAAAAAAGGAATAAACATTCCGCAAATAAAAAAAATTAATAATGGGGCGTTAAAAATTGACATTAGTGTACAATGTACCACTATGACATTATACATCACACAAGAAGCGTATATCCAAGAACCTCAATCAATTTTTGCAGTATATGTGAGGTCCCAGTCGAGTGAATGAGCAACAGAACACTATAACTAACTGGATATCGGGTCACTTCAAGAAGATACAGTCACATACCCAAATATTAATGGGACGAATGGGTTCGAAGTTGTTGATCCTGAGGGTATGTTGGATGTACGAATAACCTAATCAGACAGTGGACGTAGGAAGCGTTTGAATAAATAAGTGATTAGTGGTGATGTCCAAACATCCATCACCGTCCGTCATCACACTTGCACCTCGCGTGGGGAGATTGACGGAACGGTTTTTTATTTTACTACCCGACTTTGAAGTTGTAAAGTGCAATACTAATAGTAAGTCTGATAGTGCCACAAAACATCCAGTAAGATGCAAAAGAGCTAAAATTTAATTCAAACACTTCAGGCTCACAATCGGGAATTGGTTTCAGAGACGAACCTGAGACGGAGACCGTCGAAAACGGCTAACAATCTCTAAAAAACACGCACTGGTACAGTGCTAAGAAACATGCGAAGATAACTATCATTATAGTCTGGATACTAGATCCAATGATTCTGACTACTCTACAAGGGTCCAGTATCACCCCATGTCCACTTTCATTTCATTTATTATTTCTCAGGGTTCAAAAACCAACACAAAATACAAAAACCGATACATATCAACATATAGGAACAATATTTGCTGACACCCCTGACGGATAGCCTAAAAGCGAACTGAATCACTGTCGAGAGGGTCTCCATAAAAATGTCAACAAATACAAGAAAAACACTGGAAAAAAAATGACCTAACATACAAAAATGCACAAAAATAAACTTGATAAATAAACAATGGAATGTACATTTCTGCATCTAGCCGCCCCCCTATAGGCCCGCAATGAGGGGCTTCCTGTGACAAATATTCCGAACTGGAAACTATCAGTCCCAAATTCGGGATGTATAGAAATATTTCTATGTTGCCTCCTGATTATGGCATGTCATACAAGAAAAACACTAGATAAAAAATGACTTAAAATACAAAAATGCACAAAAAATAAAACCAGATAAATGAACACTGGAATGTACAGTGAAAATACAGGATCAATATTATGGCATCAAACAATGTTAGCCTCAGTAGACAGCCACTGGTCTCTTTGATATAAAAGAATTAAGACTGAAAACAATTTCTGTTGTGACATCTATGGGTAAAGTGTCCCACAGTCTTGGGAATCTAACAAATCATCAGTCATAAAAAGTTTGTGTATGCAAGGAAAAGGGAAGAAACTTAACACTGTCAAGATGCCTAGTATTGACTACGGAAAGACTTTCAATATTAACATTAACATGAAACCTATTGTACATACATTTAGCAATGAAAACCACTGGCACAAAATTCAGCCTATTGAGTAAGGGAGGTAAACCCAGTTGGATGTGACGAGCAGTGTAATCTAAGTTGTTCATGTGAAATCCAGGTATGTGCCTACGGGGTAAACCTAAACAAGATCGAGTGAAATGACGAACACTTTCTATGGAATGCTGCAAAGAAACCAGACCGGGGAACCAAACCGGACAAGCATATTCGATAATAGGTCTAATAAGAACACAAAACAGTTTCATTTGGATTTGTGGATCTCTAAATAACCAACCTATTAACAAAGCCTGACATTCTAGTTGCTTTAGACACAGTTAAGTCAACATGCTTCTTCCAGCTCAGATCATTAGATATAGTCACACCAAGATACTTAAAACAGTCGATAGTCTCCAGTGCATGGGAACCCAGACATAACAACGACTAAATGATTTGGAACGAAACAGACACATTACTCTACACTTGTTAACATTAAGATTCATTCTATTTAAAGAGCACCAATTATCAATACATGTCAAATCATTTTGTAATATGCCTCTCTGCATATGGACTCTCTGCATGCGACCTGATACGAAGAGACCAAGTTTAAGAGGGAACCGCACACACCATATTTATGCAATTTATCAAGTAGAATATTATGCTTAAGTCTATCAAAGGCTTTAGCCCAATCTAAGAAGTGAATCCAAAGTTTCTGCCCAATCATGATACAATATAGAGAGCGGAGTAATACATGAGCCTTTAGGCAAAAAACCATGCTGGGTATCTGACACATAACCACGTGTGAGCATGTATTTGCGTAAATGATTTGCTACAATTTTCTCAAGGCATTTTGAGACAGTAGAACAGAGAAAAACAGGTTGGTAATTACTAAGATCATGCTTAATACCAGATTTATAAATTGGAACAACATTAATCATCTTCCACTCTGAAGGGACCTGCCCTGTAGAAAGTGAAACATTGAAAAGCTTATGAGTTAGACAATGGACGAGCTATGGAGTCCACTTGACCATGATTGGAGGAGTTTAGTGTAAGATTATCGTACGCGTAGTTACGACGAATACAGACCCTCGTCCGTCACATAGCACCCTCTGTTGACTGGCAAAATTTACTGCGCTAAAAAGTTCGTTAATAAATGAACACAGCTACAGATAGTAACGTCTTGGAACCAAGACTAGACTAACTGGCGAACGCAAACTCCCGTAGCTAATGTAGCTGTTGATTCTGCTACAATATTTGACTTTATGCTGAAATCGAAGGTCACCTAGGCCGAAATGCCAGGTGAAATGCAGACTATAATTTTCTTCGACCAGTGCAGGCTTTGTGCCTGAAACATGATACACTTGCAGTATTACCCACTGGATATAGGAAAAGCCTCATTTTTGAGATGTTGCCACTAATGAAATCGAAAACACCCGGGCTCTCAACTTGTGACCCCTGACCCTTGCGTCATATGTATTTATATCCGTGGGTGATGCCAGCTGACTGAAGATTTTTTTATCAAGAGTCGTCAGGGAATTTTTGGGCATAGAATTAACCAAACTATCAGCAAATGCAAAGCATTGGTTACCTACCAAAAATAAAAGAGGCCTTCTTTTACTGCGCACGTTTTATTTTGTTTAACTACTGCCATAGCCAAAACCATGGCAAAACAAGTAAAGTTTTGCCTAGGCCTACTTCAATCATAGAGCAAGGCCTAGTACTGATCTTTGGGTGAAATTTGGTTCTCCCGGCATTCTGCTGCGTCTGGTGGACAGGGTTGCTGTCAAGAGTGTCGTCTTTTGAAGTCCTAAAGTGAAGGTGATCTGGAGGGCACAAGTGGGTGTACTCCTACGTCCCAGTCCCAGAACTGTGAGCAACGTACGGGTCCGGGAGCAGCACGAGAGGTAGGCGAGTGAGGTGAGCTCACTCCAGAGGAGTACGTGATTCTTGGGGCATCAGGTCAACTCGGACCCAAATCAACTCGGACCCATTCCAACTCAAACCCATGCCAACTCGGACCCAGGACCAACTCGGACCCACGCCAACTCGGACCCAATACTAACTCGGACCCACCACCATCTCGGACCCACGTCAATTCGGACCCACGCCATTTCGGACCCACCTCGAGTCAACTCGGACCCACTCAGTCTCAAGGTTGCATTACACCAAATACGCGCCGGTAGACCGAAATAGCGCTGACTCTTGAACCTCGCGAAGAGGTTTGTCTTAATTATTTTGGCTGGAAATTCAAGATTATGGCCAGATTGATCACTTTTCGTTTCAATTTTATGAACTATTGTGGCGGGCATCCCCGGGCCTACCCTGAGTTGATGGGATCAAACCAAGCACTATTAGTGGCAGAGTCGATCTTCCCAACCTAAGGCTTTTCCCCAGACGAGAGACCACACAGAGCGACCTCAAGGCAAAGGGTGCGGGACCGTTTTGGAGGAAATATACCGCCGATTGTGACCGAGTGTTAATTAGTCTCTGTTGAATTACACAATCAACCTGTAAAGAAAGTAATCCCCGACAGAAGAACTGTCGGTACAGGACGTTCAATTTATTCAACAATAATCAACACAAATCAACAAATGAAATGTACAGTGAAGTGATTGGGAGATTGGTTTGGTTGCCTGTGCATTTACTTACTTGGATTGAGCACTAATTTAGCGTAGGGCCCCAGCAGCAATACGCCAATGCATCAACCATGGAGAAATAAAACACATGTGTTTTATTTCTCCATGCATCAACTATGCACCATGCGCATCAGCCATTCACTGTGCATCAACCACACACAGCGCATCTACAAAGTCACACTGCGTCAGCAATGCACCACTGCATATAAGCAACGCACCTCTGTGTAAACAATGCACACCGCTGTGTAAACCATGCACACTACATGCACTGCATCAACAATGCACACCGCGTCAGCAACGTACAACTTGTACAACTTCGTACGAGCTTCAGGGTGCACCCTGGTAATTAGGCCAGAAATATGTCCGCCGAGCTCATTAATAAAAGTTATACACTCAAAATATTCTATATTAGAGGGACCTGAGAGCCATGGAACTGAGGAATTCAAGAAATATGAGACTGGACCTCTGGGCCGGACTCGGGGCTTCCAATTCTGAGCAATTTGGATGCAATCGGGTATGAAAGTGGCACTATTTGAGCCATTTTGCTGAGGGAGGGTTTTTCAAAATGGCTACTTTTCTGGACAGGGACATTTTCTGCATTTTAGGGGTGGTCTGCTTCTGGTGAAAATTTCTCAAAAATTCATTGGTCAACCCCCCAAAAATTGAAAGGAAAATGAAAGAGGACATGTGGAACATCATTTTTCTGTGCAGCCTGAACACCTGTGAGAGTTGTGAGTATTTTTAAAATGTTTGTGAAGTATGGGGATTTATCACTGCTGTCTATGGGAATTTATTTGTAGTAGTGCACCCTTCACCTAACGTGCATGCGAGCCAGCGTCAGCAACGTACAGCTCTCACAGCTTTGTACTTCCAACGCGTCAGCTACACACACTAGTCAGCCACGTACAGTCTATACAATCACGTACTTGCAACGCATCAGCACCACGCAGCGCTTTGCACAGCGCTGACAATGCCTTAGCTCCGTGCCAACTGACCAACTTCACTCTGCGAAGTCCAACAAGCAACCAACTATAATGCGATCGCAGCGCTCACTGCAGTAGCACGACCATGTGCACACAGCGCGCTACGCTATGCCTAGCCAGCACACGTTACCAAGTCACTAGCCAATCAGGTACGCGCACTGCAACTCATTAATAAAATCAGACTAGCTCTAGTCCTATACACTTTCCGTCACAAAGGCCCGAGCATGGCTGGGTATGTTATTTTATTCGCCTTTTCCCGAAGATACCCCCCTAATAGTAGTTAAACTATGCGCTCATATGAATGTACCCGCCTTCCTCTATCCAAAATAGGCCCGCATTGTAGGGCTTTTTGTGAAAGAAATACTCTGAACCGGAAACTATCAATCCCAAATTCGAGATTTATATAAATAATTCTATGATCCCTCGTGATCGTGATTATGGCACGTCTTATTGTAAAAAATGAGAAACCGTGGGATCACAAAATATTAACAATGAACTCGCGAGCAGACATACGACGCTTCAAGACCGTTTCCAAGTTTAAGCCAATAGGAAATATTCCACATTTTTATTTTAAAATGATTTGATTTGTGTTGTTCAAAATTACCAACCTATTTGAGTTTTTTGAAGAGTCAGTTTAGGCCTGAATGGATGAATTCCTCCATCTCCCTTAATTTTGCCGGTATGGGGGGGAATGGGGCAAGGTGCAGGTGTAAGACTTGCCAGGCACTGTAAAAGGTCAGTGTTCGTGACATTGAGGTATATCTGCAGTATCTGTGGTACGTATGCAGCATCTCTTATGTACATCAGAAGGCCTATATGTGGCTTTTTATTGCAACAAAAACTTTGGGGGCTGTTTGGTGAAAGTTCATTCGATTTCTGCTGGTGATCTGGAGTGCCAAAAAAACTTTGGAGAAAGGGCGTCAATGATATGGTACTGTCAATCACACTCCAAAAGCTGCTCCCATTGGTTGTCCCAAGCTCCCACTCCCCGATCATAGGGTTTCAAGAATGGAAGGTGACAAAATCAGTGTTTGTGGTTAATCACGCCGGTACCTCGGAAGCTAATACGTGATTATTATAAGATTCCAGATTACAAGCGGCAAATAAGACATCAAAGGAAATGTGCCTCCATAAAAATATGACGCTCGTCGGTTACTTATCACTTGTTCCAAGACATCACTGATATCAAATATAGTCCTGTACGGTTTATAACCACCATGCCTGTTCAAACTCGAAAACGGAAAAATTTTGGGAAGTCTGTGCCACTGTTTCCATGCATAACGTGTAGAGAGGACATTAAATCTAGGCAGCATGCAGTGCAAAAGTGTCATTTACCAAATGCTAAAATGTAAAAGTGAACAAACTAAACATTTTCAACAAGTTAATCACGCTCTTGGGGTTGGGTCCGAGTTGACTCAGGGTGGGGCCGAGTTGGTCGTGGGTTCGAGTTAGTATTGGGTCCGAGTTGGTTGTGGGTCCGAGTTGGTCGTGGGTCCGGGTTAGTACTGGAGCGGAGTTGGCATGGGTCCGAGTTGGTATGGGTCCGAGTTGGTATAGGTCCGAGTTGGTTTGGGTCCGAGTTGACTCGAAACCATTCTTGGTTGCACTGCAGTTCCTCCAAAATGCTCCCACTAGTCCTAGTCATGCCTAGTGAAGTTTTAACCGGACATACCAGAGGTGATAAATGTGATGTTACACTTGGGTTGTAGGTCAACTCGACCGTTTACCAACTCGACTCCTGACCAACTCGACCCTCGACCAACTTGACCGTTGAACCAACTCGTCCGTTGACCAACTCAACTTCAAAGTCAAGTCAATTCGACCATTAACCAATTTATTAGACAAACTCTTTCCTTGAAAATAGATATTAAAAGGGGAAAAATAAAGATCGGACCGGTTCCGGTTTGAGAAAATTATGAATGCTAATTTCGGCTCAATAATTTTGGCTCAATGAACCCACAAAATCAACTGAAATGCAATCAATAATTGAACTTGTGCCAATGAGATACTCCAAAATAATGTTCCCAATTTGAGAAGAAGCACGCACGCACGAATCCCCGAAATCTGTCACCACACTATGCGCATGACAGATCACATCACGCACAGTACAACGAATTACATGTGTGATCCAGAACTAGGAAAAATGTGTTCCTTCGATGCCCTGTCCTGGTTGCACTGTTTGCACGGTTGAGTTGGTCGATAGTCAAGTTGGTTGAGAGTTGAGTTGGTTGAGAGTCGAGTTGACTCGAGTCGAGTTGGCAAACTGTCGAGTTGACCTTACACTTACACTCGTCTTTTACTTCCAGATTTTTCCCAGTTTTTGTATTGTTCTCCAGTCTGCCAGTACATGTACTACATTTGGGGTTCATTACTTTTAGGACCCTGTTCCTATTATAAGGGAACAAATGTTACTTTCAGGAAATGACTTATCTAAACAAGTTGTTAGTGATGTCCTCTTTCATATCAGAAAGACAAGAGAACAGGGCTTTTGGTTTTTGAGGGAAATTTTGGGGTAAAATGGCAGCGTACTGCGAAGAGCTGTGAAGGGTGCAGACCACTAATTCAAGTGAGAATTTCTGACCAGCTCATTAGCATTAAAAGTACCCCCCCCACAGCATCTTTTGCAAAAGGAGATTGTTTGGCCCCCAAAATGGTGAGATTGTGTAAATCGTTGCCAGGATCAACTCCCTGGGTCTTTGAGCTTTCATTTGAGGGCAGAAGGGCTGAAAACTACGGTTGAAAAATGGTCCTAAGTGCCTGAGAAAGTTGAGGGTTGCCACTTGAAAAATGGCTGCAATCAGACTTCGGAAAAATCACTTTTTGGGGGGTGATTTTGTTTTGTGGGAATAATGAAAAATGTAATTGGTTAACCCACAAAAAATTGAAAAGAAATTGAAAGATAAGTGACCAGACAAGAATTTCATTTGTGTTTCAGAGATCTCAGGGATGTTGGCGTGCATGCTATTGGGCCCTGAACGGTGCTGATTTTACACTGTTTTCAATGGGGCTTGAATTAGTGGACTGGACCCTGAACGACAAATAAGTGAATGTAGTCTGGTTCCTTGACCTGGATGGAGATTTGTTTCGATGAACCAAAAAAGCCTAAGTCAGGTAACCAGATGAAAAAGAAAATGGCGTAATTCGACTGAGTGGCTGTCTTTTGCGAAACTCGGAGTAGGAATTTGAAGTTTTCTTGCTTAAATATTGTAAAAGTTTACCTAAACTAGGCCTATCAGGACTGAGGAATGGTTCCTTAAGGTCAGAATGTGAGTTAGTTTGAGAAAGTGGACTTTGTTTCCTTATTAAAGGAACAGGGTACTAATGGTACTGAACCCCCTACATTCCAATTTCCAAGACAAATTCTGCTTTAAAGGTTAAATAATATAAGCTCCTCCTTGTACAGATTTTGTTCTCGGTACGTTTCAAGGAAAGAATTTTTGTTAAACCAGATTTCCGATTTGCACTTTGATATTTTTGAATGCGGTTTCTCAAAAATCCCGAGAGCCAAAAAATTAACAAAAATTTACAGAGTGATAGGTCACTCACCATGTGTGATTCTACGTACTTCTTTCAAAATCGGTATTTCGGTCGCACCTGCACCAGCTGGCCTTGACAAACCTGTTCCACTCCATAGCAATGCACGTGTATGCACATACATGTAGTAGTTTTTTTTGACTTGCCATTCTGGTTTATTTCATTTCATTTATTTCATTTTTCGGGATACACTTTTCTATTCACAGAAACGTGAACATTAGAAACAAAATATGAATTATTTAAGTGCTTGTACATATATGAGAAAAAAAAACCTGTTCTGGCAAGGCAGTGGAAAACAATGGAATATAAAAGACAGGTACATAGAGCCTTAAAAAAAGTTGGATGACCTTACAGGATGAAGCTGGATTTTCTACAAGGCATGGATGATACGATTATGGTTAAAGAGGTGTTCACGTAAAGAGTGAAAGACACACAAGGTGGACTACTGACCACATGTCACTATTACTCGAGGAATTGTTAAAGCTGAAATCAGACTGAATGGTTGTCACGATCCGGAACAAGGGAAACGACTGTATCAAAGACAAATGTCTACACTATGTTAGCCCCATACTAGTCAAAGACTACTCCGTATCCAAGGATACAGAGGAGGTATATGGAGGTAGTCCAGTAGATTGGCCCTAGTGTACATGTATAGGGCTAAATGTAAAGCACCTGTGTGTGTTCCTGTTGTGTTTCCATGAAGAGTCATTGAGCGATAGACGTAGAATGATGGGAAACAGTACTCATCAGAAGTAGGTCTACAGTACTTAGAGCCAAAGTCCCCAATTCTCCAATTTTAATACTTTTTCAAACACCAGGAGTTAAGGTTAAAGGCCATGCCAAATTTAGTGAGCCAGCAGTCATGACAATAGACAAAGGATTTTGTTTTCACATCTGGAAGGAAAGTAAGAAATCTAAATACGATTTACAAGATGAAAAACAATATGGCTGATATACCACTCAATAACTATGAACACCAAACTTGGAAGCAATCAAAGAAATACCAAAAACAGTTCTATCAAATTCGATGCGCCACACAAGCCTTTGGAAAGAGCTATCAAAAAGCCTGTAAATATCATATCCAGCTCTTCAGTTTGGACATTTAAAGATACATTAACTGAATGTTCTCAAGAACAATGTGTCTGATGATCCACACAATGCTCAACCTGGTCTGATGGGTCCAGAGGGACATTAGTTTGCTGGCATAACTATACAGAGCCAGATACGATATGCTCACCTTTCCATGGTTGACTTTGTTTTTATTCAGTAGAATGTTCAGAGACTACAGTGGAACACAGTTATAACAAGGCCCTTGGTACTTGACCAATTACCTTGTTATAACATGTGTTGTATTATCAGTAATGGAAGACAGAAAAACAAGGACTGGGAACCTAAACGTGCCCTTGTTATAAATAAACGTGACATTAACAGTGTTCTTCTTATCGGTGTTCAATTGTACTGACATATTTTCTTCTGGCTAGCCACTGCCATGAATGCCAATTGAAATGTTTGAGATTACTGTCTGAACTTTGTTTCCATCTCAAAAAAAATCCCTACAATATTCACGCATCAGCATTTGTTGAGGAAAACCTTTAAATTCTCCAGCTTTTCTGTTTCACTGCAAATGAGTGATTGATCATGTTGATGTGAAAAATTAAATGTTTGTAAAATCATGTTCCCATTTCAGAAATGGCTTCCTTTATAAGTACTCTGCAGACAGCAAAAAGCATCTTTACATTGAGGATACTGCTTGGAATTATCTTCTTGGGAATGGCCTGTGTTTCACTGGACCACCTCCTCCAATTACCAGCTGTTGCATCTAGTCGCTATTACCGGGCAGTTGTGGATAACTTCACCCATGGACTTGTTGGACTGTTGTCTTGGGCCATAGTGATTGAAACAGTTCTTCCAAGTAACTGTCACCAACTGGGAGAGATACTTTTGTGTGGTGTGCTGTCTTCTATCTTGGATGCAGATCACTTCATAGTTGCAAAGTCCATTTATTTACAGGTCAGGAACATATAGACAAGATATTTTGCCCTAATCACTGACTGGTCCGTTTGTTGCTTTTGGATCAGTAGTTTATAGCCAGTCCACAGTACCATTATGTTCTGCTTACATATATTTAAAGGCAAATCTTGACATTGAGAATTGTCTTTTAGGGACATACATGTATATAGCCACATTGAAAATGCACAGGTGGTATAAGATAAGTACAGAATGTGAGCATTCAGTTCCCAATATTCTATTCCATAATCATATTGTGCTTGTGGTCTCGAAGACAAAGATCAAGTACAGGACATACATGGCATAGAAACCTACTGAAAGTGGGGCAAACATGGATAAAAAAGGGGTGTAGAATAAAACATGATCAGGTAATTTGATTCTGAATTCCAGTATTGTGCTAGGTGAGCCCTACAATGTGCTTGCCCCTTGAATTGGTCAAGAAGGGCCGTTTGCCGAGACCAAAGGAATGTACATTTTGGTGTGTGTTGAGGTTAGGCAAGGTTTGGATCATAGCATCACATGAAATCTCTTGTATTTGAAACTGTATGTTTCAGTTCATGACTGAAAATAAATAAAAGTAACCTTGAAAGAAAATTGTTTTTACTTTTCTATAAAGGATGCACTTGTTCTACCGCACCGGCCAGCTCTTCATTCCACAACCCTCATTATCCTCATTAGCTTGTTTCTCCACCTCACGGTTCGTGTCACCGCTGCCCAGAAGCTCCAGTCACTCCCCTACATGTTCTTGACAGCATCTCTCTCCCATCAGATCAGGGACGGCTCCCGTAGGGGACTATGGGTATGGCCTCTGGGATCCACGCCACCTCTGCCCTACTGGGCATATGTAGGCCTCGTCTGCATCTTGCCAATTGTTCTAAAGTTGTTTTTGAACAGGACTGCAAGTCAGCTGACAGTAAAGCCCATTATTGGTGCAACCCCTTTATAGTCTAATGGTACTTTAAAAGTCCATTGTGCAAAAGC
Source organism: Acanthaster planci (assembly GCF_054643075.1). Classification (NCBI taxonomy): domain Eukaryota; kingdom Metazoa; phylum Echinodermata; class Asteroidea; order Valvatida; family Acanthasteridae; genus Acanthaster; species Acanthaster planci. The sequence goes on from NC_141784.1 coordinate 16,243,344, forward strand.
ATCTTCACCGAGGCAGCGCACAAAAGTGCCCCCATGTGATTTACAGTCAAAATTACCCCAGTTGATCCTTTTCTTATTGCGTTGTTCTACATGTAGGTATTTTGCTTAAAATGCATTGTAATGATTCTTGATCTTTTTTACCTGAATTATCTAATATTTAGGTTAATCATAAATATCCCCCGTGCGCAAAGTACAGAATATGAGCTTAGTTTTGGTTGATCTAGATATCTTTCTTTTCATGTTTGATTTGGGTTGTAATCATAGAGCTATTTGAGTGTTCACTCGCTGTGCAAAGTGAATCCATGGGTGTATCCATGTTTGTGCACTAACAGCTTTTGTACCACTATTTGCATATCTATTTCCGTATTCTAAAACTCCACTTCAACAAAGTTGGCACACCAAAAACTTAGCTTTACAATCAGTAAATGAGCATTTCATATTGTGCTGTCATAGAGAATGGATGAGGACTGTAGATTCGTGCAAAGCATGGACAAGGCAAAGCCAAGCCCATTCTTTGCATGAATCTACCTTTCCGAGTTCTCTTCTCTGACTTCAGCTATTTCCCATTGTTGCAGGAACATGGAGTTCCGAGTCTATGAGTCTCTCTGTTCCGAGTCTCTTTGTTAACCCTTCACTCGAGTGCACACATTTGTTTCATTTGTGCATGAGTTTTGGCTATGTGAGACACTGAGAGTATTCATGCAGTCAACATCGACAGTGCTGGATACATACTGTCTTCTCTTCCTCTTGCGCCTTGGAGTCATTATTACACTTGTGTCATCGCAGCTAAACCTATCCGACTAAAACCACCTCAAGACTCTATGAAATTGAGGAATGCTATATCAACTTCATGAGAGTATTTGTGCAGTCAACACTCAGTGCAGGATATATTTATTCTTTTCTCTTCCTCTTACATCTTGGATTCATAATTATGTGTGCTATTGCAATGAAACCTTCTGGACCAAAAAACCACCACAGGACTCTATGAAATTGAGGAATGCTATATCAACTTCATGAAAGTATGGTTAGCAGTTTGCGAACCACTTTACAAACCACTCAGAATGAGGTTCACTGAGCCTTACATGTTCTTATGTATGAATCATTCTGAAATGCCCACTTACTACATATTGCTATTTCGTTTGGATAACAAGCAACCTTGGATTCAAATTACAATGCGAATTTTGGAGTTAAACAATAACAATTAAGAATTTCTTTAGAGTGCACATATCCACCTAAAATTGCTTATATGCTACAAAAATTAACTATGCAAGAAAATTTACAGGCTACGTCTTTAAGCAAGTTTATACAAGTATGTTTGATAGCCATTTGAAACGAACTGAGATAAATGTGCTGGACCACAAACTTAGGGAGCAGTAATCCTAATAGATCTGTCACCTCAGGACCGGTATGATCTTGGTACAACTAGAGGATGTACTTGAGTTTGTGTCAATTCAAGTAAACTATAACCCAAAATTTCAGAAAGACTGGGCAAAACATAGACACAGAAAAGTAGCCAAAACATATCAAATTTATTCCTTATTGAAAGGGGAAGAGAGAAGTCAAATCTTTGTTTTATCTTGTCAAATCTTGCTTTATAATGCATTAATCCTGAAAAAAGAGATAACTATATGTCATTTTCTATGGAGAAAGGCAAACATTATATTTATACTATACCCCATCCCTCCGGTGGCAACTGCTTGACTGAAACAAGGGGGGGGGGCACAGCACAAAGGTAATCTCCTTGTTACAAAACAACAACAACTGCAGATTTGTTACAAATTTACAGCTAACTGTAGATTGGTAAAAATAATCTACACTTTGAACAAAGGAGTGATGTCACAGAAATAGTTTTAACTGTAAGCAATGCACATGCATGTACATAAGCACTGCAGATGAATTTTACTGAGGCTTTTCATATGTGGTACTGATAATAACAATGTTATATTATTTGTTTGTTCTTGTACGTTGCATTAGCAGTAGATTCGGAATTTGTTCCATATTATTTTTAATGTTCTATGCTCATGAATTCAAAAGGATGCACCCATGAACTATCAAAGCTCTCTGCATGGGAATGATGAGTTAGCACTCAAATAATTTAATAATTATTGCTGTATGTTGTTACGTACATTGTACTAATTTATGTTTAAAATTACACATGCATGACATGTTATGTGCCTAGTCATTTGCATAAACACTCTATGCTCAGTGCTTGTCCGAGGGCTTGCAGAAAAAGTCACAAGCTTACTTGGGTGGGACTCGAACCCACGATCTCCTGCTTACTAGTGCAGAGGTCTTAACCACTCGACCGCCGCGTTTGTTGGGGTCGGCTGGCCGGTCCGGGTCAGGTGAAGCAGTGGGTACCACAAACTATTTTCAAGATGTATGTTTTTTAGTCAAGACGAATTAGGTGCCCATATTGATTAGTTTCCTCTACTGTTTATTCCTTTTGTAGGACCACAATCCTTTTCATTTGTAGTGTGGGGTATTTCGTTGGTTCTTGTGAACTAAAGAATGTTCCTTGAGGGGTACTTCCTATTCCTATTATTCTGGTAACCCACAAGGCACCATAAACACATGTACAGGCTTTGAAAGTTTACTTGTAGACACAGGCCTGGGGTGTGTTCCACTCACGCAAACAACGCAGAGGTTGTGTGTTTTATACACACGTTTTCAAACTGGAATGCATTTTTCATCAAGGACATAAGCAATGTTAGCAAACTTTGGCAAACACTCTCAAAGAGGTGTTAGCAATTGTCGGCCAACTTCCAATATGGATGAAAGTAGGGACAAAGTGATGGTTGTGACTCTTCAATTGGGCCTGAAACTCAACCTGACAATGAACAAAAGTGTGGCAAACTGACTAATTTCCCAGTTATATCAGGAACCAAATCAAGAATATTATTGCACTTCTTCTAAAATTCTGCTGCATCAAGATAGCGCTGCCCCCTGCCATGTTGGCAAACGTACGTACGTTTGCAAATGGTGTGTCCAGTCCAAACTGCTTTCGAACACTTGCTCAAATGCTGGAGCAAGTGAAACCCACTGCTGACCAGGATCAGCTAAGACCCAAATTATAGTTGATACTCATTCCTAGGCAGGCTATCACCAGTTGGCCACCTCCATCTTCTTGGGTCCACACATTATTTTATGTCAAAATCAAGATCTATCATTTAAATTAAATTAGCACTGTTAATCATCCAGCTTATAATAGCAAGGTTTAGGTTCAAAGTCTTTGTTTTCCATTCCTTATAACACAGGATACTTGTAGTTTGTAAATTCTAAAGGACCTTGTTATGCAGAGGTACAATGGGCATCACACTCAATTGTAGTTTCGAGCAACTTAACTTTTAGGGTTATTTTACTTCACTTTGATTTGTGGGACTGGGAAAAAGAAAATTTTTTATCAATTGTGCGGCTCATGTGTACATGGCAAAATTTGCAAACACCCAAATTAGAGGATATTTGCAAAGAATACACACACTAAGTCGACAGATCTTTAAACTTGGCATGTTTATTTCACTTTGAAAATATTTCTAAAATCCCTCTTGACGTGTATGTTTCTTATTAATCTCAAATATTGATGGATAATGCCAACTACAATCCCAGCTTGCATTTATTTTCATTAAGTCAGAGTGGCTACATTTTTTCCCAATTTTGATACAACTTTAGTATTAAATAGTCCCACTTTGTCACATTCAATTTTCATGTTGCAGAACTTTCCATTCAAAACTTTACTCAACATCAAATTCTAGGATTGCATGCCAAATATAGTTTAGGCCAGATTAAATGGCCTAAAAGACACTTGCTAAAAACTAGATACATGTAAGTATGTAACACAATACATGTACAACAGCAAATGATCTGTGACTTCAAGACTTGTGCCACAGTTGAATTGAGGACCCTTGTTAACCACTTGCTGCCGGGGAACCCTGTTTCAAGCACCATGGGTTTATACACAGAGCCAGGGTGCCCAAAACAGGACAAAAGAGCTGGTCTGTGTAACAAAAGACCGTACTCGGAACAAAAGACCTGTTGCTGGGAATTGCCATCATTTTTCGGCTTGCGTTTTTCGAAGGGAATCCATCACTGTTTTTAAACGGTATACCACTGTTTTGGGCATAGCATGCCCGTGGATTAGCACCGCAGACAAAAGTGCTCCAGGGCCCCATTGATGAACGACACAGCACCGCTGCATGCTAATCTAGCTGTGTTTGAAAAGATGCCACTCGCATTCACTGGGGACAAAGGAAATTACACAACACCTCACAATTCTGGGCTCTCTTTACAGGGCAGCAGGCCTAGCTGAAATACTCAGGAGTCAATGAAGGTTACCTGTGAGCTTAGAGTAGCCACCAAACAGTCATTCGTGTGGGTGTAAATGTTAATAAAAAGAAATAATGAATTTTTAAAAGAATTTTGAAAACTGAAAATCTCCCATATGTGTGCACTGTATTTTTAAAAGCACCCGGCAGCAAGTGGTTGAGGGAATCAATATGTGCTTGGCCTGTCTTCTCTCAGGAGAATGGACGTGACTAATGCATTATCAGCATTCAGTCTTTGAACCCGTCTTAAACGTTGGTTTAAGACTGGCCAAGCACAATAAATGACAGATTTCCAACACTTGTTGTAGAATTTTACTTTTATTTTCCCGAAAACCCCCATCCGTTTTATTTTATAGTTGTCCAAAAGACTCTCCTTACATGGACTTAGCGTGCGTGTGGCGAACCACATGCAGACTCTTGACCAATCAGAATCAAACTGTCTTGGCACTGGTGCGTGATTTACGCAGTGGGCATTGTCACTTCTCAGCGGGCATCATCAAATGTTAATACATGGTCAAATGATGCATTTCAACCAATAGGAATAGAAAACCTGTCCCATCTATTAATGAATAATTGTTTCAAGCATACCATGTCTAGAATCCCTACTTCCAATTTTCTCCCCAGTGTCTACAAACATATCCTTAATTCAGTCTAAATATAGATTTTTCAATCTGCCATACAACTTGAAAAAACATTTACCCAGTATTAAGTATATGACATTAAGTTTGGCAAAAATAATTCAGCAAAAATCGGCAAAAGATTTGCAAGTGTGCCCTAAACATTCTCCAAAGCTGTTAATTCCTTAATGCAATCCTACCCGTCTAAAGATAATGGTATTGACCAAAAGTTATTGCTTCTCATTGACTTTAACAGCTTCTTGGGTAGGTACATTTGACTGGAAGGGCTTCTGACAGACAAAGAAGACACAGTCATATTCATATTTGAGCATGGACTCGTGGTCTTGCAGGTAGCTGGTGTGTATTGGCTCTTCCCGCTGTCAAGTGTGAAACAGAGAAAACAAGCAGCTCAAAAGTGTCAGTCTTCCAATGTAACAGTAATTTCTTGAAAGTCCCAAAACAGACAATGAAAAGTAAACTCCAACTAGGTCGGTATCGCGTAACTCGTCATATTATCTAAGTTGGCCTTTTGACAAAAGTCATGATCATCTGTAATGCATTTCCACTGAAAGTTTCATTTCTAAGTCGGCATTTATAAGTCGTCATTTCGTATAAGTTGGCATGTTCCAGAAAACCACAAAAATTCCTTTGTGTAAGTTGGCATTAAAAAAAAAAATCATGCTTCGGTATCAGTTTCCTTTGCCCCAGTTGCAAAGAAGTGTCAAGTGACAAGTCCCACACTGCTTGACTGATGTCTGTTTATTAGCAGCACATGCCATGGTTGATAAGCGGCCACTATGAGTACAGTACATCAATACCAGTAACCCCTCTAGTGCTACATGCATGCGCTCTGTCCATTTTGGGGGTCGCCTTATTGAACGAACTGTGTGTGGGGATGAGTGTATGTTTTCTGTACCATAACTGTATCATGTACATGTACGTACTGCACTATTGAGTCGTGATTTGATATGCAAGTGGCTTGCTGTCCTTGCTTCGTCCTTGGGGGAACATGATCAATTATCGAATTTGCAGCCCGTGAGGATAATAAGAATGAATTTGCTGGGATCGACCATGGAGGTAAAAATAAACCAGGGTAAATCAAAGTCAATGAATTAGTGCAAGGAATCATAATGTACATGTACAAACGCAATACATGTTGTCGGGCGCCAGGAAGCATGATCACAGCAGAAAAAATGTTCCCAGCAAAAGGGTGTAAGAAACACACTCTATTATTTAGTAAAAACGGATATAATTTACTACAAAATCAACCTGGGCTGTATAAAAAGCAACCTTTGAACAACTTATTAAAGGACTTGGGCTCTTTTTTTTAAATTGTTTGCCAAGAAATCTTCATATTTCATTAAAATAAGATAGTTGCATACTTCCGTCCTTTTGCCGGGAAAAGTTTTTTGCAGTGATCTTGCTTCCAGGCTAAGCGCTTACACCCTTCTGCTGGGCACACGACGATGTGTAAGTGTAAGTCGGCATTTGTTCAAGTCGTCATAATTTCTTGAGTCCCGAGAGTGCCGACTTGGCCGGAGTTTACTGTATGGTGTGAGCATTTTTAAAATTGAATCTAATGTAACCAGTGGTTCCACTTACAGAACTGGTTCTACGCATAAATACAAAGGAAAGCACAATCTTCCTTGAGGTGACATGAAACTATGCAGTATGCACAACCAATTTCACATACATGTATCAGTAGTGTATTTGCATGGGTACCAGGTGCACAGTACCGCTGGCATTACACTGTTGTTCCAGGTGTCACCAGCGAGGGGGTACTTGCTCAAGGAGCAAATACCAATATTGTAGATTCCATGTCTTAGAATACTCCACACTAAAACTGACTGAAAGGGCCAAATTGGTTGAACCAAATTAGAACACAAACTTCACGAGCACATAATATCACAGAATTGAGCTGTCTTTTAGTCCAGTCCATCTGTGCCTCACAGCATAACTGTAGCCGAGTCTTCGCAGTCACTGGTCTGACAACTGTTTGTGCAACCATTGCCCTTAACATATGACACTGCTAAATACCGCACAGCAAAAGATCGTTGTCGTTATGCCACAACCCTAATGTTAATGTTACCATAATCCCCATGGTCACCAAACCAGAGTGTTCATGCACACTTCAAATCAAAAACATCCAAACTGGTCAAACAGTTAAACTTTTACAAAGCTAAAATACTTACAAGCATAACGAATGAGAAATCTATGATAACTTTGCGTAGGACATCATATGCTATCTCTACAGACGACTCTTTGGCCATGTTCTCAAAGTGGTACAACAACGGACCTGCACGATGAAGTACAACAATATTTTTCTGTGAGCCAAACTGACAATCAATATAAGGTGCATTTGTACACTGGGTCAGTTAAAAAGCAGGCAATCAATTGTTTTTTTCAACCTTCACGCAAAATGCAAATAACATTGGACTGGCAATTAAATCATTTGAAAAAAAAGGACCCCGGCATGCCATGCTAGTTACACCATGTACAAATTGATTATGTGCAGCTTCATCTACTTGTGGACCAGTATTTTTCCAACTGCAGCAATTGGAGAAAACACCTAAACTGAAACCAAAAGCCAGTGATGAGCTTCTGATAGGACTTGGTAGATGGAAATATTTAAGGCTTTCTGTTGGGAACCATCTTGAATCATCCACGGCTCATTTCTTTGACGAAAACAACAGTCTTTGCACAGCGACCTTCCCAAAGCTTCAATCCACATGTGCAGTAACAATGGCCGGGCTTTACCTTTCTCAATCCTTCAAAATCCAACAAAACCACTGGGTGGAAATTGAAGGGTTTAGAAGGGGAAGGGTAAGCATGGCATTGACAGAAAACTTTTCAATTTGACATTTGCAGTCGACATGCATACATGTCTTCAATTAAGCACAAACCTAGATTTATCCAGAGGCCACCAGGTTTGAGGATTTTGTAGATTGTCTCAATGTAGTCAAGGATATTGTGTGCTGTGTCTATGAAGAAACATGTTGCTACGCAGTCCCACTGAGCTGTAAAATACCAAAATCAAATACCACTGAAACTGATTAAAATAAAACAGTTTCATGGTATCTTAAAAAAGACAGTACTGTTATGGAAGACCATGTTTCACTTTTTTGTCAGCTGCATAAATCAATTTTCCAAATTTGGCCTGAACTATGGAAACACCAGGTAAAATTGAGGTGAATTTGACAGCACAGTGAACACTATTAGTGTTCATACTCATAGCTGTTTCAACCAACATATTGCTTATACCACAAAATCTGAGGGGAAAACCTTGTCTCCTCCCTGGGACTGTCAAGGTGTTTGTAAACAATGGGAAAGCTTTGATTTTATAATAAATATACAAATATTTGTGTGAGGACTCACACTTGTAAAAGAAAAAATTTCTTTTGCCAATAATTGGACATTTCTAGTGTATATTTTTGTACAAACTCATTTTCAAACTCATGTACGTTGTACTATGTCAAGTTTTCAGGCTTGGTAATGCTTTATAGTCTGGACTTGAAAAAGAATGAATTACAACACTTCTCTATCACCCTACGATGTAGATTAAAGGCCGGCTCCTCAATCTTAACTACTTTCTGCCGGAGATTCCGGATCTGGACATGTATGCTTTATATGCGTGGCTGCAGTCTCCGAACTCGGACAAAGGGAACAGGGCCATGTAACAAAAGGCCGTACTCGAAACAAAAGACCCGGCTGCTGGGAATTACCACATTTTTTCACTCTCAAAAGTGGAGATAATCCATGTTTTGAAACAGTATACCGCGGTTTGGGGCATTTACAGCAAGCAGATCACCACTGGGGACAAAAGCACTCCGACACCGCAGTGATGAGCCACCAAGCACTGCTGCATGCTAATCTGGCCCCTATTGAAAAGAGGTCAGCAGCACACTGAGCCAGGTTCGTGAACAAAAGAAAGTTATATAACACCACACAATCTGGGCTCTTTTTATAAGGCTGCAGGCCTCACTGAAATACTCGGGCATCAATAGATTTTGTCTGTCAGGCTAAAGTGGACACCAGACAGTCCTTCACGTGTTTGTAAGTGTCCAGTAAATAAAGTTAAGAATTTCTAAATAATTTTGAAAACAGGAAAAAAAATGATAAAAATCCTGGCCCAGCATCATCAATATTGATAACTGCCCTGGCAGGAAGTGGTTAAGGTCAATGGAGTGGTGGTGAACAAATTGAATAGAAAACTATTTACCCGGAGTGGTGTAAACTTCTAGAAAGTCACCGGCTACCATTGAGAAGTCTGCATCCTCCTGCAGACTCGAGGGGTTGACATCTGGTATGCTAACTTGCCTGGTTTGGTGGAGAGTGGATTTAATATTGCTGAATTGGTGAATCCACGGATAGAGAGTGAAGCAGTCTACATTTGGTGAGCTGAAACAGACAAAGATTATCATTCAGTTTACTCAAATGCAGATGAGATTGCCCTTTGGTAAAAACCAGATAAGCTGATTGTTTAGTGTGATCCTAATGGGATGAATATTATTACTGTTAAGTTGAAGTCTGAACCTACTTCTGGTGACAGTGGAGAGCTACGAATGCTAAATTAATGCTAAACCTCCAGCAGCCAATTTCATGAAACGCGCCGTAACTCTGAACCACTCTTAAGTCTTGCGCCACAAATTTATGCCGTAGCTGCACAACATACATGTATTTACACTGGATTTCCAGAAGAGGCGTAGCTGTGCCACGTTTTAATTGTATTAAATTTCTTGGACGAGGAAGAAAATGGCTTTTACAATGGATGTTACATTCCAATATCACAACAGTCATCAAACAGTTGTTGAATCACTCCACCCACCATTTTTGTCTTTTCTTTGTCCTAATCAGATAGAAATCTTGCAGTTCTCTCACAGCCAAACAAGTTCTTCAATACCCTCCACAACAAACTTATATGTGTCTCATATAAGCCATGTAAAGTTCAACAATGATGAGGCTGAACCAAACATGTTCACTTTGTCCAGCGCAAGTTACATCACCTAAAATGACTGTGTAAGTTACGCCATGATTTTGTTACATAAGTCGCAGGCTTACGTAGTACATAAGTTTCATACAACACTCTTAATTTGTTACACAAAATACACAATAAAATGATGTTATGTCATTGCATAAAGTTTTATGAAATCAGCTGCAAGCTTCTTTTAAATCACTTCGGAAGTTTGGGGGGGGGTTGAGGAAGGGACGGCTTAGCCACTTCAACTTCACATCAGCTTGATGTACACTGAAAGCCAAATTATATAAAATGTTCCTCCGTTTCCTGCACAATGAACGATTTGGGAGGATTCAGAAAAGGTCCTGACAAACAGGGAAGCTAGGGATAAAAGTGCTCAACAACCAGAGAAAATGTCTAGTTTCCTCTTATCAAAGCCAAGGCCAATTGTAGCTTCAAGGGGACCATACAGATTGAGCAGTCTATTTCTTTTGAAGTGGTCTTGTAAATTTTCCTCACTCTTCTAAGAAACTATTATTTCCATCCTTAAAACCCTTCAAAGTCAAAGATACTCATCCATGGTGCTGTGATTGTCTTTGGTTCTCGAGTAATCTTTCTTTTGTTATGCCAACATACGTTATACATCAAACAACAATCTGAAACAAGCACAAACTGGCAGGTATGGAATACAGTGGAATGTCGCTATAATGAACTAGCGGGGGTTCATACAAAATGTTCGGTATAGCTGTCATTCGGTACAGCAATATTCAATCACAAACATACGCACCCGTTCTGAACTCCTGCATTTTCCATTATGCTAATCTCCTTTCATATTTCACCTTTGGGGTAGTCCTCAATGGAAGTGGAATTGCAAAATGTAATCAAGTTTTCCTTGCATTATCGCTTAAAAAGTGCATGTGACATCTTCATGTACACGTACGTACAGTTACACGGGTTCCTGTTGGTAATATGGCACTTTAACAAATGGGACGCCCCAGGTACCATTTAAATACGGTAGCACTGGAGGCACAATTACATGCATGTACGGTACATGTCTACAGACGGCAATGAAATGTCAGGCAAGCATTTTTGACAACAATCGAAACTCGCAAGATATCTATCAAAGATTTCTTTGAGTCAGATGAGATTTGAAGCTTTTCAAGGTGGAGGTACATGTGTAGCAAGTAAACTAGATAGGTTTGCGGTAGCACCATGGATACATCTCTTTTTTGAGTATGTGGGGTTCTGAAAGGAATCAGTGGCACTCAACGTACGAGTCAAGTAAACAATGCTAGTGTCTGTCTGCGCATCTATTTCCTGTTCTGGTGATTTTTAAGGCTCAAATCTGCCTGCTTTATAGCAAATATCATGCAAGATTTTCCGCACCAGAGTGGCCAATACTGCAGAGCATCCATGCATACAGTTCTCAGCAGCTAGTCTACATGGCCGCCTATGGACACATCCACATTCCATGTGATGTACAATACCCATTCATTATACAGATCGTGCCATATGTTGGCCATTGTTCCATTGTGCGTGCGATTTTCCCCAACTCTAAGTTACTTATCATCAGTTCTAAGTATGTTTCTTTTATTTAAAACAAATTTGTAATGTTCAGTAAAAGTGCACAGAAAATTTGGGAGCCGAGGGGGATGTTCGGTACATGTATTTCGAATGTTCAGTATAGCAGTGCTCGTTATGGCGACATTCCATTGTAGATCTGTATTCAGTGGAGTTGATGCAACAAAGCTATCTTCCTGAAATCTAAATCTGATGCACTTGAGCTTACCGATTGAGTATAAAATGTGATGCAAACAGCATATACAGGCTGAATTCATTGCCTTGACAACTGTATCCGAGGTTGGCAATCTCAAAGGCTAATCTCCCAAGTCCAGCGCCAGGTACTAAAACTGATATGCTCTCTTTGCTGCTTACACAAAAAAATTATGGTAAGGCAAATTTAAGGTACAAATTAAAACCTACGTGTAAAAATTGAAAATATGAATACCAAAATGGGCTGTACTAGTTTAAGAAAGCAACAGAAATTCTGATTACTCCTGATTTTAACTTTGAAATGCTCTTAACCACTTCACACTGGATGACATGTAACCATGCATGGATTCCCTGTGTTGTAACAAGCCTAAATACGATCTTGCAAATTCTATGCGCAGTAATGAATGACATTTGTACTTGTCCCCAAGCTTGATAGATTCCAACTGAGTTTGTACATGTATACAAAAAAGGTTCAAACTAGTCCCAGGAGGTTGAGTGTGCGTTTAGTATAGAGCTACATGTATATACTTTTCCATGGTGGATTTTTTTTTTATTTTTCTGATATCTCTATGTATGTACAAAATGCACTGAGTTACTTGCGCACATGTATACATGTATGTTTTTCTTGCATATTGCATTTAGAGTCTATCGTCTAGAATTCGTTCCATCTAATTTCATTGTGTTTGACAAACACACACAAATTCACGACATCTGCGCCCAGGACGCATCAAAGTTTTTCCGAGTGAGGAATGATAAGATAGCACTCTTGTATACATATACATGCAGCTCTGTGGTGTTAAGCCTTCAAGCAACTATGGGCTATGGCTGGGAACTGCAGCATTACCCTCAAGAGCATAATCTTAGAGTTTCAAAAAAAGCCATGTCACATAAATATTGAAGAAATGACCACGAACAGTTAGCATTCTTTCATCAAGTCCAAATTTGTAAAGACTGTGGTTGTGGTAGCTTGATTTTTTTCCAGTCAGTCCTTTCAGCTGAAGGTAAAACTGTACTAGAGACAAGTTCTTTGTTGACAAATATCATCAGCAAGTGGTTAAACCCGATTTATTTGCAAGAAATCTAGGTGTGTCCAAATTGGCTAAAAGGGGGGAGGGAGTAGATAATTCTACAGATTGGACAAACTGCCAACAGTACTGCATTCACACATAAGCTAAAAGTATACAGAACAGGTCCCATTGAAGTGTGGAGAAACATGACCTGACAAAATGGCTCTGGCATGGTAAAAGTGGTGTAAGCATTGCTTGACGGCTCAAAACCACTGACCAGTCCTTGAGGGGAAGACGTCTCTGGATTTCTTCAATAATTGGCTGGTAACAGGCTTGTCTCTCACTGATTCCATCTTTGCTCCAGTCTCGCACAAACTGCTTGATTGTGGTCAGTACTTTCTCCATATCAAGCTTGGCAATACCATTGTTGACTTTTGACCTGCTGTCCTGCTTGGTTTTGTCCTGTTCAAAACACACACAAATGAAGTGAAACGACATTTACAAAGAAATTGAAGCTTTTCGAAAACTGAAAAGAATACACAAATTCCAGGCTTCTTCCACATGTAATCAAATATGGCTTACCAATAATATAACTTTTTCTGAGATCTGCAGTTTGGATTTTTGTTTGATTCCTAACAACAATGCGATAATTTGCATATCGCATTAACTCCTATTTTTCTTCTTAAAGTCTGATTTGCAAAGCCCTCTTCTTACGAAAAAATTTACAGCCCATCTTTTACCTGCTCAGGGCTCACAGAATCGGTAGTCCGACATCCCGGGACAACCAAAATATTTTGTCAGGCAACCAAATGTTCCAGGCTGCCAGCCCGACAGGCAAGCACCTGTTTTCGGCAACACCTTTTTTCCCGGCGTTTTGGATATTTCAGCACCATGTACCGAAAAAAGATCGCAAAAAAGACCACAAAAAAGATTGACTTCCTGACCTTGATGTTGCACGATTGTACATGTTCGGGTAGGTGCATTGTGGTACGTACAGTCGAATCGCCGGCATGAACAATGCAGCGACATCTGTATTCAGTCGTTTTCCTTGTTCCGGATCCCTAAAACTATATTCAGTCATATTACAGCTCAATTATCATCAAATTCCAATGAAATGGGGTCAGGGGTCTACCTTGTACATGTATATTTTAAAATTTTGAGCTTTTAGTTTGTCTTACAAGATCGACAAAAGTGATGACGACACTTCCTAGTTCTGGATCGGTTTAGCCAGTTCTGGATTGCTACACTTAAAAAGTAGTCAAGGGTAAACCCATTTCTCTGCCAAGACCATTGTCATGATTGTAACAAGCATATTTTCAATGAAAGCAAGTCTTATTTTAAAGGAGATTAGTTAATTTCAGAGCATCAACATGGATAGCCTGCATAAACTTTGACTTGACTTTGCTGCTCAGTGAGCCGTCGACCACAAATCCCCCCACGCCGCAAAGTTGACAAACCCATTACGTCTCGTCCAAATCTGTTACGCATGTGTAGTTGAGTTAATGACGTTCGTACATGTAGGCCTACTTGCATGCACGATCCGAAACTAGGAAAAACGTTCATGGAATCTTGCGTAGTGAGTGACCCACCGACCTGTAATTTTTTCTGGTGTTGATTTTTTTGTACTCCCGTGTTTTTTGACATACCGTCAACAAATGTCGAAGTGCGAATTGGAAATTCAGCCACAATTCCTTTTCTTGAAATTTTCTGGGAGTGAAATTTGTACTGCAGGACTTTTATGTTACCTTTCAAAAAGGAGTCATCTTAGTGTGTAATGCTGCAGAGCAATAGCAAAAAGGTGGGTAGGCCTAGGCCTATTCATTTCAAACGATCGGGAACTAGGAAAATGACTGTAATTACTGAAAGCTTGGAGACCATGTGTGGCTAAAAATTCCTTGTTGGGCAACTGAAAATGACGTTCAGGCAACCAGATTTTAGACTCCCCTGCCTGAAGGGCAACTACATTTTTTTAAATTTCACGAGCCCTGCTGCTGAAATTTGCGCAATATTTGCTTTGATGGGATTTTCAACAAGAAAGGGATGATATCAGACTAATTGTGAAAATATGACATTAATCTGAACTCCCCAGACCTTTTGCTTAATGTGGTTGCCTCACTCCAAAAAAATCCTCAAAAGTCCTCCATCTAAATATCAGACAGACACAGCCTCAATCCTCAAACAATTCTCAATTCATTCTTGAATGTGTTTCTTGGAGGTTGACCACTTCTTCAATCTTTAAAATCCTCCAGCAACTCCTGTCAATTTGTTGAGGCAGCATAAACAAAAAGTGCAGACGATTTCCACTGGGGGGGGGGTAATTTGGACTTGAATTTATGCATGGATAAGCAAAGACAACACAAGGTGTGGTCCAAGACCTTGACTTAAATTAATGCATCCTTCACAAACAGTCACAATTTTCTCCATACAGCCTCAATCCTACACATTTATGGAAGAAATTTTGAGGATTAGGGATTCGGGGAAGGTCAAAAACACAGAATTGTTTTTAAGGATCAGTGTGCTGCAGCTGAATAACATGCAACTGAATTTGACAAAAAAAGGCCATTTTTCATAAGCAATAAGGAAACTGTGGGGTCTGCTCACACTATACTCATCTCTGTTTACAAACATGAAGTCAGTGTTTTCAATGATGAGCTTGATGATCTCGTAGTTGTGGTCTACACAATGCCGAATATCACCCAAATGATCCCGAAAGCGCGGCAACAAAGCCTGGTGGTGGTGTGGCAAGACATCAAAGTCCTTCAATTTCTGGTTTAGTCTCATGTGCATGAATACTCTGTATAACCAAAAGAATATTTTTCAACAAAAACTATAAGCTTCAAAATTATTTTGATGCTCGATTTAACTATAAGAATATGGTCTAGAATAACAAAGAAACCAAAACTCTACCTTGATATAACAAAATAAATTTTGAAGCATGACTGATTGGCAGGCCTATCCACCTGGCATGCCTGGTGAATGAAGATGCATGTTTTTAGGCACACTTGTACAAGTATGTATTTCAACATTGTTGTTGCCTAAACCTACATGCACCATCTTACCAACATAAATTCACATTTTCTAGGTCACACTAACTTAATGAGCATCACGGTGCATAACATAATCAGTGTAAACAACATGAAAATGCACTCCAAAGCTTCCCAAAAAGCATCATATTTCGAAGACCGGTCACATGAAAACGAGTTAGCCTAGAACTATGGGATTCATCACAATGCATGACCATCCTAGCTGTGTAACTGGACTGATACCATCAGGACGCACAACATGCACTGTGCTCTGTAGCTGTGACAGGTAAAACAAGATGCCACCCCGCCTCCGAAAATGGTCGAACTGACATGCAGAGCTAGCTTGGCCAATGGCTGGCTGTGTGCATACTATGATGCACTCAAAGTGTACAGTATGGAGCATGGTCCTCCGGTAGAGAACAAGAGATTGGTCAGTGTTGGTGAGTACAAACTCAGTCTCATGGTCTAAAAACCTGTTATCATGGTTATGGAGTTTTCAAGAGCTATAAATACCTAAAGATTGCTCTAATGGGAAATGTGATTGAGAGAAGTGGAATTTTCATCACCAGTAATTTGCTTCAGGGGCTGGATTCAGCGGATACATGTACATGCACTCTTGTACATGTACATTGGGAACATGACCTAGCACATTTTTAGCTTCTTTCCACTACGACACAACGCACGTACAAACAGAGCAGCAAAATTATCATATTAATGAGAGGCAGTGAAAACGTGTCACCCAGAAGTGAACGGTCCCCTTGGTGTTAAGATGGGATTGTAAGAGTCTTTTTAAATGGGATGAAAAATGAACAGGTCTTAAAAATGAATGTTGCCTTCAACTGTCATTTTCCCCACTAGGATGAAAATGACAAATTTTGGCCAGACTTGCACATTACACAGACTCCTTTGTATGGTTTATTGATGGTAGCCTGTATCGGAGAGCCTGTCTAGTTTTCACTCAGACTTCAGGGCAATTCGTTCAGATCAGTGAGAGTACCTGTTGATCCAAGTAGTCGTGGAAAATATGGCTGTTTTGTGTCGCAGCTAACACACATAACTGCCCTTGGCAATTCCCTGTCCAGTCAAATACTGCTTGTGGCCTATCATGAAACTTGTAGCACAGCTTGCTCTCTGTGACATGACACAAAACCATCAATAATGTGCAAGTCTGGCCAACATTTGTCTGGAGTGGGGAAAACGCCATCTGAAGGCCAAATTGTTTCCTCAAAACTAGGAAAAGGTGAATTCTCTGCAATTAGCATCCTAGGGGATGATTTACCTTGTAACCGTAAGTTGTGAACAGACTAGTGCAATTTTAGCTCATAAAATCCAGCAGATGGCTGATTATGCCCCGAACATCCCGATAAACTTTTTTGAAAGAAATCACTATCAACAGGGCACAGTATATGACATAGAACTCAAGTCTTTATGAGGAATGGAATGGCATTTCTATGGGTACACAACGAGAATAAGATCCCTGTTCATGCCCTGTTAAACGTCATGTAGGGCCTATGGCAAAAAAAACCTTGTTTTCTGTGGGGTTCGTGGGCACAGTGTGGATTTCGGAACCCTCAGTTCTGGGGGTATAAGTCATCATGGTCATATGGGCAGTTTCACGGGAAAGGTTGCAAAATGAAAAATTGGATATTGATGCTTTTTTTTCGAAGAAAAGTTTGCTGGAACTTAATGCTTTTACATTGTTGCAATCTCCAAAAAAAATTCAAGGCCTTACACATTATGGTTCTCAAGATGTGAAGTAAAACAGGTGCTAAAACACAATATTTGGAGTCTCATTCAAATTTTCTAGAAACTGTAATTGATGTGAAACAAAATCAAATGGTAGTACAACTGCCTGGTCTCACGTGGACATGGAGATGTGTTCCAAGAAAATGTATACCAAATTTCATTGGAATGGGCTGACTGTTTTTTACACTGTTTTGAGTGAGACATTGGTTTGTTAGTTAAATGTTTTTTCAAACTGTCCTCTCCTGAACATAGTATTTCTTCCAGAATGAAAAGAAATGAAATGTAACTCATTATCTGTCAACACAACACTAAACATTCTAGTAAACTAAATATAAAAATATTGTACTGCAGTGATTACAAGTACATGTAAATAAGATATAAATGTGTCCTTTCCTGAACATGACATCCCATGATTTGCAGAAAGTCGGAAAAAAAAATGGGGGGGGGAGGGTCATTGACTGGTAGCTTGGCATAGACTTACAAGATCTACAGACTATAGAAGAAATCAGACTTGGACCGTGAAACGGAAGGAAAAAACCCAGTGATGTATGAGGAATACAGAGCAAAGAAGAGAAAGAAAAGGGAAAAAGCTATGAAAGTTTATGGCAGAAGTGAACTTGCTGAGGTTGATATTCTTTAAAAAGATAACGCGCAATTTATACATGTAATTTATTCCTGAACAGTTTAAGTATTCATGCATAAGCATTTCTTTGTAGGGGCTACCATAGGCCAACATCAGTAATTGCGTCACTTTTAAAGTTGTGGTTTTACCATCACACAATTAGTAAATCATCCTACTGATGGCCACCACGGCCATTACTTCAGACTACTTCATTATTACGTCTATAGGAGAACGACAGTATCATTCTACACCTTGTTAAATATTGTGTCCATTCCTGAACACACGTACACAACAGCTAACTAGAGCATAACAAGATATAACATTATCTCAAATAAACAAATATATAACTCCCAACTTCTTAAAAACCATTATTCTCGAAGACAAACTTTTTCCTATTGTGCTTTTGGTATTTCTGTATGTGTAGTTTGTTGATACCATACAGGTACTTACATGTATATGGACCATATCACACATGTTTACCAGTTTTATTTTGCACTTTCATTGCAAAACATGTTCAAGTGATTATACTGGTCCTGTCTGTCCATCTAATAAGCTTTATGATAAAATTTCTCAAAATGTTGCTTTATAAGATCAAACTTGATGGAAGGTAGCATGATATTGAAATTTTGTCCTTTCCTGAACAAAATGATCTGTTTTCAAAGCAGCAAGAGAGGCCACCATAACTCTTGAATGCAGTAACCTAGGAAAACAATTCTTTGATAGCTGTTTTCCCATATACATCTATGTAGCTCTTGGACAAAGGAGAATATACTGAGCAGGGTGCACGATTTTCTGAATTAGCTGAAATGACAGGTGGTGTTTTAAGAAAAAAGAGACAAAAAAAAAAATTTCCCCAAAATATCAGAAAATATGCATTATTTTTAAAAGCATAATTTGCATTAGTGTTGAAGACATGACTGTTGTGGTGGCTGTCAACCAATTTAACCACTTGCTGCCGGGTGGATTTTTCTTGAGCAAGACAAGATGCCGGGTCATTTTCAAGATTTTCCATTTTCAAAATTCTTCAAACATACATCATTTCATTTAATGGCCGTTTATACCAAAATGAAGGACTCTTTGGGCACTATTCTAAAGCTAACAGGTAAAATTCATTGACTCCTGAATATTTCAGCCAGGCCTGCAGCCAAATTGCGCAGTGTTACATAAGATTCTTTGTTCCCGAAACTGCTGACCACTTTTTAATAGGAGCCAGATTAGCGTGCAGCAGTGCTATGTGGCTCATTGCTGCAGTGGTGGAGAGCTTTTGTCCCCGGTGGTAATCCGCTTGCTCTAAATGCCTCAAATCATGGTATACTGTTTCAAAACAAGGCTGGATTATCTCCAATACTGAGAGCGAAAAATTGTCCATAATGCCTAGCAGCTCAGTATTTTGTGCTGAGCACAGTCTTTTGTTACAAGGCCCAACTCTTCTGTCCCAGTTCTGGGCTGCTGGGCTCTGTATATAAAGCCTATGTACCTGAAAATGGGTCGCCTGGCAGGTAGTGGTTAAAGGCAACCCCAAACATGTCTGGAATGTGAAAATAGGTTTATGATATATACCTTCAGTTGACAAAGTTTATGAAATGCCAAATCACACACCCCCATCAATCCGCTGATGTATTACTTTGGGCGACTTCCAATTTGTAGAAGTCCGTGAAATTTTGGTTTCGATTTGGGCCATTCGTTTTCTCCAGTGACTAACTCTTGATCGCTATTACCGATGCCAAACACAGTCGGAATCTGTTTGGTCTGGGACAGCTATGGGGCCTAGGATATGGAGGGAGTCCAGTAGACTGGCCCCCAGTTTGGGGCTAAGGTCCAATGTGCATGTGCTCAGTGTGTGCCAAAAAGTCAAACTGTTTACAATGTCATGTCATTTATAGATGAAGTGCCATATTTTAAATATATGGTGTCAATTGTGAGATGCATAAACTTTGATAAGGTTGAGAAATTTTCTACTGAAATTGGTCAACAATAGTTGGGCCAGCCCAACTGCAGCACTACAGTTGGGACTGTCCCAGCTATAGTTGGGATAGCTCCACTTGTGTGGCACTGACTCTCACTCTATCCTTAGCTACTCATCCGTATACGCAATTTCGTGTTGGCATACTGAAATTTTCGGTGCACCCACTTATCATCGTGGGTGCAATTTCTCTTGCACACAGAGATGATCCTTAGCCTCTCCGCTTTCTTAGCGCCATTGATTAAATGATTTCACTGAAAAATACCTGAACAACGTGAGTGAAATCATTCAATAGATAGCGCTAAGAAAGCGGAGAGGCTAAGGATCATTTCTATGTGCAAAAGAAATTGCGCCCACGATGAAAAGTAGGTGCGCCGAAAATTTTCAGTACGCTGACACGAAATTGCGCATACGGCTGAGTGGCTCAGGACAGCGAGGGAGTGAGAGTCCGTGCCACACTGGTCAACTAGTGGGGCAAGCCTAGCGCATCAGGACCAGTCAAATTGGAGCTTTCACCAATTCACCTGTAGTTTCTGAAGGCAGCAACAACTTCCTCGTAGTGTCTTTTCTCCAATTCCTCATCATCTGCACTGACATCAGCGGCCATATCAGGAAGAATTCGTGGAACTCGCTTGCAGTTTGAAATCCCGGTCTTCGTGGGCTGCGCCATTTCATGCATTTGTTTGTCATGTTTCGAAGCGATAGGGGGCGCCCTTCAACGCTGTTTTCAACTTCCTCTTTATTATATTACAGGGTACTGGATCTGGATAAATACCCTGAAAAGCTCAAAATGAGCATCACTCAGAACGGAACTGGGGTGTGTGTTCATTCCTGTTGTAGATGGTTTTGCAGTGCTGTTTTGAAGCTAGATAACTTATCCATAGAAGTCCTGTGTTTGGGTAGCTTATTCCAATCTCTTGCCATCTTAGGAAAGATTTACTCAAGATGAAGGTGGGATTGTGACACAGACTGAGGAATGACAAGTCGATTTGTCTTGCAGCTCCCAGTTTTCATTCACAGGTCAACACTGTGATGAATGATTTTGTGCAACATGACTAAGCTGCTGTACCGTCGTCTCTGCTGTAGGAGGGGAAGTTTGAGCTTTTTTAGCATTGCTGCCGCAACAGGGCTGGCTACTATAATCTTGAGTGATATATCATACGCACTGCCCTGCACTGGACAGCTTCAATCTTTACCTATGCGGAACCCATACAGAGCTACAATACTCAAGGTGGGATCGAACCAGACTCTTGAAAGCCTGGGCTTTTACATGGACTGGAGCATGACTCGGGTTCTACGAAGAAGAAGTTGAGAAGTTGAATCTACTATTTGCTGATTAATAAAGTTCCTATTATGTGAATCGTTGGAAATGACGAACTCTTTTACGGACAATTAGTTGAATGTAGCCACGTGTAAGTTGGCGAGCAGATGCACGGAATTAGCTTGTAAATGTTTTATTTTGATGGCCAACCAGAGTGGGGCTTGTGCTTGCATATGAAGCAAACTATGGGACAGAGAGAACCCCCCCGCCTTTGTGTTGGTCATTGTTATAATGGTATCTCAGGAATTCTTTTCAGACATCTGGGGGGGGGGTGTCTTAAGTGACAATAGGCTGGAGTGTGTATAGGGATTGGACTTATGGGGGGACCCCTCTGTCCATTTTGTGCCTGGTATACCCCGTTGCGGCGGCGGCTGCACCGTATCTAGTCTTGGGCCAAGACGGCAGAACTCAATAGGAGACTCGATCGAGCATTATAATAGAGTACCGAAGTGAATACGTCACGTGCACGATTAGTGTGTAAAAGGCATGAGCGCGTGAACCAGCGCGTGAAGCAACACGCGCGTGTACTCCATTCGTTTGCACTTCTTGAGATTATATATATGCCGCGGGGGGGGGGGACGTGTTAAGGGCCGGCGACCATTTAGACACGGTTTGACAAGGGCCCCCCCCGGTAAGCTCGCCCGGTTGCAAAAAATTCTTTCATACCGGCCTGGCTACCGGCCTGGGATGCTGGACTGGTTGTTGATCTCGAACTTCTCCATCCTGGGGTCTATTGTTTGCAAGTACTGGTACATGTAATCTATCTTAGAAGGAACCTGCTTGTGGTTTTTAATCCTTCAGCTCTATACAATGTTTACACTAATCCGCTTAGACCCCTATTCATCTGTGGAAGCATGGTGGGGAAGCCTTTCATCAGGGACTTTGAAATGCCAATGTGCAGACAGGCCTTATACCGGCCTGGAGTAGGCTGAATACCGGGCAGGCATTTCAGTCTCATATTTCTTCAATTTCCCAGTTCAATGGCTCTCAGGACCCTCTAATATAGAATATTTTGAATGTATAACTTTTATTAATGAGCTCGGCGGACAGATTTCTGGCCTTTTTGCAAGGGTGAACCCCAAAGATTGTATAGTGTAATTCGACCACCTGAATTAGAAGTCATTACTGCGGTGGCACGACGCTCGTGGACAAATGGTACGCGCGCGTTACATGCCTTTTCGACCAATAGGGTGTCGTGACTTGCCAAATGTACCCGCACGTCAAGCTGAAGAATGTGCGTGTGAGTGCGGTGCCACCGCAATTAGGGAGTCTAATCGGATTAGTCTATAACGCCGCTCAGCGGCGCAAGATGGGGAACTCTCCGCTGAAACGCGTAATCGCCACGGGCGCCATTCCGGTGTGATATTAGACCGAAGTATTTGCGCGCCAAGTACAAAAAAATGTACGTATCGGGGTGGCCTCTGTGCACGTCTGGATCGCGAAGCACAATGTCGGCGACGTGTCCAGCCATCAACTGCAAAAGCAGGTTCAAGAAAAGCTCTGAATTATCATTCTTACACTTTCCCAAGAACAAAGAAAATGGCGAGTAGTAATTTATATAGTGAAAAGTGAAATTTACCACAAAATAGGCAAACAATTGCGCCAAAAATCCAGACATAACTTAAGCTAGGCTGAGCCCCCAAATTATGACGTTAATATTTGTAATTAACCTCTTTGACTCGTGAATGCATGTAAAAGGCCCAGCCGCAGGCTTAATGTCACGGGTCAGGACAGGGTAGTGCAGTTTTGCACTTCGTTGTGGTGACCCGTGACATTCTGGCGTCGTAGACAGGATGCTCTAGGGGTATAACAGCATTATAGTTGGTCCGTGTACATGGTAATTTAGTCTTTTTCTGACCTGTTGATTTTTGAAATAACATTCCCCGGGCGCTGGCTGGTTTCTCTTGGTGATTAGTTGTGAACGTGGACAACACTCTCCTGCGTGCTGCATGTCACTCTGCGTCACCGTTATAGATGTTCTTGAGTTAAGGTACAGTGGCAGGCAAGAATTCTGCATGTTCAAGCCAGACGTGGCACATCCTGTTGTCAGCATTGTTGTTCCTACTGATTGCTCTCTGTGTTGTCTTCCAGGAGGATTTTTGGTGCTTCGGCAATTTTTCCGACTGATGCTTTTTTTTTTTTACTAGTATTTGTGCCTTATTGCAGTATACTAATTGTGTGTGGGATATCGTACTTAGTTTTCCCCACCCTTAGTATTTAATATACTGTCAGAGCATTTTTGTAGTCGGTGCTTCGCATTGAGCACATATATATGCTTCCTTCTAGTTTTGTATGAGACAACCATAGGGTAGCACAGGCAGTGTTATCGTTTAGATTTTCTCTTGACCGTGAGCCATACGTGTTTGGGTTATTCTAGCCCTACTGAGAATCATATCTTGTGTGTAACTTGGGCAAGACTAGTTTAATAATTTCATATTTTTCCTTGTTGCTCGACTGGTCCCCTGCCCCAGACATGGCAAACCCAGATATGGCAAATCCAAATGTAGGAGAAATCATTGCAGAATCCCAGAAGGCCTTAGCAGAAACACTGGCTGGTGCCCTTTAGGGTTTAAAATACCAACGGGTGCCAACAGCTAAATTATCAAAATTTTATGGTCAACCCAGGAGGGCCGGGGAACCTACATTGGGGGAATGGCTGTATGAGGTGGAGGCTTATTGTCGGCAGTTGGGGCTAAACAATGCTGAGAAAGTAGCAGCTGCCCTTGACCACTTGGCTGGGATAGTCAAGGAGGAAATTTTTTGCAGTCCCGATGATACACGCCAAGATTGGGAAAAGCTAGTCAAAGTTCTGAACACTAGATTTGGCTCGCGGGAATCGGTGCAGTCTCTTACCTCTGCATTTTATGCGCGCACCCAGTTGGAGGGTGAATCGTTGTCTGACTTTGGGCGTGCGTTGATGATGTTTTATAACCGTGTCGAGGCAGCAGCTGCTGATCCTCAGGAGGCTGAAGCTCATGTGCATCTCCGCGAGAAGGCTCTTAGGGAGCAATTTGTAAAGGGTGCTGCAAGGCCAGATTTGCGTCGTGAGCTGCGTCGGTTAGAGATGGATAACCCTGCAGTTTCATTTTTCGAATTTCGCGATTTGGCTGTCCGGCTTTTCCAGGATTTGGATGATGTTGGTGGGAGTCCTTGCCGTGACATTGAACCAATGGTGGTTGATAAGGTAGTTGCAGGGGGTGCAACCCAGAAAGCCTTAAACACTTTAGTGAATGGTCAGGCTCAACTCCTTAAGGTCATGGAAGGTGTGCTTTCAAACCAAGGGCAAACAAGTAAGGCAATCGCTGACTTAAGTGCAGCAGTAAACAGGCTCGCTGTACACACAAAGGAGCCAAAGCAATCTAGTAGGCCAGTACCACGATGCACTTACTGTAAGAAACGTGGCCATGACTTGCTACAAACGCCAAAACGATGAGGCCCGAAATATTAGTCACAGTGGTAGTTCTGAGACAGGAAAACCAAATTCAAATCCGCAGCCAGCATTGCAGTCAAGTTCGGGAAATGCTCCCCCTCTATCATAGAGGGCGCTGTGGCAGAGGGCAGCGAGGTGCCCACTTCTGATACCCACATATGAGCAAACCGGGGGTGATAGGGTGGATGTACACACTCTTCGTCGCGAGCTCCTTGCCAAAAGTCCTACTGCTAAAATATGCATCAGGGGTAAAACGGTAGATTGCATCCTTGATACTGGGGCAGAGACTTCGCTCCTGTCTTTCAAATTTTATCATCAACACTTAGAGCAGGTTGTAGGGAAGTTAGGCAATGTAGGGACATTTATAAATCTGAGAGGAGCAAATGACCTGGAAATACCTGTCAATGGCTATTTAAGAACACAGATCAGGATATTTGGACAGGAGCTATCTGCAAGTTTCCTTGTTACTAACTGTGCATCCACTGGAGACCCCAATCCACGTAGGGAAAAGTACCCAATATTGCTGGGTTGTAATGTGTTACGGATGATTGCTCACCACCAAGGGTGTATAGCCAATGTACA
Source organism: Acanthaster planci (assembly GCF_054643075.1). Taxonomy (NCBI): domain Eukaryota; kingdom Metazoa; phylum Echinodermata; class Asteroidea; order Valvatida; family Acanthasteridae; genus Acanthaster; species Acanthaster planci. The sequence goes on from NC_141784.1 coordinate 16,268,704, forward strand.
ACCAGGGTCAGATTGGGATCTGGCATTGAGATGGGTTCGATCAGTTGAGAACTGTTGTGTAGGTTATGACAATGATGCTGATAAGGATCACCGTACTTATGATGTGAGGATACAAGAGAGTGCATCCATCCCCCCAGAGTCAGCTAAGATTTTTAGTTGTGATGTAGTTAGGGATGCAGCACATGTGAGTCCAGACAGGGGTGCCTTGTTGTTACATGCTTGCCCTCTTTGCCCATGTCATAAGGATGATCCTGTAATGGATACATGTAATGATGAACCATGCTGGTCTTGTTACGTACTTGAAGGTGTACATCATGCTGACAGTACCTCAATCATGTTGGTTATCATCAACACTGGCTTTGAACCAGTGTTGATACCCCGTAATGTCAAGGTAGCCACCGCTACCTTGGTGAGGTCGACTGAAAAGATTGTACTGAATCTTGGTAGCGATGAGATTACTGTCTCTGTGCAGAGTACTGTCTCTATTGATACTGACTTTGCTGAGGTTAGTGTTGAATCTCCTAAACAGAAGTCTGAGGAAGTCCCTCAGGGAGAGACTTTGGATAAACCTAGGGAGCCATTTGTATTTCCCGATGGGGAAGAATTTCTCTTGCCCCCTGGTTTAAGTTTGAAAAACCTTAGCGACAGTGAAGCCGTTGAGGCAGCTAGGCTAATCCAGAGACATAATGATGCCTTTTCGTCGAGTCCATTCGATTTGGGGTATTGTAACCTTATCCCCCACGAAATTAAGCTCACCGATGATAGGCCTGTGAACCTCCCCTACAGGAGGGTGGTGCCTTGCCAAATTACCGAGGTTAAGCAAATGTTGCAAGACTTGTTAGATAGAAATATCATTCGGAGGTCGACTAGTTCCTATGCAAGCCCAGTGGTCTTAGTCAAGAAAAAGAACGGACAGTTACGGCTCTGTATAGACTACAGATGCCTCAATGCAAAAACACACAAGGATACTTTCCCTCTACCAAGAATAGAGGAAACCCTTGAGGCCCTTGGTGGGTCCCGGTATTTCTCATCACTAGACTTGACGCATGGAAATTTTCAGGTGTCCTTGCATCCCAGCTCCATTCCAAAGACAGCTTTCCGGGTCCCCTGGGGCCTGTATGAATTTCTTCGCTTGCATCAAGGCCTGACAAATAGCCCCAGCACCTTCCAACGGGTGATGGAGCTAATTTTCGGAGACCTTAACTTATCCGAAGTCATCCTGTATTTGGATGACGTCCTCGTATTCTCTGAGACCTTTGAGGAACACCTAGTCAGGCTTGACAGGGTGTTCTCGCGCATAAAGGAAAGCGGTCTGAAGTTAAAGGGATCAAAGTGCAAGCTCTTCCAGACATCGATCTCACACTTGGGGCATGTGGTGAGTGATAAGGGCATTGCAGTCGACCCAGAGAAGGTTGCTAGAGTTAGAGATTGGCCAATCCCCTCCAGTTCCAGTCAGCTGAGGTTCTTTTTAGGCCTCGCCTCTTATTATAGGCGATACGTGAGAGGGTTTTCGTTCATCGCTGCACCTCTGCACAAACTGAGTGTTAAGTCACAGGAACAAGCAGGGAAGTATGCTGGACCATTTGAATGGTCAGCAGAGGCCAATAAAGCCTTTGAGACCCTTAAGTGTGCTCTTTGTGAGGCCCCGGTGCTTGCATTCCCTCGTTTTGATAGGGATTTTGTTCTCGAGATAGACGCATCCATGAAAGGCCTTGGGGCCTGTCTCTCTCAGTACGATGAGAGGGGCAACCTTCACCCGGTGGCATATGCCAGTAGGGGGTTGCGAGGGGCAGAGCGTAACTATAGTGACTTTTCTAGTTTCAAACTGGAGCTGCTCGCCCTTAAGTGGGCGGTGTCTGAGAAGTTCAAAGAGTACCTTTTGGGGAGGAAAACCGTAGTTTGGACAGATAATAATCCTGTCTATGACGCCAGAATGTCACGGGTCACCACAACGAAGCGCAAAACTGCACTACCCTGTCCTGACCCGTGACATTCACATTCTACTTAACAGGCCTACGCTGCACATATTTACTAACACTTTGGATGAAAACTACACCACATCTTTTAGGAGTTTTATCAAGTTTCTTTATTGCACAGTCAGTACGGACAGTTAAAATAACAAAAGTTCAGAAACCGTACAGTTTGTAAAACAAACAATATGTCCCAAATTCAAACAGCCAAACTATACAGTTTGTAAAAATTCAAATTTTTTCCAAAATTCAGTCTTGTTGCCCTAAAGGTAAAAACCCATATTTTACCATGTGCTTACATTTCATTTGATGTTTCCATTTCATTATAGATACCAACTCTGGGTTCAAAACACCTGCAAAAAGGATCATCTGAAGAGAACCCAATGGTGTCTCTACACAAACTACCGCCTGTGTTCCAATTATTTTGAACCCAGTCAGTTTACCAATCATCACCAAAACAAGCTGAAATGGAATGCAGTGCCCACATTGTTTAAGGTCCCAAACCCACCAAAACTTGTGACACCTCAGCGACAAAAATGAGGATGCAAAAGGAAGCTTGAGCCAGATGGGACATAAGAAAGTCCACTAAAACTGGCCAAAAGAAAAAATGTACATACAGATATACATAACATAATATATACAATTAAAATTACCTATCAATCTTTGTCTGTACTTTCAAGTTTTTATATCCAGTTCATCAGTGACTTTGTCATCACACGCACGCATTACACATTACACGTGCCCATTGGCTGAATGCTGAAGTTGTGATTTAAAGTTAACATGCAACATGGGTGTTCAGCCAATGGATGCTTGGTTTATCTATATGTATTCTTTGACTAAAAAAGTTGCATATCAATATTGAGCTGTGCAGTTAATTTCTGTAGCACACGATCATATACATGTATGCAAAGCTACATATAGTAGATAGTCCCTTAACTGAAGATGGCATTCAACATAGGAAAACCAAGAAAGCTCTACAAGGAACCTGTCAAGACATCTTGACTGAGAGAGAAAGTGCAATGGCTTCCTCTCACATATTACCACTCCAGCTGAGATTATGAGCAACCTCATCAAAGGTGCTACTTGCCGGTACATGGATGAGCCAGCTTCGTCTTTCTTTGCTTCTCAAATCGACAAATACGCAACTCATCAAGGCATGTAAAAGTTAGAGGTAGGAGATGGTGTGATACAGACAAAGTAATTGCCTTGTCTCTTTACCATCAAGGCCCAAGAGCTTAAATTTTTGCAGTCTATTTTTAACCTGCCCTGTTTCATCACTGCGAAAATGGTTCCAAAATGTTGAAATTTAACCTGGATTTTGTGATAGAGTTTTGAATGTTATGGAACACAAAGTCACTGCAACGAAACACCATGACAGTTTTTGTGTTGTAACACTTGATGAAATGAGTTTGCGTACTGGATTATCATATGATATTTCCTCTGACAGGGTTGAGGGGTTTGAGGATTTTGGAAGCCTTGGGAGGACAACACAAGTTGCTAACTATGGTCTTGTTTTCATAGTGAGAGGTGTGTTCTCTTGCTGGAAGCAGCACCTGCAGACAAACTATCATATCTCCTCAAGGAACGTCTGCAGAAGCTCAAAGGCATTGGGTTGATTCCAAAGTTGATTGTATGTGACCACGGATGCAGTAATGTGAAACTGTACAATACACTTGCAAATTTCAGAGGAAAAAAGGTATTTCCTGCTTGGTAAAGAAAAGGTCTTTTACATGTTTGATCAGCCTCATCTCCTTAAGAATACAAGATCAAATTAAGTAACTACATGTACCTTTTTAGATATAAGGATTCAGAAGGGGCCACTAGAAATGTAAAATGGTCCTATATACGATCATTTTATGAGTGTGATTCACAAATGCCCGTTTGAATGGCAGCTAAACTCTCACAAGGTCATTTTGACTCGAAAAGCTTCTAAAAAATGAGAGTGAATAAAGCGGCACAGGTCTAAAGTCACTTCTCTCAGGAAGCTCCAAGCTTAAGCTGCCTACACTGCAAAGTTCGAGAAAATTGATAACTTGTTTGATGCATTTAACAGCAGGACCTGGAACGAGAAAAAGGTTTGAAGAGACCTATGTCAGGAGGAACAAACCATTCATCATTTTTAAGTACAAGTACTACTATACCATGGCTTAAAAGTTTGGAAATTGTTGGATTTAAAAATGTTCTGTGTATCAAAGGTATGAATTTTGAGTATTTCTTCCCTTATCCAGCTTTGGAATGACATGAAAACATACGATAGTGTGAAATTTCTTCTAACAGGTAGATTCAACCACGATATAGTTGAAAATCTTTTTCAACAGTAAAGCAGAAGCATGGATTTCGTGATGACCCAACTGCATCCCAGTTTAGGTTTGGTCTACGGATGTTAATGGTAGCAGAGCTAATTAAACCCTTCAGTGCAGGGTGTAAAACTGGAGAGCAGGTTTAAGATTTTTTCCCCAGATAATGTTTACTCTATAAAATATCTATGTGAATATACAGTACTCAGTGCTAATGGAAGTTGGCAGTGGCAACGTAACGTTACAGGTACAAATTTAAATTCTGTAATACATCATGTACATGTACATAGGCTCTACTGCATTTTTATATCAATTACATGTATTAGACCTCAGCAGCCTATTTGAATATTCATGTGTTCATAACAATTGTTTGCCAAGAAAAAAATGAAAGATATACACAAATTGTGGCAACCAAGAAATATTTTATTTTCTAAATTACAAACACAGCTGTTCTTCTTTTATCTCTTCCCACAAACTTTATCCTGCTGATATTCAAGATCCTTTCGGTTCAGAGGTGTCAAGTCCGGTTCAGAGGTGTCAAGAAGTATCATATCTCCACTTTTTGAGGGCAATTTAGTCAGCAGTTCAGGAGAGTGGGTGACTAGAAATGAAACGTGCCGTGGGATTGCTACGCCCAGGAGACATATGTACGAGAAAGCATGTCCTTGGCTACAATTAAACACAAATTAACATTGCTGCACGATTGAATGAGTGCAACCACATAGAACACACCAAAAATCTCCCATTTCATCTCCAACGGTTTTACGTTATGATGTTAAATATTTCTATTTGCTATAAATATAAGTTTCAATCTTAATTGGGGGTAAATATTTACCTTACTGCCCTTTTTCGTGGATAGAGCCTCCCACCGCCATATGTCACGTGTGCAAACAGCTCGCCATTTGCACACTAAAATAACAGATCGTGACCTCCATGAAATTCACACATGCGAGATGGTCAGTTCTCCATCTTGCGCCGCTGGGCGGCGCTAGTACATGTAGGAGCTAGACATAATTAACCTGGGTTATTTATGTCTGTCTGTGCATGGAGTGTTCTATTTCTCCATGGTCTGTGGGAGCAACACCGTGGGTATGAATGGCTGGATGGATGGGTGATTGACAAATGGAGCCGAGAACGAAGAATTAACGTAAGTTTTCGGATTTTTAGAAATTTTTTCTCAATAGTTTTAAGGACTCAAGGATCCTGTTATTCCTGGGTAGGACTCGGAGTACGACTTTAAAAACCCCGGTTGACCCAGTTTACACCATCTGACACTAGTCTAGAGGCTTCTGATCTGTAAGTCGTACGCCAGCACAAATACTAGCCTACATTATTATAGCCCCACTAGTGACAGTGTGGCACGGACTCTCACTCCCGATCCATCCTAAAATGGTTCGGGAGTGAGAGTCCATGCCACACTAGTGGGGCTAACATCATTAGGGGTGCATTCCACCATGGAGGAAGGACACAGGAAGAGTTGTAACTCTGGCACTTCAAAGCGTCCAATGACTGTCGCCGCCAAATCTGACGAATAATAGAAAATATTCCAAAAATGACTTATTGCTGCCTGCATCTTAGCTGGACAAGTGGGGCCAGTAACACCCTGGCAATAGTTTTTTGCTTGCAATTAAATACAAACTATCGATGTGATACGATTAGCCAATTCAACAGGCAATTATCGGCATCTGGAAAGTGGACATGAGATTTCGTTTGCCCAGTAAGATGTTGGATCTGGTAATACCATTTTCCTGGTTCCGATTTCTTTAAGTGTTCAATTTTACACCTGTAAAAGTTTTGTTTTGCCTCACGAATGGCAATCTCGACCTGCTTTCGTAACCGTTTATAATCTCTTTTCTGCTTAAAGGTTGCATCACATTGCGCCATCAACCTCCGGATACGATTATTCGTCCAAGGTTTATCATTATGTCGCTTTTTAATAAGAACAGATGGAAAATAGTTCTTATACTGATTAATAATTAATTGGAATCTGTGATTCTCACTCAATCCATAGACGGGCACATTAGACATTTTAAGGACAGTTTTGGAGGTACATTCGGAGGATTTTGATTTGGGGTACGAGCCAATTTGAGGGAAATGAATTAATTCAGGCAAAAGCCTATGGAAGGTAGTTGGACCCTACTATCACCGACAATGTCCAAATGTTTAAAAGAGGCGATCAGAGTCCAAGTTACTCGGACTACCAAACGGTACTGTACTACTCAGTAGGCCATGGAGGGTCCATCTTTTTAATGGTTCCGTGCGCTATGGCATCGTACTTCTAGAGAAAATTTCCGTTTGTGCTTTTAGGTTCAGATTCACTTTATTTTCCACATAAGGGTAGAAGCAAATCTTCCTCTACAGACCCTTAAAATAAGTTAAAGGACATGGAACTACCGGGCTTGAGTGCATTTTGTAGCATTTAACCTACATGTGTATACATACATTATTGGCAAAAAATGATGTTTTTTCTACCATCCTCACCTTTCATCCCTTGACGATCCGCACACATCTGCATTCTCTGTGGCCTTACGTGAAGCAGTATATGTAACGGGCATTCTAGACCAAAAAAGGGTTCTATACCGTACCTAGCCAACCCTTTTCCTGGGTACCTACATCCACCCAATCCTTTTCCTGGGTACCTACATCTACCCAATCCTTTTCCTGGGTTCCTACATGTACATCTACCCAACCCTTTTCCTGGGTACCTACATATACCCAACCCTTTTCCTGGGTACCTACATCTACCCAACCTTTTTTAAACCTGTAAATTTCACTCTTTACCCTAACATCTCCAGACTTGCATGCTGCGCTCGCTGCAAGTGCACAACTCAATGCATCCGCTTTGAATTCCATTTTGGCACTCTTGTGAGGGTCTGTGCGGTCCCCGTGGATACCTACTCGACTCTTGCTCGCTTGCTTCAAAAACCCAAACATAACAATGTTTAGTGGTTTTGAAAAATATGACATAATATTAAAAACGTGACAAATATTAAGCAATGGATGCTCACACTATGATATCAAAACAGAGTCAAGCTCAAGCACACTCCAAAACAAGGGCAAGTGCTCCAACCCAATGCTGTAAAAACTGTCACAGAGAAAAACTACTCTCTGAGTTTAAAAAAAAAGTTAAGTTGGGTGAATTAACATCTTGTTGTAAACGCTGTGCAGAAAAGTGACTCGAGGGGCTCAACTGCAAACGTGGAATTTCTAAATATAAATGTAAAGAGTGTTGACCTGTGTGTCTTCACGGTGAAACAAAAAGAAATTATAATGATTGTCGTGCAAATCTGTTTTGTGTGCATCAAAGATATAAATGCAATGTATAAAGTTGTGTAAAATACCAATTAGCAAACGGAGATAGCTACAAACAAAACTAACCCGTTTCACAGTAAAATAGGGGTTAATTTGCTTTTAAAGTGGATAAAAATGTGATTATGTTATATAAAGTTGTACCCTTTAATAAAAACACCAACCATGTCAGCAAATCAAAACACAGCGCAAAACGTTAACAGCAGACTTATTGGTAAAAGCTTCAGCAACTGGAACAAAGCTGCATTAAAAAGGTATATCGAAACGTATAATGTCACTATTCCTGACAAATGCAGATATAACCATAAAGACTACATTGATGCAATTAGAGCAAGTTAGAGACAATATAAGAATTTGTGGACCAAGAGTTGCACCCTGCGAGATATTGCTAACACTAATCATTTGAACCCAACACCCACGGGTCAAGTAAACAGACAAACAGGGAATGCAAAACCCTCAAAAGAGACTACATTAATGCGGTTAAAGAATACATTTCATTAGAAACATTTTGAGAAGCAAACTTTTGAGAAATTAGAAAGTTCCAAAACAATCGATTTGGGAACTACTACCATGGCTTTTTAACATGGAGCCTGTGCAAATGTTGAATAGTCGTTGAGGGTTACAAAGATTATAGTTGATTAAATTACAGATGGTCATTCAAGTGATGTTTATTAAACAAGAACCTAATGAAGAAGGGCACTGTGCATCTATCATGGTCGGTTGTGAAAGCATGATTAATCTCATGTTGAGGAAAGCCGTCATCAAACAAATTTTAAAAGAGCAACGAGAAGAGTTGTTGGAAAAAAGTAGAAGCGTTTATACGCAGAGGTTCTGGTTTTGTGGTGGACGAAATCGTTGCATTTTTATATCAACCTTCTTAGATTTGTAGCTGTCGGTGGTAGCTCTTACATGTATATATACTACTACCCAAGTTTTTACAAAATAAAAAAATAAAAAAGCAATCGTGAACGTACAAAATAAAGATCAACAACGTGTATGCTGGTCTTTGAGAGCAGCTCTAGGTCTTTACAAACCAAACGTCAAAACCCAAATCCCAGAAAATTCAAAGTATGAACTCCACAAAGAAAGAACCTGTATTTACAAAGAGTCAGACAGTTTAAATTTTTCTAACATCAATTTTCTGACACCGATCGATCAAATATGTTGCTTAGAACATCAAAACAATTTAACAATCAATGTATTTGGATATGATTATGAGGAAGAAGAGTGAGATAAAACTGGTTATGGAGAACAAGCAGAAAATGAGGAAGAGTGTGATAAAACTGGTTATGGAGAACAAGCAGAAAATGAGGAAGAGTGTGATAAAACTGGTTATGGAGAACAAGCAGAAAATGAGGAAGAGTGTGATAAAACTGGTTATGGAGAACAAGCAGAAAATGAGGAAGAGTGTGATAAAACTGGTTATGGAGAACAAGCAGAAAATGAGGAAGAGTGTGATAAAACTGGTTATGGAGAACAAGCAGAAAATGAGGAAAAGTGTGATAAAACTGGTTATGGAGAACAAGCAGAAAATGAGGAAGAGTGTGATAAAACTGGTTATGGAGAACAAGCAGAAAATGAGGAAGAGTGATAAAACTGGTTATGGAGAACAAGCAGAAAATGAGGAAGAGTGTGATAAAACTGGTTATGGAGAACAAGCAGAAAATGAGGAAGAGTGTGATAAAACTGGTTATGGAGAACAAGCAGAAAATGAGGAAGAGTGTGATAAAACTGGTTATAGAGAACAAGCAGAAAATGAGGAAGAGTGTGATAAAACTGGTTATGGAGAACAAGCAGAAAATGAGGAAGAGTGTGATAAAACTGGTTATGGAGAACAAGCAGAAAATGAGGAAGAGTGTGATAAAACTGGTCATAGAGAACAAGCAGAAAATGAGGAAGAGTGAGATAAAACTGGTCATGGAGAACAAGCAGAAAATGAGGAAGAGTGTGATAAAACTGGTCATGGAGAACAAGCAGAAAATGAGGAAGAGTGTGATAAAACTGGTTATGGAGAACAAGCAGAAAATGAGGAAGAGTGTGATAAAACTGGTTATAGAGAACAAGCAGAAAATGAGGAAGAGTGTGATAAAACTGGTTATGGAGAACAAGCAGAAAATGAGGAAGAGTGTGATAAAACTGGTTATGGAGAACAAGCAGAAAATGAGGAAGAGTGTGATAAAACTGGTCATGGAGAACAAGCAGAAAATGAGGAAGAGTGAGATAAAACTGGTCATGGAGAACAAGCAGAAAATGAGGAAGAGTGTGATAAAACTGGTCATGGAGAACAAGCAGAAAATGAGGAAGAGGGTGATAAAACTGGTCATGGAGAACAAGCAGAAAATGAGGAAGAGGGTGATAAAACTGGTCATGGAGAACAAGCAGAAAATGAGGAAGAGGGTGATAAAACTGGTCATGGAGAACAAGCAGAAAATGAGGAAGAGGGTGATAAAACTGGTTATGGAGAACAAGCAGAAAATGAGGAAGAGGGTGATAAAACTGGTTATGGAGAACAAGCAGAAAATGAGGAAGAGGGTGATAAAACTGGTTATGGAGAACAAGCAGAAAATGAGGAAGAGGGTGATAAAACTGGTGATGGAGAACAAGCAGAAAATGAGGAAGAGTGTGATAAAACTGGTGATGGAGAACAAGCAGAAAATGAGGAAGAGGGTGATAAAACTGGTCATGGAGAACAAGCAGAAAATGAGGAAGAGGGTGATAAAACTGGTCATGGAGAACAAGCAGAAAATGAGGAAGAGGGTGATAAAACTGGTTATGGAGAACAAGCAGAAAATGAGGAAGAGGGTGATAAAACTGGTTATGGAGAACAAGCAGAAAATGAGGAAGAGTGTGATAAAACTAGTTATAGAGAACAAGCAGAAATTGAGGAAGAGGGTGATAAAACTGGTTATGGAGAACAAGCAGAAAATGAGGAAGAGGGTGATAAAACTGGTTATGGAGAACAAGCAGAAAATGAGGAAGAGGGGGATAAAACTGGTTATGGAGAACAAGCAGAAAATGAGGAAGAGGGTGATAAAACTGGTTATGGAGAACAAGCAGAAAATGAGGAAGAGTGTGATAAAACTGGTTATGGAGAACAAGCAGAAAATGAGGAAGAGGGTGATAAAACTGGTTATGGAGAACAAGCAGAAAATGAGGAAGAGTGTGATAAAACTGGTTATGGAGAACAAGCAGAAAATGAGGAAGAGGGTGATAAAACTGGTTATGGAGAACAAGCAGAAAATGAGGAAGAGGTTGATAAATCTGGTTATGGAGAACAAGCAGAAAATGAGGAAGAGTGTGATAAAACTGGTTATAGAGAACAAGCAGAAAATGAGGAAGAGGGTGATAAAACTGGTCATGGAATACAAGAAGATAAATCAAAAGAAGGTGTGTTTCCACTGTATATTTCTAAACACAGTTATCAAAAAGTCACATCATTTACTCGTTTGGAAACGGTAAAACCAAACGTTATTGTTGGATTAAAATATGTTGAGGCTTCTATCCATACAGACCAACAACATCACGGCTCAATGTTTTATTGTTACGGTTGTCTGTCGCATTTTTATGACCAAGTCAAACTCGATCAACTTAAACAAGACTGTAAAGGAATAGAAAGCGCTCTTTGCAAAGTTGAGATGCCTATAGAAGCAGAACAGTAGAAACAAACAAGATGCTCCCTTTGTGATTTATGCGGATTATGAACCGACTTTGTAAAGGTCAAACGATAAAGTGAGACCTCAAGTACACTTACTGTGTGGTTTTTCTTATTTGATCGTGAGACGTGATGGTAAATGCAAGGGGTGAGTGACCTAGAGAGGACAAGATGCTTCTAAGCGCTTTGTTTAGGCTCACATGAAAGAAAAAACAAAATTAACGATGTGTTTGACAACCCCAAACCACTTGCTTTGACTCAGAACAACAACGATACGAGTGAACCAACACCAGTTGGATCTTCAAGATGTAATTTTGCGTTGGGGAGATGTTAATTATATATAACGGTTTGCCCGTACCCAACGTATATTAATAAGCACTGTATCCTCAGTGCTTGTCCGAGAGCTTGCGAAAAAAACCTCACAAGCTTACTCGGGTGGGACTCGAACCCACAACCTCCTGCTTACTAGTGCAGATGTCTTAACCACTCGACCACCAAGCTTGCCAGGGTCAGCTGTCCGGTCCGAGTCAAATGAAGCAGCGGGTACCGCGAACTATTTTCAAGATGTATTTTTGCGTTGGGGAGATGTTAATTATATATAACGGTTTGCCCGTATCCAACGTATATTAATAAGCACTGTATGTTCAGTGCTTGTCCGAGAGCTCGCGAAAAAAACTTCACAAGCTTACTCGGGTGGGACTCGAACCCACGACCTCCTGCTTACTAGTGCAGATGTCTTAAAAAAAACATCTTGAAAATAGTTCGCGGTACCCGCTGCTTCATTTGACTCGGACCGGCCAGCTGACCCTGGCAAGCTCGGTGGTCGAGTGGTTAAGACATCTGCAGGAGGTCGTGGGTTCGAGTCCCACCCGAGTAAGCTTGTGAGGTTTTTTCGCAAGCTCTCGGACAAGCACTGAGCATACAGTGCTTATTGATATACGTTGGGTACGGGCAAACCGTTATATATAATTACCTGTTGGATCTGCCAAAAACGTATCTATTCAAACAAAACAATTGTCGATGTGTTACATCTCAAAAATCAGAGGAAGATGATCAATGTTTCCATTGCCTCAAAACCAAACAGAAAGGTCAGAGATCACTGTCATGTAACGGGAAAGTTTAGAGGTGCTGCCCATAATTAGTGCAATCTAAAACTCCAAGTGGTATCCGATGAGACCGCTATTCCAGTCGTGTTTCACAATTTAGAAAACTATGACGCGCATCTGATTATGCTTTTGATTGTGCTTTTGATCATGACGACGTTTCTTGTGTTCCTAAATACTCTGAAAGGTACATCAGCTTTTCTTTGGGTCAATTCAGGTTTATTGACTTGTTTCATTTTATGGCAACCTCACTCGACAAGCTAGTCAAAGCCTGTCCTCGAGATGCCTTTTCTTTACTCAAAAAAATGTTTTGCTGCATGCACGGAGCTTCTGCTACAAAAGGGCGTTTATCCCTACGAATGTATGGACTCGTTTGAAAAGTTTAACGAAACTCAGCTGCCAAACATCGACTAGTTTTAAAGTAGCCTCAAACGTGAGTCTATAAACAAACGACTATGCAAGAGCACAAAAGTATGTGTCAAGATTTAAACTGTAAAAACTTGGGTTACTATCACGACCTCTATGCGAAATGGACACTGTTACTCACGGGTGTCTTTGAAAACTTCTGCAGAGTGTGCCGAGCCAACTGCAGTTTACACCCAGCCAGCTACATGAACCTTACGCCCCAGTCTCTCTTGGGACACTCTCCTCAAACACAGTAAAGCGTCTTGGAGTTAAGCAAACAACTTGGATAAAATCGTACATCGAGAAAAAGACCAAGCTGCGCACAAAAGCTGACTCTTACTTTGAGAAAGACTTTTTAAAACTTGTGAACAACAGTGTGTTTGAGAAAACGATGGAAAATGTAAGAAAACGAGCTGACGCTAAACTCTTGAGAGACAACTACGTCAATAACAACAAAAGTTCAAAGTTTTAGTTTCAAAACTGAGTTATAAAATGGTTCTGTCTTTCAAAGAACGTGAGCTCTCTTACATTGAAATGTACAAAACAAAACAATGCTCAACAAACCCATCCACTGCGGGCTGAGCATCCTCAATCTCTCTAAAATGCTCATGTATGATTTTTATTACAATCGGTGCAAAAAACATTATGGTAAAAATATACATTTACTTTACACCGACACCTATTCTTTATTCATTGTGGTTTACACTCAAGACTTTTATTGGGACATAGGACAACACTTGAAACACGATGTGGATCTTTCAAACTCTTCAACCGATCACAAACTTTACGATCCTGAAAACCAAAAGGTCATCAGGAAATTTAAAGACTAGTTTGGTGGTAAAGTTGCTTCTGAGTATGTTTGCATACGACCTAAAATGTATTCCATGTTATCAGTTGATTATTTCAACCTTAAAACAGCAAAAGGTGTCACCAAAGTCGTTATGAGCAAACAACTGAAACACCAGGATTAGAAAGACTGCTTGTTTGAACGAAGACAAAAATATTACCAACAACTTTGAATTCGATCTGAAAAACATCTGCTTTATACCGTGGATCAAAAGAATCATTGTTGTGTCCTATAGATACCAAACGATATCTGTTAGATGACGGGGTAGATACTTTAGCCTATGGTCATTACAAAATTCAAGATAAAACTCAAGCTAAAACTCAAGCTCAAACTCAAGCTCAAACCAAAGCTCAAAACGTAGCTCAAACTGTAGCTGAGCCGGGCGGTAAACTCTGTGTCTTCGGGTACCACTTTGGGCCCCCCACCCGTAGTTAGGAGCAAGTAGTACAGATTTGATTGACGGAAGCTGCTGAAGACAAAAGTGTGATGCCATCAAACAAATGATATTTCTTGATTCATCTTATTGCCCGCTCTATATTTCTCATTCTTGCTACCTGTATCTCCTTTGTTTTTGACGCCTCACTTGCAGTGAATTTTCCTTTCTGTCCTAAAAGTGGGGGGGGATGATCAATGACACTTGGTTAGAATTGAGTAAATCTTCAATGAGAAAACCCTTGTCTGCCTTAACATGGTCAAATGGTTCAAGTAATTCCAATATCCCTGACCTTACAGTAATATCCATGTCTGATATTGAACCTGTAAATAGTGAACTGGCAAATGACACGACACCACATGATGTGATACCTATGGCTTTTGTAATATGAATAGATTTCAGAATTCAGAACTTTTGAAGTTGGTGTTTGCACTTTAATTTCTGTACAATCCAAGATCACTCCACACTTGGCAAAAGTCAACTTAAAGCAATGTGGCATATTTTAGTCTGTAGTTTGTCAAAAAAGCCAAATCTCCAGGCTCCCAAGCATCACATACAAACAATTTGCCCAAGTTATCAGAAGCCTGCTAACTGAAGATTGCGACACACCAAATCTAAGCGCAAGGTCTTTTTCATGGAAGCCTTGCCTTAGTCTACAGAGATACATGAAAAAGTGGTCAATAAGTGGCAAGGATGTATCACGGAAAACTCCAATTCTAATATGATCAGTATTTGTTGAATGCTTGCATTTTGTTGTCCATTTGATCATTGATAATGCTGTTGGCTGCATTGCTGTAAATACACATGTCAGCATCTCATAGTTTTTGAATCCAGTGTATAAAGCAATGGTTGAGGATCTGATGAAAACCTCTCAAGGAAGAAAGTTTTTCCCTTCAGTTCTTGCACCTGTTGCTGAAGTCTTTCAATTTCCAACTGGTCAGCTGCCAATTTGTCCTTTTGTGGCAGTGGGGAAGAGCTGTATGGTCAGCAGAGACCACCGGTGTCACTTGAATTTCAACAAAGTTTGCTGAATCTTCTTTGGAGGTACAAGGATCGGTTGAGGCTCCAGTCACGGTGGATCCTCTGTAATGTGTGAAGAGTACAGATAAGAGTCAGTCATAATGTGACAATGTTCATTGATACTGTTCTCTGTGTTGTTTAAGTTGCCCATGTTTAATACGTGAATGTCTGAATGTTGGAAGCTGAAAATGGACTAAAGTATGGGGCTGAGGTGAACCTGCTGAAAACCCCGCCGTATGAGAAAAACTGGGCTGACCAGGCTATACCACTGTCATGACTGTGACAAACTGATATGCTTCATATCTTCCCTTATTACCATACATCAAGTAGTAATTGGCCTCTTTTTATTCTTTATGCTGACATGTCTGATGTTACTTAATGGTTGAAAGAGAACAAATTAACTTTGAACCTAAGCAAGACAACATGCATCCCAATGTTCATGGAAACAAGACAGAAACTGTGTAACGTTGAGGTACCCAGAAGAATTGTTGGCAGTGAAGCACATGTACTTGAGACTGTTGAGTGTTTTAAATATTTAGGCATTTGGCTTGATTCAAGCCTAGACTGGACAGTCCATGTGGATAAATTGACCAGCAAAGTTTCTGCTAAAGTATCTCTACTGTATAGATTGCATTACTATTTAAATGATCAGAGTCTCCAGTTGTTATATAAAACTCTATAACTAGATAGCTTGCTAGATGCATGTAGCTAGCTAGCTTTTAGAGTGCACAGATCCAACAAGGTGCTAATACATTGAAACTAATAATAATAATAAGCCTTAAATGCCTCAAGGAAGAGATGACTTCTCAGATCCCTCTTAAACCGCTAGAGAGATGGGGATGATTGTAGCCCAGGTGGACTCCATGGCTGTACTACATGTATGTTATGGAGGGTGTCCAGGCTAGTGTTGAAAACAGGGCGAAAAATTTTGTGACTAAAATTTTCAACACTTCTACCTTTTTAAAGAAGTCACTTTCACGTCTGTAAATCATATGCATCCTTATTTCCACAACTGGTGGACTAAGAAATTTGACACATCACCACCGCAGACAGATGCAGAAAACTAAACTCAGAAGTAACATGAATTCTTCTCATTGTTGTGGACTGTTTTCAGCTGTTCTCTGGGGCATGCAGTCTGTACAGTGTGCACGTGCAACTATTTGGCGTAGGAGATTCCAAGCTGCATACACGCAGGTAAAGCAAGCATGACGTGGTTCTCAGTCTGAAATGCACGCAACATCATGGGCGAGGCTGTGGCATGCTATTGGTGACGGTAAGCCTATGTAACTGCATGCAAGCTTACACTTAAGGGAAACTGAAATTTAGGATTTCTACAAATCCTGGCCATTTTTGCAACATCTACATTGCAAGCTTTTGTATAATGTGTTAACAGTTGGACATAAAAAAGACCGAGCAATGGTGTACATAAAATTTGATAAAACTCCTAGCACTTTCGAGCAAGGCTTTGGGGAATTTCTTTTGCTAGCAATGTACTCATATTTGTTGAGTTGTCCCATTTGAAAAGTGAAACTAAATAAATTTTTGATGGCCAGAGAACTTTCCTTTTTCTTCCTTTTTCAAAATGCTTAGGCACAAGTAAGTATTCTTAAAAAAAAAAAAAGACTGGTGTGACATGAGAGTCAATAACGGTAATTAACCATCATAATCTCTTGGTCCTTAATTTAAAAGTGAAAAATCACACACTTGTATTGTTTTCCAGATTCATCACTTTTTCTTAAATGCCACACTTTTAAGGGATCCACTGTCTGATAATCAGACAGAGTTCCAGCATGACCACAAACTTCAACCTTCCCAAACAAGCCTATGACTTTTACATGTAATAGAAAGATGTTCTGATTCACTGAAAAACGTTGACAAAAATATCGGAAGACATTCTTGATTACTGAAGATTCCAAACATACTACACGTGAAAGTTTCCAGCTAATTAATGTGAAGCAAATTGAAGTAGGCCTCCATGAGGTTTATGGTTTTAAGAGAGTATCTCTGGCTCCTCCCTCCCCCCCACAAAAAAAATTGCCAAGGATCAACTTACTTAGACATTTTTACAAGTCAACATCGTCTGACTGTCTGCTGCTCTAAAATTCAACTTGTCACCACCAAAAAATACCAACTCAGTCTTGCTTTTAATGTTTTTTGATTACCAGTAAAAAAAAGGCTGATCTCTCAACATCACAATTTGTGCATGATTGCTACTTACCACACATATGCTAGCACTCTGCATACCGTGTTCCTGATCTATAGCATTGCTCTTGCTGTGCATCATGATCTTCATACCCACAATGTAATCCTTTTTTATGCCTCTTTATCAAGATAAGTTACTGTGTCATTTTAATAAAAATCAGATCTCTACAATATTGTGTACTTATACATCTTTAATAAAAATCTATGAACAAATTAAACACTTCAAAGAGAGATTAATAAACTTATTCCTTTAGGGGTCTCAGTAAAGCAAGTGAGGCTGCTAGTAATCAGAAACTATAGGCTGATGCATGTACATATAGGTACACTTTTTAAAGTTTGCTTAGGATCCATGATGTAAGCCCAACACATCAATCATGACATCATTAGTGTTGTGCTCATCATTGTCTTTGCAACTGAAACACATTTCATGTTAGAAATGAGTCACCATCTCTGTCACTTGCCGTGCTTGTACAATACATGTATGCCACTTTGCAATAAATTCTGTTTTGCTGTAGAATCGTTTATATACAAACTACTTTGATGTTTTTAACTTTGCATAACAACCGATCTCAAAATGCTTCAAATTACCCTATTCCAACAGAGAATTACCCTTTTCCAACACAGACCAACTGAAAAACCCAGACTGGAAGATTCTGACGAGAACCTTGTTGGGTGAAGGTTTAACAATTCCTTGACAACAAGCCTCACTTAGTGTAACACCCAGGTGTGCATCCTGTCTCTCCCTTGGGTAAATGCTAAAATTGGTTTCTGCAATATGCAGTTACACAAATACAGTAACATCTCTTGTAAAACATATGAACAGGTCAAAGTGGCCCCTCTTGTTCAATCATTAAGTCCATAAGCTGAACAAACATTCACTTCCTTGCTTAAAAGTAATCTTATTTTGTTAATAGCAAAAAACATCCTTCATGTATCGTTGAACATTTTCCCATTCATAAATGTGACTTTTGTTAGCCCCACTGCCATTCATAATAGTGTACTTTTTGTTTATGATTGCAGTGTTTTTCATCTCCATGAGTTGAAATCTCAGTGCTACTACTTGTAGGATGTCGTCTGTAGTGCCTCTGTATCACATGGCATCAGCTGTTGTGGTCCGTACTCTGCTTGATCATAATGATCATCTCCATGAGTTGAAATCTCAGTGCTACTACTTGTAGGATGTCGTCTGTAGTGCCTCTACATCACATGGCATCAGCTGTTGTGGTCCGTACTCTGCTTGATCATAATGAGCGTCATTCAGAAGAATGCAAGACCAAGGCCCAAGATCTGATCACAAAACTCAACATGAATCTGTACACAGCAGTCAGTAAGGATCTGCTGGAGCTCTTTGTTGATAGCTATCCTGGACGTCTTCCAGCCTTCCTTCTGCCTGTACTGGCTCCACCCCACTTGAAGGTGCTGAACCTCAAGCAGTGCTGTCTGATTGAGGAAGATTCACAGATGGAGTTCAGGTACCTGAAAAAGACTCTTCAAAGGTAATCCCTTGTCATTCTTAAGTCTTTGTATACATGTTGTACAATGTACACGTATCTGAATAAATGTTTTGCTTGTACTTACCAGTACAATATTCTGAAATGGAAAGCTATATGTAGGTACTCTCATCCAGGGGTCAGTTGCTGGATTTCACTTGTGAGAGCTCCCTTTAGGATATTTTAGGGTTGCCAGTTTTCAAGCTAAAGCCGGATTTCACGCTTTCCATTTAAATTATTGGACTAATTTCAGGCCTTTACTTAGGCTATGGAAATTTTTGGGCTATGGAAAAGAATGTGGCTTCCATGGTATTTTACAATATCAGACTATTCCAGTTTCTCTCAGACTTCACTGAGAATCCTTGAATTCCACATGGTTGATTTTCTTCATGTTTCCACTTGCAACTGGTTCATCTGCAGTAGTTGCATACAAACTGCAGATGTACATGTATTTTGCAGTATTATTGGCATAAATTGATACTTTTCTCTCAGCTGTAGCAGTCTTCAGGCGTTGATTCTGGACAGTTGTAACCTGGCACTACCCTTGTTGTTATGTGATGTCATCACCCAAAATGCTCCACAGCTGGTCTCTGTCTCTGTGGAAGAATGCCGTGGAGTTTCTAATGAATTTGTGCAGGTAAGAAAAAAAGTTGTATGTTCTCTCCAGTAATATCTGCTTTGAATATTAGGATGAAAGTCTGAGGTGGTTGAGGGGGATCACTTCAAATAAATTTTGTTTCTGATCAATATATCAACAGAAGTTCATTTTATATGACAGAAACTTTTGAGAGGACTCCCAAATCTGAGCCACTTAAACATATCCATCTGTCCAGAGGTCACCGACAACGTCTTTGCATTGACTGAGACACAGGGCCTACTTGAAGAGAGGACTGGAACACGAGATGCAGGTCAGATTATCTCCAATGTGTATTTATCTGTGATTTTGCATAAAGAGAGAAATAAATGTGCACATGTAGAAAGCATGACAATGGATGCAAATAATGAATACATTAACCTGTCAATCCTTAAACCAGTATTTATGCAGATATACATGTATTTACTTTACCAGTAGCTCCCTGATACCATCTCCTGTAATTCTTAGTCTAGTCATATTGTGTTTTCAGTCTCTTCTCATTTCGAAAATGTGTTGGTCTCCTGCGTTCACATACCCCTGCCCAGCCTACATATGCAAATTTCCCATGCGCCTATTACAATTCGCTGAAAAGACTTGATTATGCATACTGCCCCTTGACCCTCCACAATGCACTGCGGTCCTGCCACCATGTTCGTCCTTCTTTTCTCAGGGCCTTTCGTTTACGGACGTGTCTTTATGGCATTTTCAGAGTTTTGAGTTCCGTAACCTTTTGCGTTTGTGAATTGACTTGATTCTTGAGTACGAATAAAGAGTGTTTTCTTATCTATCGGTAAGAGTGCTTATTTTTATATTTTGTATTTTTGTTGTTCTTTTCAGCCCCTTTTTCTATGCATTATCTACAGGTTTGGGTGTGACCTATCATTGGATTGTGCTGTGTATGGCCGTTGAACGGGGCTAGCAGACAGCCCTTTGTTCTCAATGTGGTGCATGCATTTGAACAATAACGGCCAAATGCTGTATGGGTCTGGTTCTGGAGTGGGACCTGGTGAGCTGCCCCGCTCCTTTGTGGTGCGGTTTGCATTATCGGAGATTAACGGCCGTGTCGGGGAAAGACCCAGTGGGATGAATGGGCCTGGGTTTAGTGAGCTTTGCTACAACACTACCCTTAATCACTGATGACTACTCCGTGTACATACCGGTCAGGCTTAGCTGACATCCACCCTGCATACTATAGATTGGGTTGAGCATGCTGTGCTGCAACACTACCCTTGACCATTGATGTCCACTCCACATATCTACCGATCGGGTTGAGCATGCTGTGCTCCAACACTTCCCTTGATCATTGATGTCCACTCCACATATCTACCGATCAGGTTGAGCATGCTGTGCTGCAACACTACCCTTGATCATTGATGTCCACTCCACATATCTACCGATCAGGTTGAGCATGCTGTGCTGCAACACTACCCTTGATCATTGATGTCCACTCCACATATCTACCGATTGGGTTGAGCATGCTGTGCTGCAACACTACCCTTGATCACTGTGCAGTGCCGCAACTGAACAGGGACCCCCTTGACCAGAGCATATCAAACTGTTCCTTTTTGCTCTATGCTGCGGGTGCCCAGTATTGCTACCTACCACATTCCTGAGCAATCCTGCCTGCTGATGGCCCAGCGGGCTGGTGGGGTGACGGCCCCCCATCTGCCCCGGGTCCCTCATCGGCTTCTGCTCGCCGTGCTTTATCCGCTCGGAAATCGGGCCAGTCAACCCGCTTCAAGCGGGCAACAGGCTCCACAGCGGATTCGCCATGCTCCACTGCTTCCGCAAAGGGCAAGTCAGTAGCGATAGCAGGACTGATCCCAGCTCAGTTAAGGTTAGCCATGCAGCACTTCATGGACTGGGCTAACACTTGGATTCCACTATCACCACCGCTTCGCAGTCAGTGTTAGTGCAGAGTGGTGCTGCACTCAGGGCAGAGTAAACTTACTCCCCCACTAGCCAGGTCTGGCCGTCCGACATTCACCCCCAGTTCTCGTGCTCTGAAGTCTTCTGGCAGTCTCTCTACTACCAGCACCTACCGTGGAAGACGTCTTTTCATTGGTATGGCCCACCAGTTTACACACCGGGATGGCCCCATGCCTCCTGGGCCAGCTACAACGACCGCCATATGCCATGAACTATACTAGTCAGACAAACTCCACAATGGTTCACTCAGGCTTGACACCCCATTGTCCCAGGAGTGGCCCACTCAGAGGCACCACCTAACTGTTCTGGCTCTTCACCGACCACTTTTCGGGCTTCAGAATTGCATCATAGCCATGGTTTTCGAACACCACTCATCGCTGTGGCTTCTGGCTACTGGCTCGGGCTACCCACTTTGACCTTTCATGACCTGCATTCCAGACCAGGTTTTTAGGTTCTTCCTTCGGTTCTACAGCCGGATCACCCGCACATAAGAAGCGTAAACACTCATCGTCTTCTGCAGGTCCAAATGCAAGAAATCTCGCTTTACACCTAAGCAAGATATTTCTTCATCGGTTTTTATGACAGCAGTCTGCTCTCTCGGAGACGTTACCCTCTTTAGCCAGCCGCCTCAAATAAATCTCCACTCCCCGACAACTGACCCAGATTCCCTGTGTGTGGATCTCCTTTTGGATCCTCAACCGGATTTGTAGCCAGCTCCACTTCTGACTTCACATCTGGTTCCAGCTTTGCATACGGCTTCACATCCAGTTTTATCTTCGGCCTCACATCTAGCTCCGTCAGTCTGTCTAATACATGACAGGGCCCATTCTTTTTATTTTTTAAAAATTGAATTTGCACTCAATAAATTCATTCAATAATAATTCTTCAACTTATCCGGATTCTACTTATGACTCACATCTAGCTCCAACCTGTGAACATGCTAGGCCTTGGGGTGTCTGCTTTCCCGTATTAGGTACAGCTGGTGATGTTTCCCATTCAGGCGTGCACCTCTGCCTTGATCAAGGCATGCAGGAACTATATGTACACTCTATGGGCCACCTTATGTCATTAGGTGAATGTGAGTCTGGGTCATGCATGCTAAACCCTGACTGCGGTTCGAACCCACTACGCTACATTACTCATTGCTACTCTACACATCAGACCGCCGGCTAGCACCCGAGACTCCCCTACCGGGGGCCAACTAGGTGGAAAACAGAGATATATGCTAACCGGGTGAAGTGCCACCATTTCCTGGAGCTGTCCCTGTGAATAAAACACAACTAGGTGGAAAACAGAGATATATGCTAACCGGGTGAAGTGCCACCATTTCCTGGAGCTGTCCCTGTGAATAAAACACAATACGATCAGCCTACCATGTGTGTTTTATTCTGACCATCGCTCTTTTGCTCATTAATGCCTGTCGTAGATGTCAATGCCCTACTCGCAGACTCATTGTCCCATCGAGCCTTCGGATGTCATTGGAGGCACTCAGGTGTGTACCTATCAACCGTAGTCTCCTTACAGGTTCCCCTCTATCCCTGACCAGTGATCACACCATTCAGTTCAGTCTCCATGCCTTGGGCATCCTAATTCACCGAACTTCACGTTGTCATGAACTGTACACACCCCTTTCATCTAATAATTCACGGCTCTTCATATATTTTTCCGCTCGGCCTGGCCATGCCCCACATTACGTTCCGGACACAAGTTCCTCTGTAGTGAGCACGTCCAAAATGTATGTATATGTACATTTACTGTGACTGTTACGAGGTCTGGCAAAAGTGTGCCTACTGTCCGTACTCACTTTTGTTAATGGTTTGCCATGCTTGCCTTTCCGACTGCGTCCCCCGTAATTCGAAATGAAGAGGCGGGCTTGGCAAGTATTTGTCAAATTCACCATTTAACCGCTCGCGCTCTTTGTTCCCGTGAATAAATGGAAATGTTTTAATGCTTAGATGTAAAATGAAGTAGGATATTTGGCTACTTAAGTTTTGGAGTGATCTTCCATCTTTGGACACTCCTTAAGTACAGTTTCTCTATTCTTGCAGTGCACGAATGACCTTAATTCTCCATGCATGTAATGATATGGCCGTAGTCCTTCAACTCAAAGATACAAATGGCCACTTTGAACCTAGTACAATGTAACAGTGCTCATCATTCATTTCTTGATGAATACTTTAGCGTCTTTTTACATGTGGGCTGGCCTTCCTACACAATCACCTTCGGTGGTGGATGGTCACCGAACACTTGTCGGTCAGCGTTCCTTTTGTATCTCCAGGTCAGAACATGACTGTGACGACGGATGTGTAGCTATTCAGATGGGGCCTCTCTTCCTCCACTCTATGCCTCCGGGATCTGGGACATCGCCTCTTAGGACAAATACATCAACAAGTTAGAACTCCAAGCAGTGTTCAACGCTCTTTGCCACTTCCGACAACATTTAGTTGGTCATTCTGTTCGAGTCAAGAGCAACAACTCCGCGGCAGTTGCATACATAAATTGCCAGGGCGGCACTCGCTCTCCTCAATGCTGTGCCTTTGCGTGGCCGCTCTTCATGTGGATGAATGATCAAGGGACCACCCTCTCGAGGTGCTGTCCAACTGACAGTGGACTCTTCATCTGAACGTGGTCGGCCAGATTTTCGTGAAGATCAAGCATTCTCATATTGACCTCTTTGCATCTGCCAACAATATCCATTTCCCGACGTTCTGCCCCTGGTTCCCTCACCTGCAGGCATGGACAACAGACGCCTTACAGATCAACTGGTCAGGCCTTCTGGCGTACGCCTTTCCTCCAGTCTCTCTCATCCCGCTGTTCCTGTCCTAGATAGAATGGGAGCCATGTCAGATCCTCCTCATTGCCTCGTTCTGGCCTTGCCAACTGTGATTTCCAAGACTGACAAGACTTCTGGTGCAACAGCCGCTGGTCCTTCCAGTCAGGGAGGATATCCTTTGTCAGCCCAAGTCGGGTATCCTCGGCCCAGCACCGGAGGGTCTTCACTTGACGTGTTTGTCCAATAATCCTTCAGAGCGTTGGGCCTTTCTGCAGACGCTGCGTCCATGGCGGCCCGGGGTCAAAAGAAATTATGTTCAGTTCGGACTCTCAAGTAGTATCTTGCCAGAGCCAAACTTCGCCAGGAATCTGATTCCCAACTTTCCGTCACCACGATGAAACCCTTTCACCCAGCGTCAAGGGACACTATTGCCTGAGGGACGGTCTCCGCTATCATCTTTGCTAACCGAGACTGGCCAGCACAGCATAATGAGATGACCTGGACTGACATCAGGGGCCCACGATGTTTGGGTCGCCTCTGCGTCCTGGTCGTACTTCAGAGGGATTCCCCTTGCGGAAACCTGCCAGGCGGCTTGTTGGAAATCTCCCTCTACCTTCAAAGATTGCTACCTGAAAGATGTTCTGTGGAGCGAAACAGCCCATGGTAGAGCGACCCTATGTTCAGCGGTCCAGGCAACGTCCAGTGCTGTTCCAGACAGGGCTGTGGATAGTTTGACTTATGAGTTTCGTCTGGTGAGTACCCACTCTTGTGACACCCACCGTATGCTTCTTCTAGTTATTACTTTCCCATTGCCGACCCACCTCCAGGGTACAGTGCCACTCTGCATATGTAGGCTGGGCAGGGGTATGTGAATGCAGGAGACTCCTCCCCCACGTTGTGTGGGTCGGGTCTCCTAGTGATACTTACCTCTGCCCAGCCCTTCCTTCCCCACTTTGGCCCCAGTGATATTCACTGCTTCGAAAGAAGGACAAACATGGTGGCAGGACCGCAGTGCATTGTGGAGGGTCAAGGGGCAGTATGCGTAATCAAGTCTTTCCAGCAAATTGTAATAGACACATGGAAAATTTGCATATGTAGGCCGGGCAGGGGTAAGTATCTCTAGTAGACCTGACCCACACCACGTGGGGGAGGAAACTGCGACTCTGTGTTGACTTTAGACAGTACATGTAAATGAGGTAATAATACCTGATAAATACCCACTTCAAAAGATTGATGAAATTTTCAGTGAGTTGAGAAATACATCAGTATTAGATTTGCAACTTGCATATCACCCATTATTATTGCATAAAGATTCTAGAAGCCTGACTACGTTTATTAAGCATGAAGGTTCCTGTACAAAAGGGTATGTTCTGGCTTAATATCATCCGCACCTTCAGGGTTCCAAAAAGGGATGACCTAACATGCCCTAACAGATGTTATTTTGAACTATCCCACAGCTGGGGGGGTTCCCCAGAACTTGGCTGTGCCTCTCTTGACTTTTAAAAATTTGTCATACATGTATTGCTCCCTTATTGCCACAAATGTTTAGTTTGGACTCAATTAGATTTTTTACAGTTTTGTTGTGACGGTCATCTGAAATTCAAGGCTACATGTGTAAGCACTGCAGTAGAAAAGCATACATTTTTGGTATGTACAATTTTCACAAATTGATTTCAAAATGACCGCCAGGAAAAATGTTGAGGTGGGGAGATTCCCCCAGGCTCTTTTAGAGTTATGGATATGCAGAGTTACCAAGACAATTTGATCATCTATGGTAAAGATCAAGCCAAGCATGATGCAAACTTGCAGCAGTTTTTGAAAAACAATAAATGTGTGGTGTTAAACTGAAGAACAAATTTTGTTCTTAAGATTGAGTTTAAAATTCTTAGGCCATACTGTACATTCAACTGATATTCAGGTTAATGACAAATACAGAGCCATCACAAATGCTCCAGTGCACCATGACTAAAAAGTCTCAGGTCAGTTCTAGGCTTTCCAGTGTATTTCTCAACATACATGTACATACCTCAATTTGCCACCATGGTAGAATCTTTAAGAGCACTATTGCGTAATGACCAATATTTGTTTGCATTGAAGAAGCCCAACAAAGCGTTGAAGTGTTGAAAAGCAAGATTGCGAGCAGTCCCACACTTTCCATGTTTGATCCAGATGCAGATATCATCCTGAAAATAGAGCATATGACTTAGGTGCAGTACTCACACAAGTGAAAAATGGTCAAGAAGCCACAGTTAAATGCGCCAGCCGCACATTGTCTACTGCTGAAAGAAACTACAGGCTATCAGCATATGACTTAGGCGCAGTACTCACACAAGTGAAAAATGGTCAAGAAGTCACAGTTAAATGCGCCAGCCGCACATTGTCTACTGCTGAAAGAAACTACAGGCTATCAGCATATGACTTAGGCGCAGTACTCACACAAGTGAAAAATGGTCAAGAAGCCACAGTTAAATGCGCCAGCCACACATTGTCTACTGCTGAAAGAAACTACAGACTATCAGCATATGACTTAGGCGCAGTACTCACACAAGTGAAAAATGGTCAAGAAGCCACAGTTAAATGCGCCAGCCGCACATTGTCTACTGCTGAAAGAAACTACAGGCTATCAGCATATGACTTAGGCGCAGTACTCACACAAGTGAAAAATGGTCAAGAAGCCACAGTTAAATGCGCCAGCCGCACACATTGTCTACTGCTGAAAGAAACTACAGACTATCAGCATATGACTTAGGCGCAGTACTCACACAAGTGAAAAATGGTCAAGAAGCCACAGTTAAATGCGCCAGCCACACATTGTCTACTGCTGAAAGAAACTACAGACTATCAGCATATGACTTAGGCGCAGTACTCACACAAGTGAAAAATGGTCAAGAAGCCACAGTTAAATGCGCCAGCCACACATTGTCTACTGCTGAAAGAAACTACAGGCTATCAGCATATGACTTAGGCGCAGTACTCACACAAGTGAAAAATGGTCAAGAAGCCACAGTTAAATGCACCAGCCACACATTGTCTACTGCTGAAAGAAACTACAGGCTATCAGCATATGACTTAGGCGCAGTACTCACACAAGTGAAAAATGGTCAAGAAGCCACAGTTAAATGCGCCAGCCGCACACATTGTCTACTGCTGAAAGAAACTACAGACTATCAGCATATGACTTAGGCGCAGTACTCACACAAGTGAAAAATGGTCAAGAAGCCACAGTTAAATGCGCCAGCCACACATTGTCTACTGCTGAAAGAAACTACAGACTATCAGCATATGACTTAGGCGCAGTACTCACACAAGTGAAAAATGGTCAAGAAGCCACAGTTAAATGCACCAGCCGCACACATTGTCTACTGCTGAAAGAAACTACAGACTATCAGCATATGACTTAGGCGTAGTACTTACACAAGTGAAAAATGGTCAAGAAGCCACAGTTAAATGCGCCAGCCACACATTGTCTACTGCTGAAAGAAACTACAGGCTATCAGCATATGACTTAGGCGCAGTACTCACACAAGTGAAAAATGGTCAAGAAGCCACAGTTAAATGCGCCAGCCGCACATTGTCTACTGCTGAAAGAAACTACAGACTATCAGCATATGACTTAGGCGCAGTACTCACACAAGTGAAAAATGGTCAAGAAGCCACAGTTAAATGCGCCAGCCACACATTGTCTACTGCTGAAAGAAACTACTCTGTTGGTGTTAGAAATAGAATTGACTTATGTTTGGGCATGCAAAAAAGTCAACACTTACAAATACATGTACATGTATCTGGCCTACAAACTCAAAACTTGAAGGGAAAACATCAGGTGAGACACAGTGAAAGGCAGAGACAAAAGCCAAATTGGATGCAAGATTAAGTTGTGTAATAAAGGCATTAAAATGCTTGCAGTGGTGAATCCACAAGTTCAGCAGGCAAAAGCTAATAAATTCAATTAATTGTGAATAAACTTCACTGGGTTTGACAAAATAACAGAAAATTCTAATGAAATTTAACTAAGCTAAATTACTTATGTGTCTAGCATGAAAGAAAAAATTAGTCTGATCTCGAGCTGTAGACCCTTATAACATATAATTAGGTTTGTTTTGCAAATAATCACCGGAAGTAAATTAATATTTTGTGTTTGAGAATAGACTACGGTTGACCAGATACCGAAGATATGTGGGTAATTTCAGAAATTAGGGGTCCAATTTTTGTGTCCCTGTCACATCTGACATATTATTTTCCAAGAGTGATGAATTTATGCAAAATACCTGCTAAACAAATAGTAATAGTTTGAAATCAATTCCGGTGATATTTCCATGTCATATAACAGTTGAGATGTAACAGGGACATAAAAATGTCACACTTTTGGACGGCTCTTTTCTGGAATTACCGTTATGTATGTTAAGATTAATTTGAAAATGGTGTGAATCGTCTTTAATATGTGGAGGGAATATGTGATATTCATTGTTATGTTAGGCCACTTACAATTAATTCCTTGTTTATCATCACTGCCCTGACCCAGTTTTCCCTACCATCGTGAATTTTTGGATATTTCCAATTTTTTTCACAAATTTCCGGTGCTGTTCAACCTTGCAGATGTGTCTGCACCACTAAAATGGTCCTGTGTTTTTTTAAATTCTGTAGTCTTGCCCTCAACCATGACCAATTGATTTGATCATGCTGATTTATGGAACACTCAAGTATTAAAATACTGTGCAAGAAAGGTATTTTTTACATTTGAAATATCTAATATCAAAGGTTCTCCCAGCCGAAAAATATAACTTTGAGTGATGATAGACAAGGAATTAATTTGAATCGGTCTTAAGTACTTCTTTACATTATTGGTTTGCACTGGCAGCCAACCCAAGTGTGTAAAAGGAGGAGTACAAGTGATTATATTTTGTTAAATTTAGTTCCACATATCAGACTAGATGTCTGCATTTCTTTCATTCTGTTTGTTTGGTTACATTCATCCCTTCATTTAAGTTCGCATAACCAACGGCCACACATGCATAAGTATGCATGCACCCTATAGGAAAACACATTGAACAGAAAGGTCAGAATGTTGGAAAATGTGAATTTTCATTTTCATGAAAGGACAAGCATCTTTGCCAATTAATTTCTGCTAATCAACTGCTATGTTCATTCTGATTACTGGGTTCATCATTCAAACAAAGGTTTCCTTATTACATGAAGTTGTTACAAAGTAGTACTTTCTGCTGTTTTAAAATTGAAGAAACTTCTCATGCGTTTATCTTGAAGTACTGTTTTCTTCAAAATCCATGTGTGTGTTTCTCCATGAAAACAGCAACATGTACATGTACATGTGGATTTTTGTCCCGATTTTCCACTTTACCAGATGCTTCAAAAATCATCAGAAGGCTTTGGAGGATTTTCGGAATTCAGGAACATATGTAACCTGGCCACAGTTTCTTGATGTGGCTTGATGCCCATCGCCACTGTCTTTCCGGACATTGAGAATTTTGTATGGTTTTAAGTGGGTCAGTGGTAAAAATTCTAATGGAGTTTTTGTGAATGCACCGTTATGCCTTTTTGCTCCTTGTTTGTTTTCTACCTTCCCAGCCAGTTGGGGTTGCAATCTTAAGAGTGTGGATTTATCAGGGAACCAGCAGCTGACGAGTACCTGCATCCGCCATCTGACTGAGCTGTGTGGGCCAAGGTTAAGGAACCTGAATGTGGCTGCTACACGGGTAGGTCATATTCAAGTCCAAATGTTTTATTTTCTTATGTGATACTGCTGCTCCTCTTTCTATTGAAGACAGAAGGCTTTAGCTTAAAAGATGATATTCCTGTCCTCAGCACAGCACTATCATTTATAAAAAACAAACAAACTTGTGTTTTACTTATGGTTTGATATCAGATATTGTGTTTTTTCCTCTGAGCTTTAATTGTGAATATCTTATATTGTAAATTACTTAAGCAGGGCTCCAGCAGTTATTTGTCAGAGTTGCCAAGTGATGATAACATTCATTTACAAACTTTGTTACAAAGTTTGGTTGTCATCCTTAGCAATTGGTGAGTAAAAATAAATGTATCCAGCTCCTTATTAAGAAAGTATGTGGCTACAAAAATATGTATTCTGCTAAAGCTTTGGGAGCTGTTTGAAATTTGCCAGCTGGAACCCTGATTAAGCTAATAATAAGAGTATCATATTTGAACAGTTATTTCCGTATGAATACATGAATATTTACATATTCTACTTCAATGTTCTTTTTTTCTTCCAGATGGATTGCACGATACTGTGGTTTCTGTCTGGCTACAGCCTCTCAACAGCAGTACAGTTGGCAGCAGAGGCAAACAAAGCCAATCTAGATAAGGATTCCTCAAAAGGAGAGACATTGTGTCAGCTGATAACAGAGTTCCGGCTGCTTCAGGAAAGACTCAAGAATCTCCAAGAAGAGGGAAGTCAGAGGCATCAAGAGATTAGGGAGGCAGAGGGAAGGAAGGTGCTAGAAAAAGGGGATGTGCACGATGATGGTGACATTGCTACTATGGTAGAGGATGTTGGAGTACTGGCAGCAGAAAAACAGGAGAAGATGAGAGAGGCTGGAGCAGGATGTCTGGAGAATTTTCAGAGAATAGAGGAAGAAAAAGTGACACCTGAAGATGAGGAAGATGACGAGGAGATGGATGAGGAAGATCAGAGAGTGCAAGAAAAGGAATTGTCAGCTCATACTGGGGAAAAAATACAGGCAAATTGTGACAAAGCTTGGGGATTTGAGAGACAAGGGTTTGACCTCAAAGAAATAGCACTGAAAATACAGGAAAATCAAGGGGACAGAAGTGGGAGTCTTGAGGTCCAGAGAATAACCAGTAATAAGACGGATAATGAGAATCAAAAAGGCAGCTTTGAAGGCAGCCAGAATAAAAAGATCCTACATGTACAGGATGGTTTAGGAGGGAATGTAGGGGAGATGACAGACGAGTCAGTTCAGCAACAGGATTATGGCAGAAATGGTTTAAATCTTGGTGGCACTAGAGATGCACATGGACCAGATTCTGAAATTGGACATTTTGTGAAAAGTGTCATTGAATACTCTTGTCAGAGGTTGAGGCATGAAAGAGATTCACAACTTTGCTCACACTCTCTTGAACAGCAAAGATTGGGCTGGAATGATGCTGCAAAATTTGAACATAGTAAAACATCACCTCAAAAGGCTGGTCTTCTGGTCAGAGGAAGTGCACAAATTGAATTGGAAGAGCAGTGTCTTCATTGTAAGACACTACGAGGATCATACTATGAGAAAGGAGAAAGACTGGGTGATTTGGAGGACAGTGCAGGTGAAACAGGTTTAGTGAATGAGGGGGCCAAAAATGCTATATTAGGATCAATGCCTGAGGATTGCCCAAGCAATTCAGTGCCTGTCCAGCCAACAGATAGCTTATATACATTAACTTGGCCAAAGTTAGGCAATAATAGTGAGTGTTACATCTCAGATTTAGAAGCTGCAAGAAATCAAAGACTGTCAAAGTCCAGTATTGAATATTCCTTCAACAGGGATTCTTTACCCACTGCCAGTTTTCCAGATGATGCTTGTAAAACAAGACCAGCAGATTCAGTCAATGAGAATGATCTAAAGGTCTTGCAAGATACTTGTACCCTTGCAACTGGAGAAACCCTGGATGAGAAAAAGGCTGCAGTATGCCCATGGCATCGCCTGTACACACCGTGCCTAACAGCCCTGGATATGAGCATCATCGACTTTGATGCAACCTTGGTCATGACATGTCTGAAGGAGTTCTTTGTGGCAAATACGCAGCTCCGAAAGCTGACCATTTGTTGGAAGGAACTGAGCGATACCATGCTTGAGATAATTGCTGCTGGAGGAGCTGAGCTACGATCTCTTTGCCTGGTGAGAACACTTTCAAGTTCATGTACTTTTACAGCAGTGTATATTCGCAGGTACATGTAAACGGGCAATTGTCATTCCACACCTCTGAATGAATAGTTCTGCCAGATCATTTTCTTTGGCACAGGTTAATGAAGCATGTTTTAGTTGCAAAGTACCGTCATCAATCTTACAAAATCTAATAAAACTTCTAGATAGATTTTCCAGATTGGGTTTTTTTTATTTGAAAAAAAATTAAAAATTGGATTTTGAAATTTAAATCAGATTTTTTTTATTCATATCGGATTTTTTTGATTTTTATAAAAATGTGAGACAAATTGGGTCAAATGTCTATTCAAAAGCAAGCAAATTAACTGCATGTGTTATAGGTTTCTTTTATTTGTTTTGTGACAAAATTTAACAAAGTTTGATTTAAATTAAGAAATTTAAATCAAATAATTTGATTAAATTCACAGACCACCATTACTTAGCCTTGGTGGAATGCATGTAGTAAAACACCTACCAGTACATGTACCATCACAGAAGACACGTCCTTCAGAGACAAGTACATGCACATACACTAAGGATAAAGTGCATACCAGGTTTTAAACCGAACTCTAAGTTTAGACAAAAGTAGAGTTCACAAGAATTCCATAAAAGGGTATGTGTCAAATGACTAATGAGTGAGGAACATGCCGTGAACAACGGTACATGCATTTATTTTGCATGCTACATACGTAGGTAAAAAATGCTGGTATTTTACCTTGCTCAATGTGCAAAAAGCAGTCTCATTTTATTTGAAATCCAACTTCACTGAGCAATGATTTAGGCTTGATTAAAAATCACTTTATTAAGGGTGTGAATTTAGTGGTTTTAGCTGTAACACTATAATGACTAACGTTGCTAATCTCAATAAAATACATATATACTTGTAGAGATGTACATGTACATGTAAAGGGTTGATGTACACTGACACGTTACCATGTTAAACCATAGAGGAAGGACACAGAAGGAGTTTGAACTGCCCAGGCTATAACATCTGGCCAATTACTGCTTTCTGGCATGTCCAGTACATCCACAGCCTGAGTGCAGTGAATGCTTACTACACACCACCTGTTTCACAACCATAAACCCCTTTTGTACCCTATAATCATGGCCGCAATTTTTCGCCGGTAATCTACATCCTTAAAATGTAGTGCACTGCAGTATAGGAAGATGAATATTCATGCTATCGATGGTGTTGGTGCTTGGCATGATCTGACAACAGTATCAAATTTAATACTTGCACAGTTGCTTGTATTAGGCTGTGCGCCCTTAGTGTTCATGTGGAGTCATTGCCCTTATCGAACGCTTTCTTCTGGAGTTATTTTAGGAATGAATAGCCAAGTTGTTTATAAGATATTGTATTTTTTTAAATCATTTTTATTACAGCATTTACACAAAAAGGTATTTCATGAGATCTCTTCAGCACTTCGTATGATGAAATAGCACTTTTGTTTTTTATGAACTTAACTGTCCAATGGTGGTCAACATGTTGTTGGCCAGTCTTAGCCTTTGAAAACTGATGTTTTGGAGAGACAAAATAAAATTACCAACATTGCATGGATAACAGAACAGCGTATCAAAGTAAAAGTTTATTCATGATGGCAAAAGTAGATCTAATAATTCTTTGCTCTCGATTTCCTGGTCATGGTGATAAGTTGTAGTTAATTGCAAACAAAACACACAAACTATTGCTAGGATATTACTGGTCCCACTTGCAATTGTATGGCTGAGCTGCAGGCAGTTATCAGGCAATTTTGGAATGTTCACTATTGTTTGTCTGACTGGTGGCAATACTCACCAAGCACTTTGAAATGCCAGAGATCTAACTCCTGTGTCCTTCCTCTATAAGTAAACTCTGAAGTGGGCAATTTAAATGAAGTAAAATTATAAATTATTATAAATCCTTTGCATCAAATACACTCACTGAATCCAAAAAGTTGATTTAAATCAAAACAAGTGAACAGAATTGAACATAAAAGTCTTGCCAACCCAGATTTTGTGTAACACATGTGCACTCATACTTCTTTAATACTAGGAACTGGAAGGCTCACTGAGGGGGGATTTACTGTTTAAAATGTGCAAAACCTGCAAATATTTCCAATCAGTATGAAAGAAATTCAAACTTTTTTGCCTTTTTACCCCCAAAATTAAATATATTGATTTTCATTTAAATCACGATTTAAATTAGTGATGTAAATTAAGGTGATTTAAATCAGACAACCTGTATATTTTAAAAGATCTAGGAGGGTTTGGATTAAGACAAACCTGCATTTGTTTTAAACATACTCTATCTGACCCACTCACAAAATTGTTAGTACATTTGTACCTCTTCAAAACTTGCAAGCAAGTTTCATAATGTTGCCTTGTCCTCCATGGTTCAACAGGTCGACTGTAGCAGCCTGACAAGTTTTGGAGTGGCAAACTTGCTTAGCAAATGTAGAAATTTACAACAACTTGATCTCCAAGGTAAGTGATCAACATGCATTCACCTTCCTTCACCCTGTGAGCTTTTGGGCATTAAAAGAGCAAACTGGAAGATAACTGATCACATGTACTGTTGGTTGTAGGTGTGTGCTATATTGCAGATGCAGCCTTGATGCCAGTCTTCATGCAAGGTAACACATGTAACCTTCACAGTTTGAAGCTCTCAGAGACAAACATCAGTGACTCCACTCTCGCCCGCATCGCAAAGTATCTAGGAGAGAAGGTATAATCTAAAATCCTTTAAATTTTTTTCATTCAGTTTTCCGAGTTGCATGATTTGATGTTATTATCCATGCATTCATATTCTAGCTGCCAATCCCCATCTTCATATTCCTCACAAAACACAATTTTTCAAGTTGTCCGTTTCTTTCTGAAAACAGTTTTGAGTGATGCGATCATTCGTGATTTTTCCAGCTTTGAATTCACATATACAAAAAGCTCAATTTTTGCATTATTGGGCCAAGCCCTATTTGCTCCAATTGGCTTTATCACCTCGGCAACCAGTATCTTTGCCTCAACATTCCAAAGCCAGGCCAAAGTTACAAGGTATTATCTGATAAATGATACCAACATACACAAACAGTGCAATTCCTGCCTGTAACTACAAAGCTTTCTGCTGACCAAATATTTTACTGTACATGATTTTTGAAGTGTGAAAATTCTGAGAAGGGGATAGTATTTGTCAAATGTCAGTCTGGTTTCTGGGGGTATTCAGTCAAATGTCAGTCTGGTTGTTGGGGGTATTCAGTCAAATGTCAGTCTGGTTTTTGGGGGTATTCAGTCAAATGTCAGTCTGGTTTTTGGGGGTATTCAGTCAAATGTCAGTCTGGTTTTTGGGGGTATTCAGTCACATATTTTGAGCATCCAGAAGCTGCAGGATTAAATGATTAATCTTTTCAGATCACGACTTTAGAAATTTCCTGGTGCGAAGAGATCAGTGACCAGGGGCTGGCAGAGATTGCTAAACACTGCACTGCCTTAGAAACACTGACACTTCGCCAGTGCTCCATGCCAGCAAACACCCTCATGTCCCTAGCTTGGAACTGTACTGGTCTGGTCTTTCTCAACATGTCTGGCGTGGAGAACTTGACAGATGGGGTGGCCCAAGCTATGATGCCCAATCTGAGACACTTGAAAAACCTGGACATCAGCTGGAATTCAGGTAAGTTCATCTCTGTGTTTTTATGAGAAGAAGAATTTTCAGGATTTTTGAAATGCCTGTTTCTTTGAATGTGCATGTATAAAGTCATGCTCAGGTGGTTGATATCTTCAAGAAGAAAACCCATCTGTGTTCTCTTTTGTATAACTTATATTTTAAATTTGTAATTACATGTACTTGCTCTCTGCAGTTGACTCCAGTTGTTACAAATCCACAGACCCAGTTAAAATTTTCATTGTATCTGAAATTTGCTGTATGGTTTACCACATGTACAGATTCTATAAAATTTATGCATGCATTCATGCATATACATGTACGTAAATATGCATGATTTAATATTTTAAACATGCCCTCCTAGGGTATTGTGGTGGAAAACAGAAAGAGAGAGAGAGATAAAACAAATGGGGGTTCCTTTAAGAAACATTGATAGCGCTGCCACCAGGTAGAATAGTTAAAGCCTAAACCTCCGGAGTTCGGCCCCTCCAGTTTAGTAATTCACGATGGCGTATGTGGATCTGGGTCAAAATATATGACAAAATTTCTCTAAAATAGAACCAGGCGTAGAGAGAAAAGACTAAAATAAATGCAGTCAGAACTTCAGCAATTCAGAACG
This sequence comes from Acanthaster planci, assembly GCF_054643075.1. NCBI lineage: Eukaryota > Metazoa > Echinodermata > Asteroidea > Valvatida > Acanthasteridae > Acanthaster > Acanthaster planci. The sequence goes on from NC_141784.1 coordinate 16,304,916, forward strand.
AATCAAGAACAATTCTTTAACTGTAAATCCACAATTCCAACCAAGTCAGCACTCCTATTTACATTCTATATTTACAATCCTTGGAGCTATTTATAAATTGTCCTGCTTTTCCCCTCAATAATAATCCAGTGTGACAAAAATGAAGCTAAGCTCTTCAACATTCCAGTGTGCTGAGGGGAACACAGAAGGGAGATAAGTTGAACGCTGTGGTCTCAAGCAACCATGTCTCACCTGTCCTGGTCTCTGATTGAATCAAGTATCATTTAAACTTGTCTAATCAATCAATAGATGAATGACTGGGCATTGTTTAAGCCTCTATCATCTTCAAGTGCACAGACTCGCTATTGATAAAAACTTGACTTAGGTTAGTGTTGCCTGTAATCAAAAGAAAACACATAGGCCCCAGGCCTTTCTCAAATACAAACTTTAATGTTAGCCCTAGGCCAACACTAGGAACCCAGGCCTATGTCAAACATCAACTCTGGCCCAGGCCCATTCACTTAGGGAAGGGGACCATTTAGACCCGGTTTGAAAAGGCCCCCCCGGTAGCCCACCCGGTATAATGCCTAGGCCTACCAGTACTTGCAAACAATAGACCCCAGGATGGAGAAGTTCGAGATCAACAACCAGTCCAGCATCCCAGGCCGGTAGCCAGGCTGGTATGAAAGGGGTTTTTGCAACAGGGCGAGCTTACCGGGGGGGAGGGGGGGCCTTTTCAAACCGGGTCTAAATGGTCGCCGGCCCTTAAGCTTTAGGCATTCAAGCCCACTTCAAGGTCCTCCAAGGCATCCAGACTCTCTAGCCTGACTCCAAAATAAGTCTCTCATATGATCACCAACTCTAGTTCTTCCCCAACTAGGATTCCAGGTAATCGATTGAATGACTTACAGTGACAATGTGTTCTTAAGCTCCCCAGCTCCCCAGCTCCCTAGGCAAAAGCTCCCCAGCTTCTTGGTAAAAAACTCATTCTCAAACCAGTTCTCAATTCAGTGCTCTCTGATTCAGCTCCCCAACTCAAAATATAGTTAACACTATGACAAAAATCTCAACGATCCGGAATTCCTGTGAACAGCTCCCCTTTCCTGTAACAGGTAAGGCCTACTAAATAACTCTTTTGCTCCCCAAAACTAATCAAACCATCAGTGATCAGCAGTACAATTGCTTACTCTTGGACGAATATCAACCAACTAGCCTCGATTCACACAAAATTTACCCTATTTTTACCTTTAAACTGCATGCATTTTCCAGAATACTACACACACAAGTAGGCCGCGCCCACTTCTGAAGCTCACATTGAACAAATTCACAATAAGATTCCCTTAATTTGTCACATATTATTCCAGCAAAATCTTACTCAAAAGGCTGAGCTAATCTTCAAGAAATTCTATAACTTATCATTTTCTTTGCTTATGAATAAATTATACAGTAGTAACAAAAAACTCACTTATCAGGTGTGTTAACAACCCCAAATCCAATGTAAACAAATCCTAAGTTCATTAATAAAAGGACAGTGATGTCAATACCAATATTCATTTATCATTAATCAGTTTAAGAACACGCTGGATGACATTGACCTCAAACGGGCACTACTCCGAGAGAAGCCATCCATGCTTGATGAATCTGTACAGATTGTTGTGGAGGCTGAAGTATGGTTCAAGATGGAGAAGGCTGGATGATCAAGGCAGTGAAATCTGCGGAGCCTGTGCAAACTGACAAGGTGGCAACAATGGTGTGCAAACTGTTGGAAATACAGTGCCGTGGCAAGGGAACAAAGAAGGCCGATGACTGGAAGCCAGGATGCTGGAAGTGTGGTAGCCTGGACCATTTCCAGGCCCAGTGCCCCCTCCTAAAGAACGACCAGCGTCCGTTATCAGCATCCGTTAAACCAGGTAAGGCCAGTCTTGGGGCCAGAAGCCCTGCCGTAGATGTCCAGCGGCCCAGTGTACCTAAAGTGCAGGCAGTCCCGCCGCCAGCGAAGGTAGCCTGGCCTGCTGGTGCAGGCAGTTCCACCGTTGGCACAGGTAGCCTTACCTCCGGCGCAGGCAGTCCCGCCTTTGAGACAGATAGCCTCACCGCCGGCGCAGGAAACCCTGCCACCCGCGTGGGCATCCTCGCCACAGATGCGGACAGCCCCACGGCCAACAATGGCAGCCCCACCTACGGTGTTGACAGTCCCACCACCTCCCAGTGTTGCAACATGACCAACATCTTCTCATGAACTGGGACTCTATGTTAGAAGGGTGATTATGGACATGGCTGTGATTTTCCTGATTGACACTGGTGCATCAGAAAGTTTCATCTTCACCCACGTGAGTGATAATGCAGACCTGCCAACCTTTAGAATCGCAAAAGTGTATTCGGAGGTTCCAAAATGTGTATTTTTCAAAAAAATGTGTATTTTCCCAAACAAACAGGAAAGACAAGCTTACAAGTACCTTTGCGTGACCACATAATATTTGAACTTTAATACTTACTCGTGCAGGCTTCAATGGACCTTATAATTTCCTGGTGTTGCTCACAGCAGTTGCTTTCGTGCATTTACGCAACAGTTCATTTTGGTGTGCACGTCACTTCCATAGCCTGGCTGTGGCTTGGGTGGATATTTTGTTTGTGAGAGAGTCTGACAGACCATAACATCTCTGAGAAAACCAGTTCTTACGAAGCACTTGTATCATTGGTTCATCTCTCTGAAGTTCTAAATTCAGATGGGTGAAGAGTGGTAATGTTTGTTTTAAAAACAAACAATAAAGTTTATTGCAGTCATCCAAAAGTGTTGCATTAATGTTTGCAGCTTTTAAGGTTTCTCTCTTGTCAGACTTTGGAATTGAGGCTGCATTACCAGTTGGTTTGGTAGTGGTTGATGTGGTGTTTTGCTTGCTTTTCTCTTCTCTTGAGGGGAACTGCTTCTTTCCTGGGACTGCAGCTGTACTCTTGGCCACAGGAGTTGATGTAGGTTTCTTCTTGGGGATTGTGTAGGCACCGATTGCCCTGGCAAAATCTTTGCTGCTGCTCTGTGAACTGTGAACTGCAGAGCCCTTCCCAGCGCATGATGCTGTTGTAATGCTTGCACTCTCTTTGGTTTGCTTTGATTTCTGTGTTTATTTTGGTTGATTTGAATCGTCCTCTTTCTTTCTTTTGCTGACCCATGACCAGCTTCCCGCTTGAAATATTCTAGCAATGCAGGCCCCTGTCCCAACAGTCTGTTCAAAGCTTTCTCAAGGGAGAGCAATCGGATGCACACATGTTTCAATATTTTGTGATTTGCAGTGCCACACACAGGCTCTGCACTCCTTTCAGTTCTTTGTGGCGCTTGGATGACTTCTCCAAAAAATAGTAGATGGAGATCAGTACATCAACTGGAGTGAAAGGCAAAGTGGAAGCTCCTTTTTCTGCTGGTAAGTGAAGACAGTGGCAGAGGCATCCAAGAACCAATCTATCTGGATTCTCCTTCCTCACAATTGCTGCTTCACCTGCATGAATGCCCATCATCACAGATGCGTTGTCTTCCATGGGATCTACTTTTCTTGCAAGGCTTTGTTGAGTAGTTGAAAACTGTTCTCCCCTGTTGACCTTTCTTCGGTAGTGGCGATCTCCAGTAACACATTCACAACTTTTTTCACTGTTTCATTGAAGTAGCGAACGACAATTGGATCTTGCTATCTTGCTGATAAGTCATTAAACTAGACACAGAAATGTCACAATCCCATCTTCATATACTGGAATTCCAATTGTCACTGTAGATTGATTCATGCTTTTACATGATTTATAAACCCATCAACATTTTGAACATTCATTCATTATGCATTTATGCATTAATTGTAATTGATTCACTGAAATAGAAATGTTGGCCCCAAAAGGCCTAGGCTGCAGCTACGCATCATTGCATGGCACTGAATTAAAATTCACAAAAAAAAAATTACCAACAACTTGCATGCATGGTAAGTAAAGCCTAAAAAAAACAACAATGGGTTAGCGTATTCCGACCTACCCAAAAAAATATCTCCGACCCTAGCGTTTTTATGGCTTTTTCTAAAAAAACTTTTGTAACCGCCCGACCCTAAAAATTATTGCTGACCCTAGAATTTTTTGGCTTTTGTTTTTATTTGTTTATGCATACTAAAAATGTTTGCATTGCAACAGATTGGAAAAAAAAATTTAAAAATTTGTGACCGACCTACCCTATTTTTCAGTGACCTGTTAGGCCTACTCCAACCCAACAATTTTTTTAGGCCTAATTTTCCACAAAATTCTCTGATAATTCCAAATGCTAAAACAAATAACAGTTATGTGAGTTACTCACCTTTAGTCTGTTCACCTAGGGTTCGTGCAATAGCGGTAGTTTTTGTCCTACAACGAGCAAACTGGGATGCAATTTTGCTGTCTGGAAACATCGTCTTTACTGTGTCTGTGAAATCATCCGACAACGTGAATGGCAGAAGGGAAAATCTTTTGCATGCATATGAACCACGGAGGTGCAAGAACGTACTCTCCACAATGCATGCCAATCGGTTTGGTATGCGACGTTCCGATTGGTTGATACTTGCGCTACCAGGGGCATGTGTACATCACGTACACCAATCACGAACGGTCTACTTGACGAATTTGTGATCGAACCGTGTGACATGTGGCTTAGTCTTGCTCGCAGCCGCTTTAGCTATTTTAGCTTTGATTTCACACAGCGCCCTCTTTTTTTGCCGTGTCAAAATGATAAAAATCCGTTTTTTATGGTGATAAAAATGTACGGCCATATTTTCATCAATTTTTCGTACAAAATACGCTAAAATCATACTACTTGGCAGGTATGATAATGCCATCCTGGGACTGGACTTCTTGCAAGAAAACAAATGCCAGCTAGTCTGGCAGAGTGTCTCACTGTTGATAACTACAATACCCCTCTGCTGAAGTATCCACAGGTGCCTGCAGTCTGCTGGGTACAGATTACTGAGAATGTCGTTGTGCCACCTTCATCTCAAATGCTACTGGAGTGTCAAGTTGTCAGCGATGGAGGTGAGCTGCCAATATGGGGTGTGCTGTAGAATAGAGAGACAGTTGCCGAGAATCGTGAGATTCTCATGGCCAGTGCTCTTGTACATGTACATACCCAGGACAACCATGTACCAGTGAGACTCCTAAACCTATCGCCTGAAGCACTCATGCTCAGAAATGGGACTGCTGCTGCCATGCTGGAGCTGGTGGATAGTGTTGCAGAACTGGAACACAAAGAACAGAACAGACGGGAGACCAGGGAGAGTGAAGAGCTGGGGGTACCTGAACACCTGTCTTCACTGTTTGAGTTCAGCTACAGAGGGTTAAAGGTTGATGAGTGAGCTGGACTTGCAGCCTTATTGAGATGGTTCGGTGATGTGTTCTCTACTGGGATGGAGACATTGGCCGGACTAACCTGACCCAGCACCGCATTGGGACCGGGACAGCCCCACCCATTCAACAGAGACTGAGGAGAGTACCCTGTACCAAACAGGAGGTGGCAGACGAAAAAAATAGCCCAAATGCTCTTGCAGGGTGTCATTGAGACATTTGAGAGTCCATGGAGTTCACCACTTGTCCTGGTGAGAGAGAAGGACGGGTCTGTCCTAGTGTGCAGTGACTACTGAAGGCTGAAGGAAGTTACAGTGAAAGACACACAACTACTCCTGCACATAGAGGACAACCTTGACTCACTGGCAGGGTCCCAATTCTTCTCAACCTGGACCTTGCTTTTGGGTACTGGCAGGAAGAGGTACATGTAGCTGAGGAAGACAGGCTAAAAACTTAATTTCGTACGGGGTGAGGTGGGCTCTACCAGTTTGTTACCATGCCTTTTGGGTTGTGCAACGTGCCCTCCACTGTTGAGCGCTTGATGGAGCGTGTCCTCGCAGAGTTGCAATGGCACATGGCTGTGTTGTACATGTACCTTGATGCCATCATCGTATTTGGATGGGCATTTGATGAACACATGCAAAGATTTTGCCAAGTTTGCAGAGGCTTTGTGCAGCCAACCTAAAGTTGAAGCTCCTCGGTCATGTGGTATCACCTGCTGGGGTTGCTAGTGACCCTGGAAAGGTTTGTGCTGTGCGGAACTGGCCTTTGCTGGCCATTGTTGCTGATGTCTGAAGCTTTCTTGGACTGGTGTCTTACTACAGGTGGTTTATTTAGGGCTTCGCTCACATTGCTCGATCGGAGCAGGCAACTGACAGCATACAATGACTTGTTCAGATCAAAAGAGCACACCACGAACTTGCCGGGGCAGAGCAGTTTGCAAGCCCCCGCGGTACTTGCAGCAAGTCTATCCTTGCCCTAACATTATCGAGCCTGCAGAGGGCGCTAACAACCGTCGTCATACACACAGCAAGCTGGGACAGGAACAAACAGTGATGGAGCATCAAACAACATACAAGTGCACAGTTCCCAGACTACAGTCCATCTTACAATGAATGCAGGCACGAGAAAGCGGCACATGAAGAGCGATCTTTTTGTTGTGGACAATGCCCCCAGACCTACAGGCCGGTTGACTACCTGGCTCAACGTGCCAGATCCCATGAGGCAGCAGCCAGTGGAGGGGTGGCAGGTGAGGGAGCAGCTGTTGGGAGCGTTGCCGCACCAGCCCCGGTGAGGAGAATTTCTCTAGATAGATAGCCTTGATCAGCCTTGCCTTGGATGAGAGAATCATCAGATCTTCAAGGGTGGTGGTACAGGTCAGACCAGGTGGAGACAGCAGGCTAGAGTAGGTGCTCCCCAACAAGAAAGTTACAGCATGCAGAGGTGAAGACTTGGGAGGCCACTGCCTCTGATGACAGAGGAGTTATCTACTTTCACCAGGGAGACCAGGACGGAACCAGACGGCACCCTAGTATGCAAAGAAACTGAGGCCGTTGGATTCTAGGAACTGGGGGACATCTAGTGGAGAACATGGCACCGTGACAGCCTGGGAGAGGGGCCACAGTAGATGGCCCCCACTAGACCTGTCAAGCCGTAATGGACTTACTGTGGGTAGTCCTCGATGATTGTTGTGTGTTTGCTTGAATAAGGAACCAAATTGCAGCCTAAATCAACATTAACCAACATTCTCACAGACACCCTAGTTAAATTGATGGACACTAATTCAGACCAACTTCTGGACAGTGATTAGTGATAAGTTGTAATTCGATTTCGTCTTTTCTGATCATGCTCATTAAACCTTTCAAAATAATAATAAGAAGAAGATAGGTGTATTTTGCCCCTATTCAGGAGAATAGGCCATTTTTGGGAGGGGGCAGTGTAGGGGACAGTTTGTTTTCCATAGTTTACTAGTTGATGGCACCACCAGCTCCAGCAGCATGCACCTGGCCTGGGCCAGTCAGTGCTCTGGAAATAGTTAACTATAAATAGACTACTTCAATATGGAAGGGAAGGGTTTGGCCAGGTTCCAGGGCAAGGTTAAGTTGTTACAAAATGTATACTTTTCCACATAGTGTGTTTTTGTATGCTTAGAGGGTAACCAACTGTTTTGATTACAAACCTGTAAAATGCACCTTTGTGCCTCAGTAAACCTTATTTTCAACCTTGGTCTCACTATTTCAAAGGGTATTTTAATGCCTTTATGGTTTATATTCATGAGAAAAACTGAGAAGTCATTTCAGGAGGAAGCCTAAATGTTACACTGGTTTGTACACAAGTGCTGCGCTGTTGTAGATTTTACTGGACTAAGTTTTCCCTGCTTTGCTGATTCATTGCTGTTTATGTGCATAGCATTAAGAAACCATCTATCCCTCTTTCAGAAATGTTCTCATTTAGTAAACTCTGGGTTCACAATTTGAATAGAAATACCTATGCACTGAACCATGTCTTCCCTTGACTTCACAGCAACAGCACCCTCAGTTGTCCAGGAAAACATGGGTAATTTTAATTGTTTAAAAGTGTGCACTTCTTAATCCATTTAATAAAATAGGAGTGTGTAAGATGTTTCATTGATGAAAATTACTAAGATGCAGAAAAATTGTGCTCAAGAAAAATTTATTGCAGCTACACTTAAAAAAAATGAGTTGTGTTTTTGGAAGCATTGCGGCAGTAGGCCCATCTTGGGAGAATTCAAAAAGAAAAAACAAGTTTAGTTTTGGAGTTAAAATCCCTGAGTCAACTGTGTCCCCCTTTTCTAGTGTTGCGCTAAATTAGAGGACAAAAACCCAACTAGATTTACGCTACAATACTGACTACTAATGAGCATACCAGACGAAACTGTCCAAAGGTGTTATCAAAGTTATAAATTTCTATAATCCCATCAGAATTGACCAATTTACATGCAAAGAAGCTATAATTATTCCTAACAACTTTTAATATATTACATCAGTTTCTAGAAGTCTCTGTCGTCTAGAATTAATTGAAGAACTTCTAACCAATCCACAAGCTCTTAGTTACACTTGAATAGTTGCCATTTTGGATTGCACACCAAGCCTATTTATAGTACAGTTTACACAAACCTGGGCAGTTTTTAAATGTACAATTAAATAAACAAGTACAGTACTGAGATGGAATTATTGTTAAAAATGGACTCTCAAACATTGGATTTTAATAGACCTGAGCTCCTAAAGACGAAAATACAGGACTGCTAGAAGAGAAGGTGAGATTTGGGAAAGATAAAATAAAAAAAAAGAAAGTTTGTTGGCATTTTCGTCACAATATTGTTCATCAAATGTAGTGTGACTTTTTAATAATAAACCTTAACACATTTATTTATCTTAAAAAAATGAAAGTTGCTACGTTGAGTTATTAGACAAATGATATAAAAACACCAAGACGGTCCATCGTAATTCATGGCTGAGGTCAGTGATAACAAAGTCAAAGTAGCAATGGTGAGAATGCCATGACTGATGATCAACTAGCAAGTACTCTTTCTTACACAAATTGTGTCACAGATTTTTTTGTCCCTTTGTTTTGTATTGTTCAGTGTGTAACAAAAGTTTTCTTTTGGGCACATTGGTGGTGTTTGAAATTTCAAATAACCATTAGTGCACAATTGTCAGCTCATATAAACATTAATGCACTCCATGAAAACCTTGCCCGAGAGTGATACACTGATCTCTAAACTGTGCTTTGTGATTGGATGTGACATCTAGCAAAGCATACCCCATACAAGTGCACAAGGTCATTGACAGGTGCGTCAGTTACCAAAGTCCTTTGCGATATGAATAATTCAGTGTTTGCGCAATCAGTTCCTGGCAGGTTCCTAACTTAGCGCTTAATTATTATTGTAACTATTTTCAGAGATTTAGGCTGGGGTGAGTTTACTTTTTCTGAGAGGTTTAATGTAGCACCCTTTATATGTCATATTTATTTTTTGGACGAAATGGGGTTATGGTCTTGGGGATGTTTTGTAACTTTGGTCTTTCTTTTTCAAGTTATCTGAATGGATGAATGGGGCAGGTATTTAGTAATTTATCACGGGTTTGGGTTAAATAGCCCTATTTTTCAGAAGTTTAAAAATGGCAAAAGCCCTTTGTAAAATTGATCATTGCTTATGTAATTTCCCTGTAGCGTGTAATGCGCATGCAGCATGGGTAAGTGGAATGCGTCTCTGGTCTGGTCCGAGCCAATTTGGCTTATCAGACCGGTGTTTATCTCCAGTTTCCTTGGCATGAATTGAATGAGAATATTTATTTTCCCCCTGGATGGGATGCCAGTCCATTGCAGGTTGCTTCCCTAGCTAATGCCGGTACCCATTTATACTCCTGGGTGGAGAGAGGCAAGTAGGTATGAAGTGACTTGTCAAGGGCCACACCATACTACCAGCAGCTGGATTCAAGCCTCCAACCCTATGATTGGAAGCCACAGACCCTAACCACTTGGCCACATGCCCCCTGGAATATGTCACTGGAGCAAGACATTCAATGACTGGCTGTAGTTGGTAACCACAGCAGACGATTAGCAACTGTACACAGTCCAACAATTAAGTACCTTCACAGAAAAGATTCTACATCAGGCCATGATTAAATAATTAACATTAGAGACCTATTTGCAATGATGTGATCCAGTATTTGTGAACACTCATTATAAATGGGTCACCAACCATGCTTTTTATGCAACAGTCACAAAAACCTTGCACTGTAAAAGGAATTTGTACTATGCAATTTTGCTGCAACAGATTTTCTCCCCATAGGAACATGCATAGTTTTTCGCTGGGACCAAAGACATATTTTGTTATTTAACCAGAATTTTTGCCACAACCAAATTTGTCAGAAGGAAAGTCAACTGTATACTAAAAGGAATTATCAAAAAGGAATCCATCGATGACAAAGTGGTCATTTCTTCAAAATTCTTCCAATTTTCTGCAGATGTTGGTAAAGTTTGTGTCAACTGTAGCATTCTATCTAAGAAAGTATAAAGAAACTTACTAGTAACCAAGTGGACTTCTTCCTCCCAAACTTATTCTACTACAGACCTGACAGATGCAGCGATATCATCAGTGTTGTCTTGCTGTCCTCTTATAGTAGAGCTCTACTTGATGGGACTCAAACGCATAACAGAAAAGCCATTTATGCCCATCATATCAGGTGTGAAATCTTAAATATTTTTACAGAACTTTTATAATATCTGTGTGGAGATTTTTCCATCAGAATTAATGCAAAAATGCCAGTGCCAGTTAGTGGAGGAGCCTCCCTGGTACACAGTAAATGTCAACACGTAATAGAAGCGCGCATTAACCAGTTAGGTAAGAGCAATCTCTTTTGGTTTCCACCTCCTCTATTGAATGCCTAATTCCCTCTCCTAAAGCTCAGGTTTCATATTCGATGTTGGTAACGTATCAGACCTACAGTAGGAGCCGTTTTTACAACACTGGTCTTTCAGTGTTTACAACAAATGAGAAGAATCCCATCCTTGGCTTTCTTTTGGCACCGTATTGATTCGTATTGAACCAGTATCCCCTATTTTCAAGATGTATTTTTGCGTTGGGGAGATGTTAATTTTGCCCTTACCCAACGTATATATTAATAAACACTGTATGCTCAGTGCTTGTCCGAGAGCTTGTGAAAAATATCACAAGCTTACTCGGGTGGGACTCAAACCCACGACCTCCTGCTTACTAATGCAGACAACTTAACCACTCGACCACCAAGCTTGCTGGGGTCGGCTGGCCGGTCCGAGTCAGGTGAAGCAGCGGGTACCGTGAACTATTTTCAAGATGTATTTTTTTTATATACATTTTTTTTTTTTTACAAATACGTCTTGAAAAATCTTGAAGCCAGGCAAAGCCCAAGACTGAGATGAAGCCATTGATGAGTCATTTTAACCACTTGACAGTGGTATTATTTCATATCATACTTGTGCCAGGCTCAGCATTACATGTATTTACAGCTGGGACTACAAATGTTTTAAAACAAGATTACACAACCATAGTGCTTTTAAAAGTTGAACTTTTTTCAAAAATGCTGACCTTTGGTGGTCCAAGCTGTGGCCCACAGTGTCATGAGGGCTGAAAACATGCTGAACCTTGAAGGACTTCAGTTCATGTATTTGGAGCCTCTATTCATGTACAAGTTCAACTGGAATCACTAAAGCATGGGAATGAGAATGGATGTCACCCAGCACTGCATACATAATTTACTGGAACATTTTATATATGCTTCAGAAATAGGAAATCCCAGCATGTGTATATGCCATCTGGTGTAAAGGTAAACCAGCCTAACTTTTTCTCTTTTCTGAACTCTCGCAGCCATTTCCTCCCCTTTTAGATTTGCAGAGTGTCAGAAATGGCTTACATGTAGCTAATTGTAAAATATTTTGCCCCAAATTTTCAAAATACGTGTACTAAAGTATTATGAGTGATATTTCTTGGAAGGACGATATCAGCCACAGAGGCCATAAACTCAAACAGTTCCCTATCCTTTATGATTCAATCCCTCAGAATTGGCAAAATGGCAGCGCTGTAAGAAGTTAATCAAACTGAAGATGACAGAAAGGACTCTTCTCCAGAGGAATGGTGTGGAGCAGTTGTCAAGCGATGAGGTACAGTCTTTATCCCCCTTGCTGAACCAAATTCATTTTGAACTCCAATTCTCTGTACCATCATTGCAAAAAGTGTGGTGCCAAGTGGACTCCATGCCCACTTTCTTACTACATATACAGTCGAACATGTATTTTAGTCTCAGTACTCAAGAAAGATCTCAGTTAACAACTGCAAAATGAAAGACAGTCAACATAGCTGTTGCCTTTTGATAATCAGCAAATGTGAAGAAGTGCAAGATGGACAACCCGTACATGTTAATCACTGATTCCAAAGGGTCTTCCATTTTTTTTCCAAACAGGAATACGAGGATTTATTTTCCCCAGTGAGGTCGACTTGCTATGCCCCATGTCTACGCACCCTTGAACTGCAGTACTGTGATCGAGTCAGTGATGATCTTCTGGCAGAGCTGGTGGCTATCTGCCTTGGTGCACTCTCCATTATTGACTACTATGGTATGCAGATCAAACCAAAGCTATTGAGATGGAACACACCCGATACCTAAGCAAACTTTGTCTGACTTACTCTGTGTTTCAGTAGAGATACTGAATATTTTCAGATTGTTTGAAAATTGATTATTGTTAGCAGCCTCACTTGACATTTTGTAGTGAATATCAAGCAGTGTGTGTTCATTTATAAGTTTGTATAGGTTTTCTCAGTCAATTTTAGCAAATGAGCAGCCAATTTAGTTTTCTTGCATTCAAATTAAACCGATTTTGCTTCTCCAGTTTTTACTGTTTCAAACTCTGAATTCAAGCATTCGATTTTGTTTTGAGGCATTTCATTCCTTAAGCAGTGTGTTCAATTTAGCATTTTGTTCTTTCTCTTGATGCACAGTCGTTCAATAATAGCAGATCTAGAGATTTGTACTCATTTGTTTGATTTCAATTTTACAAGGCAATCAATTTCCCAAATGTGAACAAACAGACAACAAACTGATTGCACTAGACAACCGTTTCATATCTTCACTTCAGTAACGACTGTCACACTTTTTAACAATTTTATTTGGGCCTATTGGTCATTTTCCTTTTTTTAAATTTTACTTTTTTGGGTGAGGGGGGCTAGTCCTTTTGGTTGACTGACCAAGACCTAATCCTTTGGGTTTATATTTGTGAAAAATTGAAGTTTGTTATTGTTTGGTTGCTTCTTTTTGTTAAATCCTGATTTCTTATTGTTTATGTTGTTTCTTTCTGTACCATCAATCTGTTGGCATGCCAGACATCTTGGCATGGATATTTGGGTATGGTTATACCACCAGATGCGCTTCAATTTGGTGCTGGCATCAACACTCTCAATGGAAGCTTGTGTTTTAGATTGCACAAATGAAATAAAAGTTTGTCCAATATGCCTTGAAAAGATCCTGCAAATTGGGAAGCTGTTCTGTTGAATTGTTAAATTGAATGATTACTTTGTTCAATGGAATGACACAGCAGTACCTTTACTTTGTCACAGCAAAATGTTGTGCACTATGAAGTTAGTAAGTGTACAGATTACAAGCTTGTCAACAGAAGACGGCAAACACGTGATTAAGTTTTGAGTTCTTTGTACATATCGAAGACAAATGAGTGCAATTTGTCATTCAGTCAAAATTCAGTGATGTGTTGTATTCATTGAAATCAGGGCAGTAAAAGAATGGGTAAGTTTAACCCAAGCCAGTTCCATATTTCCACTCCATTGCCGTTAGGAATCAGTAGTTACTTTGTGACCTTCATTGCCATAGAGAATTTGAATACATGTACATGTATCTTGAGAAAAAATCCCATCATTTTATACAAGCTGTACTGTATTTTTTTCCATGCGTTAAATAAAAAAATGTACACGTATTTTTCCCTAAAATTATCGTCTTTAGTGATGCAGAATGGCACTTTTTCTAAAATTAGAGTGCTTGTTATAGTAAAATATATGTACATGTGCTTTCAAATTACAGTAGGCTCGTTATAACTAATAAGGTTATGATTAAATTCCTGTTATACAGGCGAAATTGTACAGGACGTTTTTGAGACTCCATTGCGTGACTTCCCAAGCATTGTTGGTGACCCATTTATAACGTACTGTGTGAGGCTTGCCGATGCACCATGTAAAAACTGGCAAGTGAACTTCATGTTTCGACCACTGAGGATGCTATGGTCGTCCTCTGGAGAGTGATGCTGCATTGGTCGGAGAGGGTTGGCTAAGTATTTATGAAAGCAGGGTGGACGGACGAGGTGTGAAATTTAGCGTAGAAGCTGGTATACCCAAAGTTGGTATAGCTGGAGTGTGGAAAGTTGGATGCCAGATGCTGGTTGTTGGGGCGCGGAGATGATTTTTGGCTGAGCATGCTGGAAGCTTGTAGGAGTGGACGCTTGGAACCTGATGTCTTGGGAACCAGTTTTTTGTCTGTAAATTCGGTTGGCATCTCTGATCATCCTTCTGAGCCAATTACTAGAGTGATGATTTCAGCAGAGTCCTAACTGATGTGGGGGGTCCCTGAAGTGTACATGCTTAGGTGACCAGATTAAAAATAACACAGTTCTGCAAACTGCTCTTCAAAATTCTTTTGGATTCAACAAAAATTTGTCAAATCACCTAAATTACACGAAATTCGTTTTAAATACCCAAACTCTTATGCAGATGTAATAAAACTGCCTTATCATTTCTGGCAAGTTTCGCTCACAGAACCTCAGGGGCCCAGGTAATTCTGTCAGCGCATAAAGTGGCTTGCCAGAGCCTGTTCCGTTGTACTTTTGTATGGGAAAAAATAGTTTACAAGTACTTGGAAAAAAAAAGCTGTTTATAACAAATCTGCTATATTTTCTGCTGCACTTGCCGATTGTACAGAATTTGCAGGGAATCTGCTTAAAAATCCGTTCTGCTAAAGTTTAACATTCGATTGTTTCTTTCCCCCAAAGTTCGACCGTTTGCCAACTCAACTTGGGGCAACTCGTTCGTTGGGACTACTCGACCGTTTACCAAGTCGACCGTTAAGACAGCTCGACCGTTCAAGGCGTGTACATGACGGTGTTAGGGGCGTTTAACTCGGATTGCAGACCATGCGTTTGGTAAATTTGTGTGTCTGGTTACATCATGACTTGAGTCACCGGGTAGCGTTTTTTTCTGTACATATATTCTCTATGGGCCCATCAAACGCATTCTGATTGGACATATTTCATGAAGCCAACAGGTCTGATTGGACCGCTGTATCAAAGGTCATGCTTGATGCATGAGCACACTTGGCTATTATCTACGAAAGAGTCTTGAGCGCTATGCATATGCGAGGCTATGTACATGTACATGTACAGTACATGTATACATGTATGTACTATACAGTACAATCGCGGTGTTTTTTACTGAGTTCCTCAATGATCGGAGCTTTGTTTGACTCGCACATTTTTGAGACTTTTGAATTGACTTGTAGTGGGAAAATTTAGTTAGTTACAACACCAGCAGTATACGTATATAATTACAAAAAAATCGCAATCATTGTTTTTAAGATTCACTCTGGAGTTAAATCTGACCGTAAATGATTTGGTTTACCATGAAATGCGGTTTTAGGACATAACACAGGGTTTATGAAAGTCGTATCCAGTATTTGGACAACTCAGGGGAAATATGTTTTCTTAAAACAATTACCGGAGGAAAGGAACCTGTCAAAACCAAGGCTATTTCCAGAACAAAGCAGCTTACTCATGTACATGTATAAGTAAATAAATGACTGAATAAATAAATAGTAATAATATCCCAACGAGGAATATAAAGTTGGTGATTCTTTAGCCCGACAGAGAGACCAGAAGTAAAATTTTCAGTAACATCTGAGGGTAAGCTGTCACAGAAGCAGGGAAAACCAACAAAAACAGAGTGGTGAAAAGTAAGAGTTAATTAGGTAGGTGACAAAAGCTAACCTTATGGACATTAGGTTGAGCAACGTATTAGAAGTATTACTTCAACCACAGGGGTCTTTTCTGCAATAAATACCATTCTGCAATAAATACTATTACTACATTCGTGAAGGAAAAGACTTTTGAGTTTTCGGTGCAGTTGGGTCTTGCTCACTACAATTTTATTGTTCGCACTAAACACATCTGGAACTTCTTTCCCACATTGTATAAGCTGCTGAGGTAGTTTTGGTTATTTCTGTAAATGTTGCATAAGCCAACGTGACACCCTGTCCTTGCTGCAACGACATTGTTACATCGAGATGAACAGAATATTTACTGTAGTTTCTTGCATAGTCTGATTTCCCGTATAGTCCAAGGATTACGTACAATACAAACAATAAAGTCTCGTTAACAAGAACACTGTTAATTCGAGTTTTTAAGGCTACCAAGGAAATTTAAGTTGTTATCATTTGTTATTTTTATTCCTGGTACAACAAAGTTCACATTATAACAAGGTACAGCCCACAAAGTCTGAGGGATCTCTTCTTAACGAGGAACGTTGTTCACGAAAATCGATGTACATGTTTTACAACTGCAACAGAACTTTGTAAAATGCAAATATTTCTACACATTCTGTAACCTAACTTGCATTTACCAATTGCATGTAGCCATTGTTTGGCATGTACGAAGGTTTATCCACTGCAAACACAAGGCGGGGGTTCCCTTCGTTTTCTCAGAATGACGCAATCTACAATCAGAATTCGCATCTTGGCATGAACCAAAAAAAAAACCTTTTTAAGCTTGTTGAGCTCTGAAGACAAATGAAACTGCATCCGATCTTGAACATGAATAAAGCGAGTCATACTCTACATTTTGCAATACTTGTAGTTTTCATCCGGTTTGATAAATTATTGATCTCGCTCACTTTGGGGTTATCGGTTATGGACGTCCGTCAGACCCCCCCCCCCACGGAAACTGGCTGTCAACAGCACCGCATGGACCCTGAGTTAGACATGCTTGGATCAACGGAGGTTTTAGACAGTTAACTTATGGGTTGAGCTAAAGCTGAAATTTTTAGGTCACTAAAAAACTGCCCTTTTCTGTGACCTCCACCACGGACGATCTGGCAGACGTCCAGCGCCTTTAATAATGGTATTTCATTTCATATAAGAAGTTATAGAGTTATATTCGATCTTAATTTGTCATTTAGGAGAAAGAAACTCACATGTTCTTTCAGTATCACAAAGCTGACTAAACTCTTCTCCTTGAATTACTTGATAAGGTTGATTGGGATTTGTATATTTCTCCTGATTTGGACATGGATATTATGTGGAATACACATAAAACACAAAACACTTTTTGTTAACACAAAAAGGCTGCAGGCGCAAACCCTGGGTAAAACGTGATTTAGTTACTCTCATCAGACATAAGAAGAGATCTTACAAAAGAACAAGTATAAATCCCTTCGTGACCAGATCAAGTACAAAACAAGGAAATGTTACTCTGATTACCTGAAGGAACGTACTTCGAATTGTGCTGAAAATCCTAAGCGTTTCTGTTTTTTTGTCAGCTCAACTCGTAAATCTTCCACTCTGAACGCCCTCCACGTAGAAGGTGAAACCATTTCTGACCCGTATAGTGTTGCTAATGCTTTTTTGAAAAGCTTTCAAACCAAATTTTCCGTTTCTGAGGTCCTGAAATTCCCAAATTGTGATCATTACAGCTCTGACTTCCGTCTCAGTATTTTTATGACTTCTGTTTTCGAAGTGAAACGCTTGCTTAAGGTACTCCCGACCCATAAAGCATGTGGATCTGACGACATTCATCCTCTCCTCGAGATTTCAGTTGACTCCATAGCTCGTCCATTGTCTAAGCTTTTTAATGCTTCACTTTCTACAGGGCAGGTTTCTTCAGAGTGGAAGATGATTAATGTTGTTCCAATTTATAAATCTGGTATTAAGCATGATCCTAGTAATTAGCGACCTGTTTCTCTCTGTTCTACTGTCTCAAAACGCCTTGAGAAAATTGTAGCAAATCCTTTACGCGAACACATGCTCACACGTGATTATGTGTCAGATACCCAGCATGGTTTTTTGCCTAAAGGCTCATGTATTACTCCGCTCTCTACATTGTATCATGATTGATGCCATCT
The DNA here is from genome assembly GCF_054643075.1 of Acanthaster planci. Classification (NCBI taxonomy): domain Eukaryota; kingdom Metazoa; phylum Echinodermata; class Asteroidea; order Valvatida; family Acanthasteridae; genus Acanthaster; species Acanthaster planci. The sequence continues at coordinate 16,322,896 of NC_141784.1, forward strand.
TCTTAGATTGGGCTAAAGCCTTTGATAGAGTTAACCATAATATTCTACTTGATAAATTGCATAAATATGGTGTGTGCGGTTTCCTCTTAAACTTGGTCTCTTCTTACTTATCAGGTCGCATGCAGAGTCCAATCTTGGGGAAGTTATTCGGACCGGGCTCGTGTCCCTTCAGGTGTCCCTCAAGGCTCTGTCCTTGGACCAACACTGTTCAACGTATTTACATTTGATCTTCCATTCTGCATTCAATCAAGTATCACACAATATGCAGATGACACTGTTGTTTTTAGAAAAATCTTTAGTCCCTCAGATGTATGCATATTACAAAATGATTTGACATGTATTGATAATTGGTGCTCTTTAAATAGAATGAATCTTAATGTTAATTAACAAGTGTGAAGTCATGTGTCTGTCTCGCTCCAAATCATTTAGTCGTCCTAGTTATGTCTGGGTTCCCACGCCCTGGAGACTGTCGACCGTTTTGAGTATCTTGGTGTGACTATATCTAATGATCTGAGCTGGAAGAAGCATGTTGACTTAACTGTGTCTAAAGCAACTAGAATGTCAGGCTTTGCCAATAGGTTGGTTATTTCTAGTGATCCACAAATCCAAATGAAACTGTTTTGTGTTCTTATTAGACCTATTATCGAATATGCTTGTCCGGGTTGGTTCCCTGGTCTGGTTTCTTTGCAGCATTCCATAGAATGTGTTCAACGTCATTTCACTCGATCTTGTTTAGGTTTACCCCGTAGGCACATACCTTGATTTCACATGAACAACTTAGATTACACTGCTCGTCACATCCAACTGGGTTTACCTCCCTTAATACTCAATAGGCTGAATTTTTTGCCAGTGGCTTTCATTGCTAAATGTCTGTATAATAGGTTTCATGTTAAAATTGAAAGTCTTTCCGTAGTCAATACTAGGCATCTTGACAGGGTTAAGTTTCTTCCCTTTTCCTCGCGTACACAAGCTTTTTATGACTCATGATTTGTTAGATTCCCAAGATTGTGGGACACTTTACCCATAGATGTCACAACAGAAATTGTTTTCAGTCTTAATTCTTTTATATCAAAGTTAAGAGACCAGTGGCTGTCTACTGAGGCTAACATTGTTTGATGCCATAATATTGATCCTGTATTTTCACTGTACATTCTATTGTTTATATATCTGGTTTTATTTTTTGTGCATTTTTGTATTTTAAGTCATTTTTATCTAGTGTTTTTCTTGTATGACATGCCATAATCATGAGGCAACATAGAAATATTTCTATACATCCCGAATTTGGGACTGATAGTTTCCAGTTCAGGTATTTCTGTCACAGGAAGCCCCAAATTGCGGGCTTATAGGGGCGGCTAGATGCAGAAATGTACATTCCATTGTTTATTTATCTAGTTTTATTTTTGTGTTTTTTTGTATTTTAAGCCATTTTTTATCTAGTGTTTTTCTTGTATTTGTTGACATTTTTTATGGAGACCCTCTCGACAGTGATTGAGTTCACTTTTAGGCTATCCGTCAGGGGTGTCAGCAGCTATTCTTCCTATATGTTGATAGGTATCGGTTTTTGTATTTTGTGTTGGTTTTTGTACCCTGAGAAATAATAAATGAAATGAAATAAGTCCCTGTCCACAACTTCACAAATAGCTAGTCCTTGACAATCCACCATTCTTAAGAACTTGTATACAATCTTCATGTAATGCTTTTGCAAAACAGCATTCAAGCCAAGGCGACCACGAATTCCACGAGATTCATCTAAAAATTTCTGGATTTTAGTATGTTGGGATGTGTTCACTTCAGTCTTCACAAGCTCAACACAACTGCCCAGCGGTTACAGGTGATTGTTTCGACGGTAGTTCAAACGTGACGAAGTGCTTTTTCTGTCATAAGCTCCGGTAGTCTTTGAAGATCAATGGGACGGCCGACATTGCTCTGTCTTCGTCGCACTGAACAACCGTCAGTATAGAAAAATACATGTAGTCTTGCAGACCCCGTCATGCCGCCCCCTCCCGCGCAGTTGGATCCCATCGCTGTTAGCTTGGAGTCTCCATCAGAGGATCTGAAAATGAACCGTGCCTAATACTGGACTTCACGCGACTACTATGCACACTTCCGTTGAGATGACTTATTGACGTTAGAAAATTATTTATTAATAGGCCAGGTTAATAAGATACATGTAGCTAGAGGGAGCTTTATTCAAGACGACAATGGGTGTTGCGATGTCGCATCATCAAAGGTGTTTCAATCACAGTGGGTCAGGCCCAAAAGAGGTTTTTTTTTTTAAATTTAAAGCAAACAATGAGTGAACTCGAACTGAAAATCATAAATAGGACAGAAGTTTTGATGGGGAGGAAAACAAATGCACAATCTTCATGAAAGCCCTCACACGGTCAATGGAGAGAAAATTAGGAAATTACAACTGTCTACACTCTTCAGCTCATGAAAGCCCCCACACGGTCAATGGAGAGAAAATTTGGAAATCACAACTATCTACACTCTTCAGTTAATCGATGTCCCACATTCCCCTTTCAAAATAAACTCACACGACCCTGTCGCACAGTAAACATGAAAGTTACTGTTCCACAAATTAAAAACATTTCTACAAAATAGATTCCCTCCCGCCAATTAAAAACCAACGGAAATCCCCCATTTCAACGCCCCCTTACACGCATGAACTGGTTCTCAAGTTTAAAAAACCTTTACTTACGTGCGACATCGGGTAGGCCTATCAGTTTCCAGGTCGTGCTTCGCCACGCCGCATGGCGCGGCCGGCCACTCGTACCACTATTCCCTGCTGTCGCGTCAAACAAGTAGGCATATTCGAAACCTTTGTTTTAATCATTTGCATCATATTGATAAATACGATTTAAAAGTTATTAAAAATTTAAAGACTGGCACGTGTACATTGAATACTAATCCACTGCGTATATTGTACCGTACAGTACATGTTGGCTTACGGTACATTGCCGTAGTGTGTAACAATACTTGCTGGTGCATGACGCCAGGCTTGCCCTTTATGAATGGGGTGTTAACTGTATAAAACGAGGTTCATCATAAGACGAGGTTTTTCGGAGAGTCCTTTCAACAGTGTGATTAGTGTTGTGAAAGTGCATAAAAATAGAGTCAGCCTCTGGATATTGCAAAGATGCAATTGGAAAAAACTGTAATGTTTTTGTTTCATCCATACACTCCCTGACAATGCAAATTTGTAGTATACGATACCTTTCATTGAGCAATAAAATGCTGAGAGAACTGCAGAGCAAGTTAACTAACGATTAATGCTGTAGCTAGGAAGTCCAGCTCGACTGCAATGAGGAAGAAGCCCGTACTTGGGATGTGTCGGCTCACTTTTTCTTGTTGCAAAAGAAAATACATGTATAGTGAACTATGTACAAGCCTGTTTATTGGAACCCCCCTAGTTCTTAAATCCTGACGTCTACGTCGCTAATTACACTGTTTTCTTGGCACTAATAATATTTATAGCCGATACCCCACCGTCTTGGTAGTTACGAGTCCTAAAGTCAGTTACTGTGGGAAGCTGGAGACTTCCCGTCAGAGTTTCTGCCGTTGCTGCCAGCCACACTCTACAGATGTCCACACATGCAACAACTTTATAGCCGATCCTCCGTTGAGTGATGCATGTACTTATTCTGCTCAACTTCTTAAGGATGGTTACCATCAACAGAACTTATACGCTCAATTACCAACTTCAAGTTGAAGGATTTGCACACACGAAAAGGATGTGGAAGAACACTGAAAGTGTAATCAGTCATGTGGGTTCAATATCCATGGATGCGGCATGTACGGTTGTAGCGCACAGGCGCTTTGACCACACCGTACCGATGATCAGTTGCTAGGTCTGCTGGTGTGGGAGACAGTAAATCTGTCCTCCAGTCCTTTCTCCTTTTAATTTGGAGAAAGATGTACGCGTGGGCCATGTGAGTGCAAAGCACAGGTGCGCTCATAACGAGTCAATTAATAAAAACTCTGGGTGACGGTTTTTTTTGTCTCGTATGTGCTGTGTTTTATTCTATGTACAAAGGGTATAGTTACAAGATATAAAAAAACGACAGTCGTGTGGTGGCCGGGATGGTGAGAACCTGGACAAAATACACAGAATACAGAAAAGTAAATAACCAATAAATTATGCTCTCCAATTCAATTTACTAGTTAATTTAAGCCAGTAATTTCTTTGAAGAAAAGGGTTTCTGAAGAAGAGCATATAGCAACAAGAATTTACCCATTCCAAGAGACAAATTAATGAGAATGTTATCAATACCAGTCTCCTGGAATTTAAGAAAACTTGACATTATTTTATTAGAGTGGACATTATAAATCATTCCATAGTCACGAGTTGAAAAGGCAAATGCATAAAACTAAGCTATGGCATTAGAAACGGCATAAAAAAAGTTATGTACAGGTATTTTATTCAAAGGTCCTACTTTCCACCCGGACTGGCCGTTCATGCCTTTAGGCTCGATGCGCGGCAGAAATGAGAGTGAGTGCTGCACAAAATGTGTGTAGATGCCCAGCGATAGCTGTGGTAGCTGGATCGAAATCAGCCTTGTGCTACTGCGTTACTTAACAAGCTAACTCAACGACGCCCAGACTGCCCGTACGCAGCCGACACCCAAGAATGCCTGGTATTCAATTTAAACAAAAGAACGACTTCTTAAATTTTGGAGACGCGCGCAGTGACAAAAAAGATTTGTGAATCGCCAGAGGGCGCTATAAATATTTGCGCGCAAGCGATCGAGAGAGGAGCGCCACCACGCACAGCACATGCACTACCCCGTACAAAAGGTGGAGCGTGACTAGAAACAGAAGAAAAATTCGCAGGAAATGGTGTCGGGTAAGAGTAAAGAATACGAAAACTCGACCTGGTAAGAGTTTGATGGACCTTGCATAGTAACAAGTCGCCTAACTCATCACGGTCAATGCTCCACAGCATACATCAGTCACGTTTCTGTCATCGGAACCACGTGCGCATTGCCGAAAGCAGCCCGTTTCTACGACGGGCTTTTTACAATTTCTTGATAAGACCATTAGCCTCTAAATTACCAATAAATAATTGAACCCGTTCAACATTCAATTTTAAAAAGAAAAATCAAAGATACAAAAATCTCAAATTGCAATTCCATTCCCATTAAAAATACATTTGCTAAATGCGTAGGATTTGTACTATTTTGTTTGTAGAACGCATTTAAGAAATTTATTTTAACCGCACCCGTCTATTACAATCCGATAAGCTTCAGTAAAATTCTTCTCGTGATTCCACTACATGAAGGCCCCACATTTCAATTTTGAGCTTTAGCTATTCAAACGAGAAGCAGTTGACGATGGAAATTTGCCAGACTTTCTGCATGCATGATGCATGTAATCGCTTAGATATGATTTTTCAAATGAAGATTCAGGCGCCTTCAGGATTTTCTTTCTGGCAGTTTTCTCCGAATTTAAGTTAAAAGATATCAAAAGACCTGGCACATACAAGCGCATGCATTACTGTCAGCTGATCGTCGATGAAAAAAACACATTACAGATCCACAAGCGTTTTCTGTGCATTTCACTTAAAATATTTAAGTCTAAACTTTATGAAATTTTAATTTAACAAAAGAAAAAAGTAGCCTTAGGGTAACATAATGCAACAGGTCGGAAACAAAATCAGGACAAAGTAAAATTTACAATCCTTTCTAGTTCATGAAGGAATTTAATTTTGGATAATTTCATTTGGGCGAAACTGCTAATACAGTCGAACCATACTTCATATTCTTTGATCAAACTGACATCAAGTAGTATCCTGCTATTTTTCTCCAAGCGTTAAGAAGTGCAATCAGGAACTACAATCTGATCGAATTTTTTTCTGTAATTAGAGTTCCAACTAAGGAAGCCTGTTCCCTTGAGCCTTAATACAAAATAATATACATGGTTTGTAAACAAAATGTTGTCCAAACAAAGTTGGTCTACATGTGCAGTGTAAAAACGTAATAACCTGTTGAAGGCAGCCTTGAGATTAAGGCTTCGAAAGTTCAGTTTCAAATATATCATATCATATTTGAACTGAAATACAAGTATTGCCAGGATTTTTTTCCGAACGTGTGACTACTTATGATTCGTTTTTATTGTCTCCCGTTCAGTACGGACCCTGCACATTCCTCCAACAAACAGCGGTTCTGATACGTCCCGTAATGATCGTATTCAACTTGCCGATGGAAAAGTGTAAGAACAACGCAGTTTGCCCTCTTGCTCCCAAGCGTTGTTCAGCTGTTAGACGTGATGATTGTGTGCGATGTCGCTCTGGCCGGGACAAGTGCAATACTTGAACTCGCGGACAGGATTGAAAATGTCCCCACCAGCGTGCCATCACCAGCTTTACTTCCAATATTAACGGGAGTCATCCTTGGTGTCTTCTGTGGACCACAAATAAGTCCATGCCCCTGAATTTAAAGAGATGTGAATACATGTACATAGGCCCACACGGCATGTTTCTGCACTCAATAACTGAAGATCGTACCAAAATACATGTACATGTGCAGTACGCCCCGAAACGATTTGCGTGAACCGCGGAAATCCTACCAGTTCTCTTCAAGGGGGTTCTATGACAAAATGGTGAGGAAGGTCAACAATATAATGATAAAAGTATAATCGGTAAATTTCAAGTGCTGTAATCTTCCAGAGTAGCAAGTAGGCCTAATGTTTGTACGAGATGAAATTCTTTAAGCAATGACGATAACCTCAAATGACTGAAACCTGATGTGAATTTGATGCCATATAAAATCGATCTACGTACAATTACATGTACATAATAACGAACAGCACATACATTATAGCACTGCTTTGGAACGTAATGAATATCAAGACACTCGGAGTAGTTCCAGACAACATACTGAGAAAGAGTTTGAGGGGGCCTTTCACACGTTTAAATAAATTCACACGTTACATGTGCTGCAAGCTACTCACTACGCCGTCGGCCACGAATCCCAAGACGGTCGGGCCGTGTTCTCTAGGCCGGGACGAGTGCAATATTGGACTTGGGGCAGAAATCACAACATTGTACACATCACGACCTAAACAACACTGCGCCAATCAACAAACGGCCGGGAGTCTGCTCGGCTATGTTGATGAATGGAAAACATGCAAATGAAATTATAACGTATACACCAAAGAATGTAGGTGCATGGAAAAAACATGTAAGCTTATCTAGAACACTCTTTGCGACGTAATTCACATTAAATAATTCATATCGTTACGTTTTTGTAATTCTTCCAGCTCATGATGTTCATTTAATTTTCAACTTATTTTTACTATCTCATTGGGACTTTTGTCCCATGAACATGTTTCGACATGGTGCACAATTAGAGGCGGATAGGGGAACCCCCCCTTCAGCCGCGGACTAGATGGAACTACCACTGAAATGACGGAAAACAAGTAGGCATACAAAGAAAAAATAATTACATCGATTTCCGTTGGATCCCCTTAAGCGAGGCATCACCTCAGTATGCGCGCTTAACCCCCTCCCCGTTTCCTGAAAACTAGATCCGTCCCTTGCCATTTAGTTTACAAACCACATTGTACACACACACCCACACACATATAAAATGCGTCAACTTTCTCCCATATCCTGCGCCGTCAAAGTTAACAAAGCGCCGTCATACTTTACATACAAGGGGTTAAGATGGTCCTCAATAAAAGGCACACATAATTTTCCAATGCGTTCTTATACGTTACAGGATTTGGGTATTTAGAAAGGTGAGAAAGTTGAGGTGTTGAATAGCTGTTGAAAATATGTACATGTAGGCCGACTTACCAATCAGTCAAGCTTCCTTAGAATCGTCAGCAGTACATTTAGTAGCCAACCTACAAATTCAGTTTCCTGTTGGTGGTGAACACGTGGCAGGCAGGCAGGCCGAGACAAGTGCAATACGACTCACTTCGGTTCACATATGACACTTCTTTCGGCCTGTCTGTCACGCCCATAGTCTCGTATCATGGAACTGGAAGCTTGTCTGTAATACTGTGTGTAGTCAAGGTTAGTATACATCGTACATATCAGTATCTCCAGCTTTCGGAGTACGGAGATTATAATGTCGGAGAGCAACTTGATCAAGCTAATCAATGCCTTCCACGGACGGTGCTAGTTGCAGTGAAACAAATTCGTTTTACAAGTCCTGTAAATATCGATTTTGCTCTGTTCCAATGGAAGACTGTTTTATTCAACACATTCACTCAAGGTCAAATATAGACCCAATGCCTTAATGCAGGGAGAATTACACTCTCACGAACACCGAGAATGCGTACTGAAATTTGCGACTCCAAATGGGATTTGCTAGTGGAAAAGTGATCCCAGTATAAGTTCAATCTACCGATTCTGAATAGTCGCAACATCATACCAGTGGACCCAGTGGAAGCAGTTCTGCAATACATGTGTGGAAATTTCGGACGAATTCCGATAAAAGGAAGAACTCTTTGAAGCAATGAAGTTCGGTTGAATCAAGTTCATATTAACAAAGTTCACCATACAGACGCCTCGACTCATGTTGTGCTGGCTAGCAGGCCGGGACGAGTGCAATATTACCCTCAAAATGACAACATGGCGCTCGCCAAGACCTGCCAGACAGCACCATTGTCATGCAAGTATGTATTGTATTTAAAACAAAAGGCCACACCATCTCACCAAGACCTCAGGAAATGCCACCTGATTCTCCATCTTGGTCTTCACCGTGATGGAGTACTCGATATTCTTTTGCACTTTCCAAGGTTGTTCCCTGTTAAATAATCAGGAAAAATTAGATTAATCATCGACTTTTGAATGCAGTTACTGTCATTTAGTCCTAACATTCATCCATGCAATCATCAACCATAACCGAATGGGGTTCATAATAACCTCTCTAGCCCGAGTTTCAGGCGACCATTAAAAGCCGGATAATTTTGGTTTGGGCCCCCAGGCTGTGACCTTATGTGCCTGGGTCAGTTTTCTTTTGAAAACTTAAGTACATGTATTCTTTCAAATTGTTGAGGCAAAAGATAACTATTGTTGGCTATCAATTGGTTCTCCTTAGTCCCTTTCACCATTACCTAGAGGACCGAACGTGTGATTAGCCTTTTTACAATTACTGCAATTTTTCCACATGGTGCCTGTAAACTACTGCATGTAGTTTGGACAATTTTTCTCATTCATCAAACAAAGGCTTCAAAACCAAAATGTCTTTACTAGTTATGCCACATTATACACTTTAAAATCCCCAGAATCCAAGCTCTTTTTTACCGTTTTTACTTGAAGTTGAAAAAAGAGTGGGAGTGACCGCTACCTTGCCACCTGTTGTTTCAAACATACGTACATGAAAGAATTCTTGTACGATTCCGAAAATGTCCTTGAAAATTCATTACTAGGGAGTACGGGATGCGCCTGCAAACCTCAAGACAGGCATTAAGACAAGCCCCAGTAAGCTAACCCGTTTCATTGGCTACGTATGTACATGTACATGAAACATTCTCTGATGCCAGCACCCACATGCCAATTCCGGGAAACCTCTATCCATGGTATGCATGTATAAATATGTACATGTACACGTACATTGTAGGGTACACCATGTACAGTACAATGTTAGTGCTTTGGCCGTGTTCAGGTGCAATCAGCAGGAAGCCAAAGGCACCCTGCATGCCAGCCGTCCAGCCCCTCTGTTTATCTTTCCAGTCAAAGTTGACCTCGCAACAAACCGTGGGATTTTTCCTTTTACACATATACTGCCTGCAACTGGCAAGGAAAGTTCGTCACGTCAAGGGTTATTTTACGTAATGCAGGTCCGCTAGGGCAGGTAGCAACCAGGTACCAACCACACATGCCCAGGTGTACAGTTTAGACCATTCTGATTATTTTGGCAATTACATGTACATGTAAATAGATATTTCTTGGAAACCAACAGATGTATTTTAGGCGTCACTTGTAACACAACCCACCAGAACCGTTACATTGCTCCTGACACACTTAACAGACCACTGAAAAAGTGGTATTATACTATTAAACTGACAGACCGCCCGCTCTTCTTCCGTGATTTACAGAAGCCAGCCAGACAGGCATTCATATCAACGCGTGTCTCTGACGGCCCTCGATCAACATTCGCTACGTATGTACGGAGACACTGGGCACGTCCTTGAATTTGACCGTTCGTGTAGTCCTTACAAACAACACCTGGCATCTGAAGTTCTTGCCTAGGCCAAAGTCAAATGCCTCAAATGAGGAACTGGAAAAGAGTACAAGTTTATAGTTAGACTAGTCGATGCTTTCTTTTTTGTTATAGTGCCATCACAGGGTAACTGTCATTACTAAAATCATGCTGAGACAGACTTAACTTACTGAACGAAAACTTCGGTGAGCAACACAGCTGCACTGCGAAAAGGTATGTTTAGAATGATATGTTCGCAATTCTTTGCAATTTTGAGGAATGGGATAAATGTAACGTTTCCACTGCTAGTACCCCTCCATGATGGCACCATTAATATATGTTCTTTCTCTAATGTGGCACCAACCGTCACACTGTCGATTTGGCAAATTGTATTCGACCTTGGAATAACCACGGACACTAAAAAGCCGCGCTCTTGCCATGCGCGGCATTCTCCGTTGTTTGGTGCGGGTCGCTTTGGTAACCACTAACCGCCACAATAAATAATGGCAGAAATTCAGCAACCCCTTCGTAATTTGGGGCGCAAGGTCAAAGGTCAGAAAGCATAGCAGCACTTGGTAAGGCAGGTGGGGACTAACCTACGCGATCTCTATAAATATACATGTACGTACATTTACATGTACAGTTATTATGTATACATGTATTACTATGTGCAGTCCTGGTTCGAACGTACAGTACAGCACAAGCAAATACGCACATTAACACATGTTCTCGCCTAAATTAGATCATGGTCCCGTTATTTTTTTAAAATTCTGCGATGATAGTCACGAGCGATTGACGAATTAATTCTAAATTCACTAACAAGGCCTAACTGACCGGTGACTTGATGCTGTACATAGACGGACAATATTTGACCTGTTTCAGCATTGGCAATAAAATGGTAAAATTGTGTGCCGGGGAAACAATTCAAAAATTAAAATATCCCAAAGTCTCTTACACCCAAAGTCGATGAAGAAGTGCGATTATAACAAGTCTGGGTGAACATTTTCTAGTTGAGCTGTTCCATTTTGTACAAAAGGACAGAATACAGATCTATTCATATGCACAGTTGTTTGAACTTTGAAGACGGTACAGACGCCTTCAATTATTATGGTAACATGCTTCAATTTAGCAATAGAAAGCCTAAGTAAATACTCGTACATAATGCAGACAGCACTGATTATTCAGAGGGACTTGTGATAAACGAGGGGTCCTGGCGAAAGACGATCGCCTCGTGGGATTGATAGAGCGCGTTTGGCTCGGCTGGTTTGACCATGGAGCTTATTAAACACATTCATGATTTGAAGGCCTGCCGTTTAAAATACTAATAGATAATATAAAGAGGTTCTACTTCACTAGAACGTTTCTTAGTTTTAGGGGATAAAAATAAGTATAAAATACCAAATAAAAAAAATACCAAAAATTGGACACCTTACTGGCTATGAAACTCCCGGATACCTTAACTTTCGTGCCTGGCTAAGTTTCGTGTGTAGGTGTTGTACGTGTGTACGTTTTGAAGCATCCAAGCCATAGTCGTGTAGCCTCATTTCTCACGTCCTTTCTAACGACGGTTTCCTAATCACTTATCACCAGTCACCACAAATAAGTAAAACACCTCAATTCCGACAAAGTGAAACCAAAGTTGGAAAACTAATTCAAATATTTTTAATTTCTCACACCCCCACAAATATTGCGTGGACATCAGGCACTGCCCAAATTTTTGTCAAGTGCCAAGATGGGGCATGCCCAACTATGTTGAAACAGTTTGGCATGCCCAACTTTGGGTGGAAATACTGAATGAAAGACAGGGCGCGGGCAAGTAGTCTTGCAATATACATGTACACTGCAAAATTAATCAACTGAGAAAAAAGGATCACATTAAATGAAAAATGACAGATTGCAAGAGGAAAACTTGACGAAAGGGGAGACAGCAAAAACTAGCTACCCTTACCATTAAAACGGGTAACAGCCCAGTTCTCGCAATAATAAATATTTAGTTCTGATGGATTATGGATAATGACGGTTGGGCGTGCCCAAAGTTGGCGATGGATAAAGTTGGGACAAAACTTACACACCTCGAAGTGAAGCAAGAATGGCGTGGTTCTCGGGTCAATCCAGGTTTGGGGACAGAGCTTTTTGTCATAGCGCACACGACTTGCACAAGCCCACTCACAATGACATGGGTGAGGTACTCGAGTACATGCGCATTTTTGTTGAAGCAATCACAATTCGTACTCATATTGGACATGCCCATGGCCGATTTCATTCAACACAACACAATGGCCAATATAAAGGGCCCTTGCGGACTTTTGTTGGACTACACAGCACGGAATGGTTCGATCCAGGACAAGTAGCACTTAAGGCATAGTGTGATATGCGCATATGGCTTCATTGTACATTTTAGGCGAACCGCCAAAACAGTTCCCGAGGCGCCATTGATAATGGTATATCAGGATTGCCCATAAGTGACCTACACAGTACACTAAGCGGACGCATAGGGATCAATAAAAGGTCTAAAGGTTATTCCTTGAGCTGAGGGATAACACACGAAGAGTACTTTTCGGAGGGTTGGTGGTTTATTATCTAGCTGATAAGCCGACCAACAAACATAAATCGGCAAATGCAAATTGCGAGAAGTTACCGCAGCGGCTTGTACAGATCAAGTAAATGTAACAAGCCTTCAGACTTCATGAAACGCAGCCAACCGCATCACATTAAGTTGGACTTGTTGAAAATGTCAGCAATGTTATTCGTATCACACCACGATCATGACGATTGCACGTTTATATCACTCTGGACTGAAAAAATTTACTGAAGATTCATCAAAACACTTGTTAAAACAAGTACCAAATTTACTTAACATCGTTGATATAGGGAAAATGGGTCGGTATGCAAGTATGCACAGTAACACATTTAATTGTGAGAAATATAATGAGAACTTTTTCCATCAACCATCGACTTGTAAGTGAACAGGAAATTTCTAAAATACATGTAGGCTAGCTCTTACCATGCCAGCATAATGATGCTGTGCGGTTCCAAACGTTAACCTTTCTATCCACAGTGAACAAGCGTGTACTGAACACTGGCAAGACAGCTCCGCTTGTGCAAACCACTCAAAACCCCCAAAACGTCGTAATGTTGTACCAACGAATTCACATCGCTTGTGTTATCAGCCAAGGGCACGGCCCATGAAGGATGTCCAAAATGTCCAGCCGTTGACCTATTGCAGGAATATAATGAATGGGATTAGGTAAATACGCGCTTTTCAAACATCCTGTCGAGAGCTATGGGGCAGACCATTTCAAGTTTGGGGGTGGGAAAATTTTAACCAAGACGGGTCACATTTCAGTGAACAGGATAAAATGTCACGGAGTCCACGGAGTGTAATTTTGGTGAATCAACGTAACTTTGAATCGAGGCAGTAAAAATTGCACAAATATAGGAATTTCTTTCCGATATAATTTTCCTTTAAATTTATTCCTCGAAGATAAACTATCATCCCTAAAACACTATTGTGTTGGGAATGAACAGGTTCATTGGCCAGTTGCGCATAGTTTAACATGCCGAACGAAGCGATAACAAAAGCCTCACCATTTTACACGTCTATTGTGCCCTGCTGCCGCGCTTATATGCCTCATGGAGATATGCAAGGCCTTTGAAAGGAAATAAATGAGGTTGAGGATTTAAGTATGAACACCAGAACCATGTTGCTGTTTCATGGCGTGCACAAGTTTACAAATGGTGAAAGTGAGCATGGAGTATTCATAAAAGAGTTAAAAAGGTGCATCAGAAAATAATTTCTTCGTCTAATCTTGGTCTTTGAATTCGAATTCTGGTGTTGTTTCCTCATTTAGTTTCCCCATTTCCTACCTCCATGATTTACCGCTTCAAGAACTGACGAATATTCCACCGCATCGTAATCCCAATATTAAAGGTAGAATCCCTCGATTAAAGGTAGAACTGCCCAAAACAAGGGGAACGGCCGTTCACACGATTTCAGAGAAGATTTCTGAGGCTGAGTAAATTTCCCACATTCACAGCTAAACTTCACTGACCGCAGATTCTACCACCAAAAAGTGCACCTTTAAACACGCACTATGTTGAATTAATTTGCATGGGTCGCTGAGTACGTAATATTGGTTATCTAGAATTTGAACAGTGGTAGGCAATCGGGTCCTATGTCCACTGATGTTCCGAACAAGACAGTCTGTAACATGATGCACACCGCTCAGTTAAATGACCTCTGTGCCTGTTAGTCATGCCTCCTCCTTGACAGAGTATCCCTGTCGGAACAATGATTGGAGAACACTTGTTCTTTGTGCAATTTAGCGGACAGAAAAAACGGTTTTGAGGCAAACCTTTGAAAGGAATTAGAATCACAAAAGGTGTGTGGAGTTACGTTTGTAACTTCAAGCTTCTTTCTAAGTTGACATCTGTTTATTAGTGGTTGAATGCCGGAATAAATTAGGATGCGTACAGAGAGAACTGCAGCATGGAGCAAATAAAACAGAACCCTTGCGAGAAAGGGAGTGGGTAATGGGGGTATGCTTTAGTACGAAATTCTTCGGTTCATTCAACAAAGCTAGACAAGGTTAAATGGCTCCTGTGCAAGCTGCCTGAGCTTAGTGGACCACTTCGTCACAATTTCCACTCTGAGAATAACTTTCCCTTTTCAATACATATACACCGACCAAGCCTCGGGTGCAAGGAACTTTTCTTTGGCCTAATTTATAAAATAAATGCAAATGTTTGGAGAAATTTATGTTCATTACCAGAGAGGATTCAAAGAAACAAATCAATAAATAGCAGGCTAAATGGATAGAAAAGAAGGAAATGGACACACAAAATAGGCCAGATGAATATTTAAGACTTGCACGTCTGCAGCAGGTCAAAGACATCATTTTACTGCAAGTGAAAGTCGAATTTATGGGCATAAATTATTTATTCCGGATGTCCAATTGCTATCACAAGCTTGCATGCCTATACTTAAAGCCTTATATTGAGTGAGTGACGCATATTTTAGTTGTTTATCATGTACACAACTGGTAACTCACTAGATATCCACATAATGACAAATAAGTCACATACAATGTACAAAGTAAAATTCAAAGATTGGTCTTCATATTTACGATCGCTATTTTCCAGGTAAATTGATTTTTTAAATGTCCATGGAACTTCGAATGCGGAAAACAAACAGTTCGGGTAACTGATCTGATGTTAGTGATGTTATTCATGCAGCTAGGTAAATATAATTCCAGCAGGGGATTTCCCAAATACCTATGTATGAACTTTCACACTTCAAAATATGTTGTTGTCTCATGTATGACAACGCTGCAAGCAGTACATATAACTTGACATGTTAATCATTAGTATTACCGCAATAACGAAGGTAAAAAGAATTGACATCAGTACTCGTACGCAGTGTCAAAACACTCAGTCAGAGAGATTGGAATTTTTTCGGCCTGCTTTCTTGACAGCATCGATGTATGGTTTCTGCGCAATCAGACCGAGATGAGTGCAATGTCGACTCTTCAAGACAATTGCAAAACATCTCCATCTCACTGCACAGTGAAGAGCTTCATCGTTTCGTTGGCAGCTTGGCCAGAATGCTGGATCCAAAACAGTAACTTCCACCTCTCTTAATCTCACTGCACATTCCTAACTGGTTGTTAACATAAGATTTAACCACTGATCAGAGATGGACATAAAACTTAAAACTGTTTTTGTCTTAACGGACATCTTTCCTTTTCTTTTTCCCTTTATTAGGTTGTTTCCACGTTGTCATTTACTCCACTGTGTTTCTTCACTGTTACAGCGAGAATGTGATGACTGGAAACAATGCTTATCCCGGTAATAAACTGGGTCAAGGGTCAATAACTGTGTTCAAAGGTTCGATACGCAAGATGGAAACTTAATTAAGCAACATTGGAATTTGGCAATCACAGTGCTTAGATAAGCCACTGCACTTCACAGTCCATCCGAAAACACACATTTTAAGACTCACAACGCGTACGGGGGAAAGGTGCTAAAGTATTATCCTGTTAAAGAAAGGTTACAAATGTGAGTATTACTTCAAGAATGGAGGCTTCAAGACACTTGATCGCACCACACTTTCCAGTGATCATCGTTTACATGTACATGTACATGTATAGCAAAATGAACACGTACACTGTACATGTATGTACATGTACATGTACATACCAAGTTGGGGCGAGTGCTGCCGTCCATCTTCTAGGACCTTTGACCTCTTTGCAAGCACCACGAAGCTAGCTGAGCACGAATCGACATCCCTGACCTCACTCGGTATGTTTATTTCCAGCCATTTCAGAGTCTGTCCGGCCCGGACAGTGTTCCACCAGTGTTTTGAAAGCATAACTGTTAACTCGAATATACATCTAATCTAACGACGTTTCAGAAAACTGTGTAACATTAACATTAACATCCTCCTAAAATCAGATCTGCGTCAAAAATATAAACTGGTTTTACCCACTGCAGCTTGAAGTTTGGGCCTAAGGAATGCACACACATTTTGTGACCGCACACTTTCCTCTGTGATTTTTAACTGTTGATGGGTTGCAGTACATACACTATGCACGTACACGCAAGCACATGTTGCTTCTCTACTTCTTTCCCAAGGCAAAAAAACTGCAGCTAGCGCAAAATCGTCAATTCAAATAACTTGACATATCAATTGCAAGTCATTGCAAGTGCAGCTTGGAACCCAACGAAACCTCTGAAAACAAGCCAAGCATGGAGGAGTGGGCGTGACTATGAAAGAATACACGCACCCGGGTCAAAAAGGTAACCTACTGAGTGGAGTCGCGGGTCACGCCGGGGAGATTACTAACTTTAATTTATAATCTCCATGCCCCAAACACGCATGTACTTTCTAAAACGTTCATTTTGGTTGTAGTGCTAAACACTGCTGTATGCAGTAATATGAAGCGGTCACAGTGCAAGCAGGGATTCTTGATCTACTAGAACTACGACGATGCAAAAAGCTTTGGCGGGAAATACCAAATAAAAAATAATCTTAAAACTTCAAAATTCTAATTGCAGAATTCGAATGAGACTCTTTCCTGACATGAATAGAACCATGGTCATTTGTTTTCACTAAATGCACCGGGGAATTTCTGCATTTACTCTAACGCTGGCTATCTTCGAAACAATAAAATAATGTAAACTAGTTTTCAAAATCTGCATGGACAATCGTTGAAATTACTTTTCCCCACATGCCAATAGTACTCGTTTGTCGATATGGATATTATTTTAAACGCACAAGAGCACAAAACTTGTTTGTACGGTTCCAAGGATGGACTTTGGCTTTACTGAACAAAGGCATTGGCCCAGATAAAATAAATTTCTTATCTTACTCACAGATACGTAGATAAACCATTAATCATGGAACCCATTCAATTGTTGGCATCACTGTAAGCGGTGCAAACCTGAAAACTGTAAAACAGGAACTGTAAATGATAGCCAAATCCACCTGGCCAAATGCAATTTTCATATATAGTTTCATTAAAGTGATAAAATGGGCATCAAACATCCTTTTGAAGTTTGACAAATTAGGGATTCACTTTAAAGGTTTCATGAAATAAAATTATTTTATTGCAACTCTTAAAATTGCATCTTTTTTCAATTTGGTTTTCCAATTTTTAATCTGTGTTAGAATAGAGCTGTGATGTCACAGTCATCCCAGGCATTGAACCTCAAAATTGCACTGACGTTTGCACAAAAGATGATGGCTCTTCATATTTTGCTGTTTCATTATTATGGCAATAAGCCAGGCAGCAACCTTTCCTAAGAAATGATATCAGTGAGAAAAATTGGAGTTAAAATTTGAATATGTCTTCCCTTGTTTACATCATGGCGACGTTGCCCTCACTTGTCCAGAAAAATACTAGACCATCGTTAACCTTTAAAAAGTGCAAAATTTCAATACATTCAACTCTAAAACTATTTCAAACAGTTTTTTTTACATTAAAGGAAAGTATAAAGACGCACAAAAGATGAATCTTAAAAATTCATTTTATAGATCCTTTAAACAAGGCTTCTCAGTGTTCTGCACAGAGGTGAAACTCGGCATAAAAAACCGGAGGTCATGCTGCCAACATTGAACAACGATCTTCTACTGTTCTCGAAAGGTCAACATACCAAATTTATTACCTAACTTTCTTATGAAAGAATTGCAGTAGGGTTATTTCACATATTCAGTTAAAATCCTATCCAGTCGTTTAGTTTCCATGCAGGCATTTTAATACCGGCACACGGGTATGCAGTCTGAATACCTACTGTGACCTGACCCGACCTTCTGCATATCAATACCACAGGGAAAAAGCCCTTCCAAGAGCAAGAACGTTACGCTTATCAATCTAACAGTTGATTTCAACTTTTAATGATAGGACGTATTACGAATAAGTCATTTAGCCGATACAGTTAAATCATAACAATTGAAGTGCTCCATTTGGTGCGTTGGAATCACGTAAGTAAAAGAAACATCATGTATAAGCCTTTCATGGCTTATAAAGACAAACGCTGGTTGAGTCTTCTAACATTCGGTACTGGTCATAGGACAATGAGACTGGGACTGCATTTCACAGAAGGCTGTTTGGTGCTTGGACGCGGCCTTTGAACTATTTTAGGCGGGAAGACACTCAGGCCTTCGTTGATATACGTTTGTTCAGAATGGTCGGCTGGCCTAAAGTCACCAGTGGGTACCTGAAATTATTCAGTGAAAATAGGCCACGGCCGATCACTTCAGACAATGGTTGCCTTTTAACCACAAAAATGAATGAACAAAAAAAAAAGACTCGAACCAGCATGATAAAAACCATTTAAACTCTAAATCTAACCTGACGTTATGTTTATAAGTTACGGTTGAATACAATGGCAGGTTAAATTTTATCACTATTGCTCACTGCGGAAGCAGGCAGGGATCCAGATGGAAGTTCCGTGGGTCAACCCCCTGCTTGAACACCAATAATAATAAAAATAACAACAACAATAACAACACTATGTGAATACATAAATAAAGTGAAATAACACTTATAACTAGTAAAAAATATGACATCCTGTAAGGGAGATTATTTGTAAATCAGTAACAATGTAATGCATTACCTATGCGTCTGTCTGTCCCAGACAACCGGATAGGCCTATAAAAAAATCTCACAGGTCTGAGTGACTACCCCTGGGAAAAAAATCCTGGATCCGCCCCTGGAAATGTGGACAAAAGGTAAAAAAAGTAACTTCCTTTAATTTCAAATAATCACATTGCTTTCGATACACACAGACTAAAACTATATTATTGTACACAATGTAGGCCCTTTTTAAAGTAACCCTGATGACATTCTATCGGGGCCCCTTGATTACTGAAATCTGTTTTATAAAACACCTTTACCAAGTCCATGGCCATATCGATGACCAATTAGTACAGACGCAACTTCGAAGCATTTGTGGTCATATAGGAGGGAGCACCTGAGCCAGAATTCACTTTCCACGTTTGTCCTCATGAGATACAATTCAGTTAATAAAATAACTTGTCGGGCTATATTTTCAAATTACTTATACAACCCGTTTTAACTACATGTACATATATGTTCAAGCTCAATTTGAAGAACAATCGAAATAGACTTAGAACAGTGTTGTTGTTTCTTGTTTAAATAAATGCATCTGAAGAAAAGAATTGCGAAAAATAATGGCAGAAAATAGGATTAAATATTTTGACCTTTCAACTTAGAAATTAAGTTATGCTGCAAAAAAAACCGTAAACCTTCGCACAAGATAAAAATGTAACTCTTCCGTATAAATAGCACGCATGGTCCAATGTTTTGACAAGTCCATCCGGAAGGAGATGAACTTCCGGGTGTACCGAACTTGTTTCATGACTAGGGACTGGCCTGCTACAGGCAATTCATAAAATCACAGCTGGCAGTCTCTATCGTGCGTGACAGTTTCGGAAGTTACTGACGGGGTAACAATGATGATCCAATCTTACAAAATGGGGCATAAGTCACCCAGTCTTGGTTTTGCTTTAGAATGCTAGCTGAGATTCTTTGCAAAGGAGAAAATACCCAGGGTTTTGGATCTCACAATAGGGTGGTTCTTGAAAGATTTGATACTCCCTAGATACGAAATAATTAAGTATAAAGATATTCGTCTTTGCTGTGTTTGTAGAACCAACCATGCAGACACAAAAAGTGCATTCGAAACTCATTTCGGGGGATTCTGTGATTGAAGTTCAGCAATCGAGGAAATCCTGATGAACAGTCTAGCCAGATTGAAAATTGTCTTTACAAGTTCCATGACATTATCAAAAGGATTACGTTTCTATGCAGCCTGAACAGCTCAATTCCTAGTATCGGAACACGGATCACAACAACCAAAGCAATGAAAAACCCTGGAACAATCGCTGTGTTCAAGTTGGAGCATGGTTGCCGAATTAATTTGTGTTGGTCAAAGGTTAGGAATCAAAACTGGTACGTAATTGAAACATTGAGTTAAAGGGTCGGGGTACCAGTCTAACACTTGCCACCTCTCACTAGTCTCAGTATAATGCCAATACAGGTCAGGGACACGATCTTACCATCTCTGTTAATGCTACATGAACTCCAATCCAACTCTGCTGAGCCATAGTTGGACATGTCCTCAACTTAACCATAACTTTAAAGAGGTGGGTATGGAGGAAACTTTCTCTCAGATTTTAAAGTGATACCAATTCTTCGACCCTGAAACCTTTTCCTTAAGTCCGACACCTGAGGATTTTAAAATGAAGGAAGTATTATTTAAAAAAGAATATGTCATTTCTTAGAATTAGCCTGCTTTATCACTGCTTCAAAAGCTGGTAAAACACTACAGCTCTTGGCCTATTGCGGTTTCGTTAGCGGCAAAATATAAAAGTTCGAAGTTTGCAATAACACTAATACGAAAATCTAATATGGTGTGAGCCTCAAAGCCTACGGGGTTTAAAAAATGGAGCTAACTCTATCACTGAATACATATAGTAAATAAATACATGTAAGGGTATGTTCAACCGTATGCCAAAAGATACAGACGCCGGCGCGGCTCGTATAATCCGTACCGACTGTTGTAGAGCATACAAACTGTGACTGATTTTGTTGTTTGTTTTTTTGCACCGACCACGGCAATTATAACGTAATCACCAAGGCTACACAGCGAGAATGGAATAAACGATCATGGCCACACATGGTTATTTTACCAATCTGCTTCCTCATTCACACAACACATCATTTAATGTTCCTAAAATCCTTCAGTGTGAATAAAAGAACCAAATCCTACCTTGACCGAATACTCACAACAGAGGAAACTTCCCGTTTCCAAAGCGCACGAGCATGCTATCCGTTTATAAATGCACAACCGCTCTTTAACTGAAAATACATCTGAACTTGGACCCAATTCACGAACCTACCTTAACAATGGATCCACTGGCCCTACGTAAATAAGCCGTCCAATGTCGCCGAGAGAGAGAGAAAAGCTTGAGTGGAGTGCTCGGGGCAAAAGCCATTCTGAAAAGCGAGTGAATCGGATGTGCAGGTATTCTGCAAATGAACTGTACAATGTACACGTATACTGACGGCGTTGAATTCCCGATTATTTGAATTTAACGGGCGCGAAGTAATACACGGGCAAGTGGTGTGCATATTCTGTAATCTGAGTACATGTACATGCAGCTTAATTCTGACGAGTCAACACACGCTTTTTTCTTAATAAATTGTCTGTGTGCCTTTCCTTGACTTTCATTTCGCTCTGCGGAGGTTACTTACATGTACATGTACATTTACTCCAGTACAGCACGGCATGGTTGTTGTACCAGCACTGGCACAGCGATGAACTGTTGTAGTCGTACTCTCAATCAATGGACTCGTATTTAAATATTTCAAAATTCAATTTTCTGTTTATTTTTTGTATGCTCTTGACAAACTGTTCGACGGCACGAAACGTTGATCGTAGTTTGTAGTACTTGACTACAACGCTAGTGCAGTTCAAGTTAGTTCTTATTAATTAGTTTTCAAAATACATGTAGTGAAAAATACCGTTGTTTTTAACCATGACCTATCTCCCTTGAGCAAAAGCACCCCTCTCATCGAAAAGAGCCACGTTGGTCGGGAGCGTTCAATTTACCAGTAGCGACGCGACCGTAACGCGTGCATTTCAGTGTCGTTGGTAAACCAGCAAAGTGCAGTTCTGACTAAAGGAGGAGGCTAATCCTTTGGAACCCGACGCTCGCGCATATTTGGCAAATCACAACATCTAATAGTATTGTTTGAAGAGGCCAGTAACGCGTGTGTACAACCTATCAATGAGTGATTTGTCACCGCAATAATGACTTTTAATTCAGCTCGCCAAATTACACTATACGCATGCAAAACAAAAGTATGGGTGCGTTCGGTTATCTTCTCTGAATACACCAGGGTTACACGCAAGGGAAGCCTCGAAATGAGGGTAATCGCCAAGGCATTCTGGGAAAAAGGTCAAGTCCCTGCCACGTTCCATCATGTACGTCCATGCACGAACAGTCCATGCTTGACGTCATTACACTCGGGCAGCTTCCAGAGACCCGCTCGCCAGCCGGGGTAGCAGTGGCTGACACCAGGGCACGCACGAGGATCACGTGATGGCTAAACGAACGCTCTCGTGTAAGTTTGACTTACAAGTGTAAGCTAATCGAACGCACCCATTATATAGTCCGGAATACAGCCGTTACGCACAATAACGACGCACAATACGCACAATGACGATGTCGGTTTAATGACAGTGAATTTTTTTTGGCTGTGTTTGAGGAAAAAATTGACCTGAGAGTTAATACTCACCCCAAAGAAACAATGTGCCGGTTTAGGTATTTGACAAGCAAGCAACAAGAAAAAAATGCGCCCTCAGCGGTAGTGATTGAACAAACGTGAACTGATAGAGGGCGGTGCACCAGGCCACATTGTTCTGTGATTCGCATTTCGGGGAGAAGCAATTACAAACAAACATTATGAGTACGTTCATGAGCTCGTAGCTTGCACACATAACGTACATGCATGTTCATGCCCCGTAAAGACGCCCCGTTTTCGTAAGAGCAAACGACGTTATAGCGCGGAATTGTTTGACCACTGACCTACCAAAGGGTAGCAGCAGAAACATAAATTTTCGCCGAACAACACACAATTTTCGTCCAAATCTCAGAACAGTACAAAAAAGTGGATTTCACGGACCCAGTTTCTAACAAAATCAAAATTGCAAAAGTTTGCACTAAGTTTATCAATTAATTTCTAACAGAAAATAAGTTTTCTGAGACAAAAATGTGGCACCAAACTAAGGTTTAATGCATTGATTTTACTCATTTATTTTGAATAATCAGGTCATTTTGAATCACCCCTAAATCGTATCATTCCAACGGTGCACGGAAATTAAAAGCCGTTTTGTATCCATTTGTGTTACTAAAATGGTATACCCAACACTAGGACGATGGTTTTCTGTTAGATTTTACCGATTTTGTCAGTTCTGATACCATTGTATAAGGTAGAATCGTTAAATTAGAGACATTTTCTGTTCATCACTTCCGCTGCTATGGACACTGACCAGTGTGGTACCGAGACGACAAAGTCATCGCGTCCGCCTCAGCACATGTGCATGAACACGTAGATGTACATGTACATTGTACGTGTCACGCGTACACATGTAAACACAACCACGACTGCACTTCACCCATGACTCGCCGCTGCAAGAATGTTACCTAAAACTCTGCCCTTACAAGGGTATGGTTCAAGGGTATCCTCTTTTTTTTGCAAAGTTCGACAAAGAAATAACTCCTGACTCTAGAATTAAGTTTTATTAGGATATAAAATAATTTTAGATTAGATATGTGACGGATATTTCCATTACAAAATGTCTGGATTCACGCGATTTGGCGCGAAAATCTGGTTCAAATTCAAATTTATTTCACAAAAATTGTCATCCAGCAAACTCCCAGTTTTTGATTAAAACAGTCTTCCACTTTATATGAATCTATAGTTTCCATAACTAGGAAAACTCAATTTGATAAAAATTTTAATAAAATTTGTCAACACTCAATTTTTCCAGGTGAAAAATAAAGTAATTTTGGGGTTATGTAAAAAACAAAGTTTTCATTCCTTTTTTGAGGCAGGGCACAAAATCAATACTACTGAAAAATAAACTGATTAATTCAGTCTAGATTTGTCATGAAAAATTTCCTTTCTTATGCTCATTTTCCTGGAAATCCATTAACAAAGACGACATCTCATTTTGTAATCAGAGCGCAAATTAGACATAGCCTGTTAAGTTCAAATCTTGCACACGCGCACTTTCGTGATGAGCGCCATGAACATACGTGTGCAGTGCCTAGGATACCAACAAAGGCTGTTCGGCCAAGCAGCTTTCGATGAGAATGATTAGAGTTCATACATAACATACCAGTCTTCTTAACCATCGTTAAGGTACGTTTAAGAGAGGTACTTGCAATATTTTCCTCTCTCTGTTTACATAGAAAAGGGGAGACGTTGTGCAATAATATCCAATTGCACACGGTCGCCAATTAAGTTAATTAATTGTGGTTTGGTTACACTTAACATTCATTAAAGGTGATCTCTGTGGAAACAGAAGCAAAACAAAAACCCTGAATCAGCCTTGTAAATACTTGAAGCTGTTTCCGATTATATATAACACATTGCCAGTAAAGATAGCACAAGTTTTAATTTCTTTTCGCTGAAAAACTTCATGACTTTATTTTCTAACTTTTGACAAAATGAGTTTTAAGGCCACATCAACCAAACAGAGAACCTGTAGCATAACAATGAAATTGACCGCTGAACATCAAGTTGATGTATGAAATTTCTATATGAAGACTTGGAATTATTGGTATCACGCAAGTTTTTAGTCGTGCTCAAACTGTCCATGCGGGTGTTGTGCTTTCATTGACGTGCACAATTTCATACGCGCACAGCTGTAACGGAAGGTACCCTCAGTTCGTAGGAATCTCAGGACAGATTAAGCCGGGTACCAAGCGGGACCTCTTCTTGGTAAACTGCGTCTTGGGGTCAACTGTCGCCCCGTGACGTTATAGTTCGCATTGACGACGGTCAGGAGGTCATGGGAACGCACGAGTATGAAGTGCCTTGTCCTCTCAGTAGACTCTCCTGAGAAACATAAATCATTTGCCAAGAGTTGTCAGTAGCGCAAGATGCTTCAACGTGCAGTGTGCGCAAAACTCAATACATTCCCTTTGTACATTACCAAGGGAAGGAAACTAGGAAATAAAGATGCTTATACAACGTTCGAAAGCATCCTCGACGCATTTCCTTCAAGACTCTCACATACTTTAGAGTTTATACCAAACGGGCTCGTGATTCTGAGAAATCCAGTTACATATTGTAAGATTTAACGTCTCATCAATTACTATTTTATCATCTGGTTCTTTTAAATGTTAAGGCCTTTTGTAAAACTGTATCCCATAAGAAAACTTACATGTGTCATTTAAGACGCCCCATGGGAACAATGACCTATCACAAGTATATATAGCAATGGGAACCCAGTTGAGACTGGACGACGACACGAACCAAATCAATCTTTAGTCGTAGTTTTAAATGGTATTCACATGCGCATTATAGTTCGTTTTGGGGAAAAACGAATAATTTTCTTGAAACAAAAACTATTCACAAGTAGGCCTACACAAGTTCTTTGCCACTCCGTGAATTTTTAGACTATCATAACAGCTGGACTCTAAAAACCAAATGTTCAAGAGATTGGCGAACCAGTCATTGGCAAGACTTATTGGGTTTTTAAAGTTGTGACCGAAGTGTTTCGACTTCATGTTTATAGGTGCTAGTCAACAACCAGCGAGCATGACACGATCAGTGACTGTTTCTTCCGCGTTAGATAACTTAACGCATCATGGACAAGAAAACAGGCCTTGTCAGTTTTCTCACTACAGCCTAGCGCCTCTCAACGCAGGTTGAACTCAACCAGGGCCGACCTACATTTAGCTTTCGATTTTTAAACTCCGCGTTCCACTTCGTCGTTTGCGTTTTGCATTTGTTTCAAGTAAACCGAGCTGAGATGAACCAAAGCCCTGAGATGAACCAAAGCCATTCACACTTGTGCAGCATCAGCCAGGCAATGGGCGTAAATCTCACGGGGGATGGGAGTATATATCCCCCTACTTTTTTTTGGGGGGGGGTGGACTATTGAATCACTCCCACACACGTTTTTGTGATGAGCAAAACAATTAAAGCGGATTGTGAAGAATATTTTGGACTTTCCAACGACTTAAAAGTAATCAATAAAAAGTGAAAACAGAAAGCCATAAATATATCATTCTGATGAAAGATTGTGCTTGAATTTGATACACTTTACATAAACATCGCTCCCTATAGAGTGCATATGTGTCGCCCCCTCCTTCAAATTTCCATGGCAAGGCAAGTGAGAACACCTGATTTTTCAAAATGAAACAAGTATACAAGCGACGAGAAGCTTAGGAAATGATTTCAGAGACGTGCAAATTCCGTTTAAGATCACTCTGAATAATAATGCCAAAATGTCTAAAATCAGTTTTGAGTGTGAAATACACACCAAGTTATTACATTGCACTTGACAAGTTGGGGGAGGACATCATTAAAGGATAACAGCAATTGAAAACATTTAGTTCAATTGAAGTATTTCAAAATAACAATGAATATGTAACCATTTCAAAAACATCACATTTTTATTGTCTATCCCTTTAATTGTGACTCCAAAATGAATAAAAAGATCCTGCGTTTCCTCGGCCACAGCAAAATCGTCTTTTGGCCGTTCACGTTCACAGGCTGATTGGATGACGTCATCACCAGAACGCTGACAAGTACACGTACATGTGCATGTACTGTACGTGTACATGGCTCACAGCACATGCAGTATTGCATGCTCGCCATAAACCACGTTGTGTTTGATGGAGTCGGGTCCACAGGCAAACACTGTCTCTGTTGTGGGTGGAAATTAAAAGACACTCAATCCTACCGTGTATAAAGTAGCATTTTCCTCAAGTTTCCTTAACCTATGGAGGACAAAGGAATGCCCACACTTCGTATGTAAAACAGATATGCATGTACACCATGTGTACATGCAATGCAACAAGCTGTTTCTTTTGCAGAAAAAAGTTGTCTAAATAATATCGAAAACAGGTTACTAATTCACACAGGCCCATTATTTGAGGAACATGGAATACTTAAAATAAACGACCTTTTCGATTTGAAATTGGGTCAATTAATGTTTAAATACAAACATGTTTTTTCACTGTGCTATTTCAATGACTGTTTAAATAACTCTTTCTTCAGTACACTCTCATGTAACTAGACACATAGAGGCAACTATTATGTTAATTACAACCGTACTTCTGTTTTCAAAAATAGTCTTATCTCAGTTTGTGTGTCCTTTTGGAACAACCTTAATACAGATCTGACAAGACTCTCAACGCTAAAAACATTTACTAGGAAACCCAAAACCTTCTTTATATAGTTTGTATAATGAAAATCAGATCGTGTAATCATGCCAATCTACTTCCATCCTTAAAGGTCTGGTTTCTTTTAACTGTTGCCTATCCTACCAGTGTATTATATTGTATGTCTTATGTCTCCTTTATAAATCAACAAATGTGGACACAGTCCTTGCATTTTGGCCATGACAGTTACTATGATTGGAAAAACAGAAAGCTAAATGTCTCGAAGTTGGAGATTTTGAGAAAAACAGACTTTGCTATGGAGCTAGCTCCGCGTCCGAAGAAGCGTCCATATCAGCTGAGCGCTGCTCGGTTTGGACCATGCCATTATCTTAAGGGTTGATAGCGAGATTATTCACATGAGGTAAACTTTCAAAGCTTCATAAATAAACTTTGATTTCAAACCAGTCCAGATTGTCCTTTGGGCTGTTGGTTACGTTTATATGTCTATTTTACAACTTAACTAACGAGTTTTGGCTTACTGAAGGCGCGTTGGCAGTTTGTACCCGTTACAGCTCAATATTTCACGCACATTTTTGTTGCGCCCGTTAACGGTTGCGGTATTTGGCCCAATTGTATTTTCCATAGATCAGCCCAGACGATCTTTGAAAAAAATACAATTTCTCTTTTCTCGAAAGTGACAGCATTCCTGGCGATAAAGTTTCACAGACTGTCTGAGACTCTTATGTACTTACCGTACTTTGCAGTTAGGTACCTCAAGATTATTCGAAAGTCCCGTTTTAAAAAAATTTTACACACAGGAAACTTAACCCAGATTAGTGTCAGCCCTGTGGCACTCCAAAACAGTCCAAAGGACAGAGTTAAAGGAGGTGATGTATGGCAGCCAAGTTTAGTACACTGGGTGCGTTGAGTGAAAAAACTACAAATAACGGAAATAATAAGGGCCTAGGTCTCCCAACACCTAACTAAAATTTCAATCTTGGTTCAAAATCTAAACCCTGGCCTGGAACAAGGATGTGTCCAACCCGGGCCGAAATCAATCTCGAATCGGTGGTGACTCGTTGGCTCTTGAAATTTTCCAAATAGTGAACTGCCCTGTTCTCACCTCCGTCACCTCTGCGTCCCTTCTTGTTTAGCGTAAACGAGCTCAGCTCACCTTTCTGCGAAATGGTGACTTAGACAGTTTAAAAATTAAAAAAGTTTCTAAAAATTTTGAATATCAATGGGGATAACCCAATAACGCAATACATTAGTTTGTATGTACATTCAAACCATTTACCTTTCGCCGCAATGTGCTATCTGGTTGACTGCCGACATCTGACGTCTGGCTCTCAAAATTTCAGTGCCATTGTGAAAACAAAACGAACACGTTCACAGTGTCCATTAAGGGCGGGAATTTACACTTCATTTAAAAAAAAAGTTCAGAAAACTTTCTCATAGCGTTTGAACGCTATCGCCATCGCCTACCTCGGATGCACAATACAAAGGCCCAACCAATGTAAACATGTAGATTGATATTGGGGCATTTGAAACAAGCAATGTTTACTGTTTTAGAATCCGCCGTTTTCCTCAAAAAGTACATGAATAGGGAAAGGGGGAAAAGTATGTAAAAGGCATTGTTTACAATAATAAAAGAAACGCAAGATTGCGTCAATCAAAACATTAAACCTGTAAAAGGGGCAGTTGCGTTTAAACGTTGAAAATCAGTAAACGGATTTGGAACTTTTTCGTTTAAACGCTCCAACGTCCCACCATTGGTGTCCGCTTAGTCGGTGATTTGCTCAAAGTCAAACAGATTTTTCATTGGTGAGCCCCTTAATTCCAGTGTCATCTTGACTTTTTGAATTTGGGTATGAGTTTGCGATTACCCAAAACCACAGCCTCCGTCACTCTTGGCTGTGTAAAGTGTCACCTTTCTCTTTGGACGAATCTTTTGTCTCCAAAAAGAAAACGTCGAACTATACTGGAACATGTACATGTACAGGCCTACATGCAGTCATATAAAATGGAGAGTGGTGTACATGTATATATCAGGTACACAGGCCTAGGCCTACATGCAGTCATATAAAATGGAGAGTGGTGTACATGCATATATCAGGTACACAGGCCTAGGCCTACATGCAGTCATATAAAATGGAGAGTGGTGTACATGCATATATCAGGTACATAGGCCTAGGCCTACATGCAGTCATATAAAATGGAGAGTGGTGTACATGTATATATCAGGTATACAGGCCTACATGCAATCATATAAAATGGAGAGTGGCGTACGTGTACCTATCAGGTACATAGGCCTAGGCCTACATGCAGTCATGTAAAATGGAGAGTGGTGTACGTGTATATATCAGGTACATAGGCCTAGGCCTACATGCAGTCATATAAAATGGAGAGTGGTGTACATGTATATATCAGGTACATAGGCCTAGGCCTACATGCAATCATATAAAATGGAGAGTGGCGTACGTGTACCTATCAGGTACATAGGCCTAGGCCTACATGCAGTCATGTAAAATGGAGAGTGGTGTACGTGTATATATCAGGTACATAGGCCTAGGCCTACATGCAGTCATATAAAATGGAGAGTGGTGTACATGTATATATCAGGTACATAGGCCTAGGCCTACATGCAGTCATGTAAAATGGAGAGTGGTGTACATGTATATATCAGGTACATAGGCCTAGGCCTACATGCAGTCATAGAAAATGGAGAGTGGTGTACATGTATATATCAGGTACATAGGCCTAGGCCTACATGCAGTCATATAAAATGGAGAGTGGTGTACATGTATATATCAGGTACATAGGCCTAGGCCTACATGCAGTCATGTAAAATGGAGAGTGGTGTACATGTATATATCAGGTACATAGGCCTAGGCCTACATGCAGTCATGTAAAATGGAGAGTGGTGTACATGTATATATCAGGTACATAGGCCTAGGCCTACATGCAGTCATATAAAATGGAGAGTGGTGTACATGCATATATCAGGTAAATAGGCCTAGGCCTACATGCTGTCATGTAAAATGGAGAGTGGTGTACATGTATATATCAGGTACATAGGCCTAGGCCTACATGCAGTCATATAAAATGGAGAGTGGTGTACATGTATATATCAGGTACAAAGGCCTAGGCCTACATGCAGTCATATAAAATGGAGAGTGGTGTACATGTATATATCAGGTACATAGGCCTAGGCCTACATGCAGTCATATAAAATGGATAGTGGTGTACATGTATATATCAGGTACATAGGCCTAGACCTACATGCAGTCATATAAAATGGAGAGTGGTGTACATGTATATATTGGTACGTGTAAATGTTGAATAGGAGCAACGAGAAAAAATACGCACAAAATGGCCCAATTCTGGTTGTTTAAATGTTTTAAAGGCATCGTATATTAAATTCGGTCAGTTCTTCCTTTCAAATACCCAACAGAAAAGGTTTCTTTAACGTGATATTTCAAAAATTGATTGAAATCAAACAACCGTACTGGAGTAAAAAAAATACGTAATGGACGGAGTTCCGTTGATCCGTTCGAAATTGCAACAGTGCAATAAAAGTGCTGTAAAATCTCATTCCAGAAAGTGTTTCATGCACAAGTGAAATTGTGAATGTAATCCGAAAACGAGCGACTAAAATTCGTCACAGCATTCTCCTTCCATTGACTTGTGTAGTCAGTGTCCTTTTATTCCAATGACTAGTTAATATCCCCTAACACACAGCACAATGAAAAATGCATTCCCGAGTTAAACCTAACCCAACTAAAACAAATCAAACCAAACACTTTCTGGCGCCATTAAGGAGTTTAACGAATTGTGGGACAGTCGTAGCATGACGGAACTGCCAGCTAAGCAATAATTTCCAACCACAATGAAAATATTGTACGCCAAGACAGTTTGTATAAAACATCTGCAATAAACCGTCACATCGTGCCTTTTTAGCGCTCCATTAATTCAGGACATCCACTCTTTGAACTATATATATTTGCACTCACCGTCCAAAATGAATAGGCCTACTGCTACACAACAGATACCAAACACCCCAGTTTAATTCACAACTTATCAAAATTCACTTGAATTGCCCAACAAAGTACACGTAACGCTGTATTGAAAAAAGAAAGGACTACTACGGTATAAAAAGGGTCTTGGTTAAAAGTTTTTCTATAGAAGACGATGCGAACAAAGTGCAATCGGTAATTATGAAAATAAGCCTCATATCCTAAGAAACTACACAGAAATAATGGTGGCCATCTCAGTATTAGCAGATTTTGTTTCCAGCTGCATGTGCACGACATCTTTGACCTTACTTAAACGCGGGTCCTTGCCCCTAATACAGAAATGTTCTGTAATTATCATACGCCCATGGACAAACCGTATGGCATTTGGGGAAAACAGGTGCCAGTTCAGTGACTCGAACCCTAGCCCTGAACCATGCATCTTGGGCACACATCGGCTGGTTGTACCCCCTTGGGGTGTCGAGGGCAACTAATCCCAATTGCCGCAAGTAGGCGGAGAGGACCCAGGCTAATTCAGCTATTTCTGCCACATTCCTTCCGGTACCCCCGTGGTTACAAAACTGTCAGCAGCGGAGGGCACCGCTGTGTCAAGTATTCCGTTAGCTGGTATGGCACTGGTCATGTGATAGCCTGCGTGAAGCCTCACCGAGCAAGGCCCATTTGCCAAAATTGAAATTAAAAACTGCATCATGTAGACCGTATATTAAAGCTGAATAATTAATAAACAAATGATAACACTGTTGTGATATTCCACGAATGTTCCAATACAAAATCGATGATGTTGCTGATCTTCCGATTATTGAAATGAGTGTTGACGAAAACGATAAATGACATGTAAAAAGTATTATGATGCGTGTACTAAAATAATTAGTACACGCATCATAATACTTAACCAGAAGCCTACTGCCCGTGTTCTAGTGGCTGGAGCAACATGGCTCATTTCGGGCATGTGATTGAAGACCAGTAAACAATGATAATACTAGCAATTAAAAAGAAATCAGGAAAAATACAACATTCTCAGATATCTCGGATACCCAGTTCACCAATCACGATCCGTCATTTTTCTGTTCAACTTTATTACTGGGCAATCCAATGACTTTTGGTGGAAATTTCCCTCCAGTAGGATAACCCCAAAAGCAGTCGCAAAGGCCGTCGCCATTTTGAAAAGTGCCCACACTCTGTTGCACAAATGAGCATTTTTAGAGTACTGGTTTCCTCCAAATCTCACGCAGATACTGGTTTAAACTGGCCGTCATGTTTGTTTCTTTCGTTTTTCGAAACCCTCCAGTTCATAGGCCAAGAAGGCTCTGATAATAGAGAATTTAAGGGCATGCAAACAGTGATTCGGCCGGCGTAATTGGGGGCCTATTTATTGGCCTTCAACTATGGTTTTACATGGCCTGAACCGTCGTTCGGGTTAACCGCGTGGGCGGGGAAGTATTCATCTCAAAGCTCCTGAGTTAGCATGGTATATGAGGACCTCAGTCTGGCCGGTAAACTATTTGTTCGCCTGAAAAGGGCTCTAAATAATGTAGCATGCATGTCGTGCAAGCAGTAGAAGAAACCGTTAAGTTAAGCCAACATTGCTTGTGATGTATGGATACGTCCTGTGGTCTTATTACCCACCGAGGAATCCACCCTATCCACGTGAAAGCAATATTGGCAACTCCACTGCACCTTGCGTAACAGTATCAATCACAAATGACTTCAACAGCTGCGACTCTGCGAGTTTTGGATGTGATGATAGCACACAACACTAGTAGAAACCAACCTCATAAAGGACTTCGTTGGGTTTTCTTCCTTTAAATGAGGTCATAAATTCCTGCATGCAGTTTATTTTCAAACATAACCACGACCTCCCCAAAGTAGTCTTGGGTAGTTCAGTTTATTTAAAAAAAAATAATAAAAAAACAAAA
This sequence comes from Acanthaster planci, assembly GCF_054643075.1. Taxonomy (NCBI): domain Eukaryota; kingdom Metazoa; phylum Echinodermata; class Asteroidea; order Valvatida; family Acanthasteridae; genus Acanthaster; species Acanthaster planci. The sequence goes on from NC_141784.1 coordinate 16,356,431, forward strand.
AACAAACACCCGAACGAACAAACAAACGAACAAACAACCCAACGAACAAACACCCCAACGAACAAACAAACAATTAATTCTGCTCCAACAGTAACTTTATATTCATTCAAATCCCACGTATCCATGGACCCATAACAATGATAAAAAATTACACGACAATCGATGAAAGTTAACATGGTTAATTTCGAGGTGAACACGTCATTGTTCATTATAGGCACAGCTGACGAAACCACGTAGTTTTGCTGAAGGGCGCAGATTGTTTTTATTACACAACATGCTGGGGACACCCGATTTGAATAAGGCTACAATCGCATCTCTGGAGCTTTTTTCCAAAGGGAAGTCCACCATTTATCGACGGGGGAGCTTCCTAGAGCATGGAGACTAGTCTTCTCTCAAGAACCATTTTCCACAGGAAAGCACATGATGAATCTCAAGACAGTTGTGTAACAAAACAAAACAAAATCGACGGGCCAGTAAACTCATAAGTTTGGAGTCTGAATGATTGCTAAACTCATCACGACTAAATGCACCCGCAAACTCCCCACACAACTTGAAACACTTCTCCAGCACCAGCCTACTCAAGCAAGCATCACACTTCACAGAATGTTCTGAAAAAGAATTTTGACCCGCAGGCTGCAGCGATGTTTCTGTCCTGACGTGACTCCCCCCAAGTCAAAAGCTTTCTCATAAACATGTCTGAGCAATTAGATCCTGTCAAGGGGTTTGACGTGATTTCTTACGAGCTAGGAACACAAAATTAAAGACAACTGTACAGGCGTGTACAGATATCACAACACAAAGTGACCTCAATACATGATGTATGATTGAATGAAGGACAATAGGCACAGTAAGATTTTACCGTCCACGTAGACCAGACTTACCTTGACTTAACCCCAAATAGGCCTGCGTTGGCCAAGCAGACTGTGGGTCACAGTTGGTGTCGAGTGTGGCTTCATACTCCTCCATGAGAAGTGTAAGGATACTGGACAGGCCCAAGATGTACATGTACTTTACCTCTCCAACTTCCAAGCCAAGGGGACAATGTGAACTGCTGTGTAACAAAATTGCTTTCTGAGGAGTCTCTGTGCAAAACATGCGATTAATTTGAGTACTTGTACACAGGTGCATTTCAGTGGAAATACATGCAGTAACAGTCGAATGTTACCAAGATCTTCAGCGCGCCAATAACACGTATCGGGCTGCCAACCGTTTTGACCTCTACCACGCTAAGCACGGGCCGAAGCGCGGGAGAATATTACTCCTTCTATGCGTGGGGTCGAGATTTGAGACGTGCGTACCCAGGCGATCATATTTCACTTGGCATCACGATTATTGGGGCGGCGCCTCCTTGGCAACCGCAGGGAGATATCCCGGTCATGCTGTGGAGAAATGGAAATGATCGTCTTGCATTACATTGTCACTGTCTGTTGTATAAAAGTCGACTACATAAATGTTTTCGCAGAAGATGCCGAGTCTTAGCGAAAATGGAACTGAAGCGTCAAAATGACATTTGAGATACACATATCAACAGAGGGCGTACTTTTACATAACTGCAAAATGTTTTCAGTTTGGAACTGCGCCCTGAAGACTTTTCCTTGATACGCGAGGGGAGAATACACACAACTTCATGAAGGCAGTGTGAATGTGTCGAGAATTCCCCGGGACCAACCTAAGTTCGGAGGGGTCAAGTCGGAAACAAAGTAGGGTATCGACTCCAGCCTAAACTCGGGTTCCTCCTGGGTCCAGAGATCGCTCAGAGCGACCTATAAAGGCTGTAAAGCCAGGAGTAGGTCCGTTTGGGTGGAAATATACAGCCTGCTCTTTGCTAGTTAGACGGAACACAACAAGGACACCTCAAGCATTAATGTTGATATATTCGGGAATTCCACAAGCAAGTAACTAATCAAATGATTTGGGATAATTTGCCTTCGATAATTCTCTATTACAACCATAGACCCATATGAAGAATAGAATGCTGACTCGTGTACAAATTGATGTCTGCTGGGTGCACCCATGTTTATGCATGCAAACGTTTCATGTTGCTCTGCTGCTCTGCGTAAACAGAACGTATGTGCTGCGTACAATTTTCTGGGACTTTTTCAATCAGATTTTATCGGAACCCGATACCTGTTACATTTAGAGTACATAATTCGATATTCATTACATCCCATTTCGAGTGCTCTACAATCACGCATAAGGATTTAAAATGTCTGTGTCTGTTCTATGAAATTCCATATCTGCCGTTGTTGTCTCCCAATTCTGCCATTTACCAGTTCCAAACATGCCATTTTCCGTCGTGCGTCGCGTGTCGCCCGTCGTGCGTCGCCCGTCGTGCGTCGTCCATCAAATGGGTTGCATAGGGTCTGCAAAAGCCGGCGTTGACATATGACAATGTGATGATTCCATTCATTTTTAAGGATCTTTTCCCAATAGGCAAGTACAAATCCCACCTGCAAAGCATATATTAGTCCCAAAATGAATGTTCAGGTCAATTTATCCATAGTCTGCATACTGTAAAAATGTGCCGACTCGTTTTCATCAAATTCCAGAAAGAAATCTGCCAACCGATACAGATATCCTATTTTGTCCTCTCAGTTTCACCTTGAAATCCAGAAATACTAGACATTGCTGTGGATAACAAACTGTTTATTTAATGTATTGTTAGGGGGCAATTACCACTTGATTTAAGTTTCAGAAAATATGACGTGTTGGTTTTTGTGGGTGTGTATGCCATGGTGGATGGACCAATGAGAACAGGTTGTCCAGCACATCAGCATTATTTACGGGGCTAACAAGTAACGTTACTGTTTAAAAGACTTCTGTGAGCCAACCTGCAACTAAAGTCATGTCTAATTTGGAGTATACAGCAGATTTCATCATAGGTATACCCACCCTCGAAATAATGTTGAATCAGTTCGTCTCTTATGAAAACTATTAAGGAATCAAACATTGTAAATAATTTATTATTTACATTCCGTTCTGTTTGAAGTCGTGCGGGGACAGACAGAAATGTTACATAGGCTATAGACCTAAAGTCAGGCTGTTAACGAGTAAAGTTACGTCTAGAATAACTAAGTTATCGAGAAAAACAATATACCCTAACAAAAGTCTATTGTGTTATTTTATTTATGTAACAAAAATGATATTATTTCATATACACGTTACTTAACACATGTCAGGATATTATTTCTTCTTTCAAGTGGAGTTTGGCGCAACTGCAAAAAAGAATACATATTCTAGTTCTATGGCTAAAATGAGAGTCAGGCATGGTGGATCGATCGAACAAGGACATGTACATGTGAAACGATCAAGGGTCAAACTTAAAAATACCACTGCGCAATCGTGACAATGCTCGTTGCTCGTTTCCATTTTTTTTTGGATAAAATATGACACAACTAATTCAATTTGATGAACGGATGAAAAAGCCCCACCCCCCCAAAAAAAGTCAACGCCTGCGGCTCAGGGCATGTATTTTGCAAGCGCGTTGGACGGAAATTAGAGAAAAACAAAAGAAATCATTGACTGGGAAATTAAGGAGTGACGAATTCTGAGCTTGCAGTTTCCACTTATTTTGAGAAAGCACTTCCTATTTATTCGGATTTTCTTGTCCACTTTTATCATTTCTTTCAATAAAATATGACTGAAATTAATCTCAATTAATGAATCGATGAGATAAAAACAATGAAAAATCAACACCAAAGAGCGAATAGCATGTACTTTGCAAGAAAGGTGAAAGAAAACAGTGAAGGCGCCCTCTGTAAACACCATGAAGTAAAGGGCAACAGCACACGACGCGTCGCGTCGTGTCGTGCGTCGCGTCGTGCTTCAGGCGACGCGATGCACGACACAATGCACGACGCGACGCACGACAGCACAACGCGACGGGCGACGGAAGGGACGACGTTTAGGCGGCAAAAAATGCAACATGGAATGTTCTGCCTCGAGTTTTCCTCGAGGAAAATACCTAAAATAGCACGACGCGACGGGCGACGGCACGACGCGACGCGTCGTGTGTGTACAAACGTAATGGCAAGAAGGCGACGGTGCGACCCGACGGCACGACGCAAGGGAGCCGTCGTGCCGTCGCGTCGTGTAGTTGCGTCGCCTGGAGGGAAGCTAAAGAGAGAGAGAAATGTTTGTCGTAAATAGTACACCATAGTGTGGAATACGTTATACACATGTATATACACAAAGCACGTTTATACGTTACATTTACGTTGGACGTGGTGTGCGCTGTAGGCCTCGTGTGTGCAACATCGCGCTGTGTATGGAGCTTGGGGCTGTGTACGACTCGCATTGGTGGGTCGCGCGGCCATTGCTTTTCATAGTGTGCTTACTTACAAGATGGGGTACGCTGTCTATATTTTATGCGGTGTGCATTCTATACAAGTATTCATACTGCAGTTCTATAATCCTTGTAGTTAAGAATATTATTTATCATGCCACTTTTGTGAATTATGTTTGCATTAACTCAAGCTTTTGGGGAACTTGCCTGCCACAGGGTTCCTGCACCACTTTAGGCTACATCACTGCTAAGCCACCACACCAGGGTAATTATTTACCACAAAGTGTTGATACAGTGTTTCAACTTGACATTTTTACAACATTGTGTACACTAGATGTATAAGTGCATTAAATGTGTTGTATTTTGTATACAATGAATATCTTTGGTTGTAACCACTTATGCAACAATTTTGCATACAGGGAAATGTTTACCGAAAGAAGCTGATGAAATGAAAGCCACAAATAATAATCAAATCAATCAATCAATTAAATCAACATCCGGTTTCCGACTGAATTCCTTGGGGAATCAGTCAAGGGAGAGTACCTCATCTTCTATCACTGGAGGATGGATCTACCACCCCACTACCAGGGGCGGCCTAGAATCGTCCGGTCACATCAATAAAACATGACAGAAATTAATCCTAATTGAGGAATGGATAAGATAAAAGCAAAAGCAAATCAACACCAAAGAGTAAATAGCATGTACTTTGCAAACACGAGGGACAGAAATGAAGCAAAGGGCGACAGCACACGACGAGTCGCGTCGTGTCGTGCGTCGCGTCGTGTTTCAGGCGACGTAATAGGCGACGCGATGCACGACACGACGTACAACGCGACGCACGACGGTACGACGGGCGAAGGAAGGGCGACGTTTTATGGTGCACTATTTACGACAAACATTTCTCCCTCTCTCTTGCCTCCTTCCGTCGCCCGTCGCGTCAATTCTTCTCAAGGACTCTTGTGGCTGGTTGCAAGTTCTGGTACCAACTGCCCACACGCACTGCCAAGCGACCCACACAAATTGTATGACCTAATTCTGGGGGAGTTAGAATTTCAAAAAGGGGGGGGGGGCAAAATCAATTCTATTACATAATTATTAGGAAGATCAAAATTAGAGCAGGAAAAGTTAAAACAACGTTGTGGCTCATGTTATCCATTTCCTGGAGACAAGGCTGATAGTTGGTCGTGACGCTCTTTCTAATTACATTTGATTAAAAAAAACAAACCTTTTCTTCAACATTTCACTCTTCATTAAAACACAAAGTTAGAAAGTAACTTAATATGCATGAACATGAACAATAACAGAAACAAGACGTGCTACCTATTCGCTCTTTGTACGCTACCGCCATAGTCATGCAGAGCCTCGATCTGGCAGCTTTTTCCGTGTATGTTGGTAAGTAATTTTGGGCATGATGTTGCCTTAGTTCTTCTACCATCTATACTCTACAATTGGACAATGTTTCAAAAGCTGTCAGTTCAAGGCTCTGTATGCCCATGGCGGCAGCGTACAAAGAGCGAATGCCATGTACTGGGTGCATGCAGTCCACTGTTCAAGTAAGAATTTCTGCTCAGCTTATTAGCATTAAAAGTAGCAACCCAGCATTTTTCTGAAAAAAGGGAGATTGTTTGGCCCCCAAAATGGTGAGATTGTGTAAATCGTTGCTAGGATCAACTGCCTGGGTCTTTGAGCTATCCTATGAGAGCAGAATGGCTAAAAATTACAACTGAAAAATGGCCCTAAGTGCCCAAGAAGGCTGAGGGTAGCCACTTGAAAAATGGCTGCAATCAGACTTTGAAAAAATCACTTTTCGGGGGTGATTTTGTTTTGTGGGAATAATTAAAAATGTAATTGGTTAGTCCACAATAAATTGAAAGGAAATCGACAGATTAGGGACCAGACAATAATTTTATTTGTGTTCACGCAATCTCAAGGATGTTGGTAAGCATGTTATTGGGCCCTGGACAGTGCCAATTTTACACTACAACTGAAAAATGGTTCTAAATGCCCAAGAAGGTTGAGGGTTGCCTCTTGAAAAATGGCTGCAATCAGCCTTTTCGTGTCGTTCGACGCGTCGTGTGTGTACAAACGAAATGGCAAGAAGGCGACGGTTCGACCCGACGGCACGACGCAAGGGGGCCGTCGTGCCGTCGCGTCGTGTAGTTGCGTCGCCTGGACGGAGGCTAAAGAGAGAGAGAAATGTTTGTCGTAAATAGTACACCATAGAGCAGACTAGTTTGGCACTAAACCAACGCACGAAGAAAGACTTCACGACGAACCGCACGCGTGCCCGAAATTTTAACCATGCATGCGCATGTAGTAGCCTAGTTTTGGTTTCAAGACGTTAGTGCTTGATAGCGGACACCGTGCATAGTGCGCCCCCTATCGACTAACAATTAGACTGTGCGCCAGCTCGCACTAAACGTCTTGGGAATCTTGCAGCAGCGTTTTAACTTGTTCTTTATTTTTCCCTCGGCTTTCCAAGGGAACCAATCAGCACTCGCTAAATTGCATGCATAATAAATTTTGATGACCTCAATAATACATAATAAATTTCAATGACCTCAATAATACACCATGGTAAGGTCACATGCATCTTGGCTGTCTGCAGTCCCGTCAACACAGACACGACAACACAGCGTTCGTACAGAGTTAGCACGGAGTAGAACGGGTGATACTCAGACTAGATTAGGCCTAGGATATGACAGAGGATGCTGTTCTTGGTGACCCATAATCATGTACAGTCAGTATGCCTCACCAGCTAACTAAAGCGTCCTTAGAGACCATATAGACCTTATAACCTTCGAGGACGGAGTACCCGGACTGCAAGTTGGTTGTCGTTTTCTTGCTGCACGTGTAGGTTTATTGCCGCTTGTGTGAGTAATTTGGCCTCAAGCAGCATGCTCACTTTGATGCAGCACAACTGTAGTCCCCAACGATATCTTTTAAAAGAGTGGCATTTCTAGTATGGAGTGAAAAATATGTCTTACATGCCACTGATCCCTTCCCACAAACGAGACACTATTGACATCGTACTTGCTCGCGTGAAGCCGCCATGTTGTCGAACTTCGAAGTACATCATGTACATGTACATAATTAATAGAAGGTGGCGTCGTCAAGATTTCTGGACTTGTTAAGGGCGAGAAGCTGGGCCGTAATCTTCCTGCACAGCCGGTCGGTGGGATCCTTAGCCAATTTCCGGTAAGGGCCCGTGGAGATGAGCTCATCCATCTTGTTCTGGTATGTGTGGACGTCGAGGATCACGCTGGCACGGCCCTTGTCGGCGGGGAGGATCACGATGGAACGATCCTGCCATAGAGCCTTCAGGGCGCTGCGTTGCTCCCGGTTGATGTTGCTCCTGGGCGGGCGTGCCCTCCGTAACGTGGCGTTGATTTCTCTGCGGACCAGATCAGCTGTTTCCGGGTCAAGCCTCTTCAACGTTGTTTCCACACTGGCCACGATCTCCGTTGCCGGTACGTGGTCGGGGGTGACGGCGAAGTTGAGGCCTTTCCCTAGAAGAGATGTCTCGACGGTGGTGAGGGTCCTCGCGGAGAGGTTGACGACCCACTTCGATGTGTCAACGGCAGATTCGATTGGGCGCTGGGTGGTGCGATGGGCCGAACTCTCCTCAGTTAGGTCTTGGAACTTGGCGAGTTGGCGGGCCTTGCACTTCTCGAACTCCCGGCGGCAACGGCGGTCGATATGCTGGGTGAGGCAGGCACGGTCAGCTTCACTGAAAGTGGACCGGATCTGGGCCAAAGTGGAGTCCACCTCGGCCTCGATGGTCTTCTTCGTGGCTCTGGTCAGGTGTATTCTCTCACGTAGAAAACGAAGAGAGGCTGTCTCTGCCTTGGTGCGGACCGGAGGTTTGACCCTAAGGTCCTTGGGAATCACTGAGTTCTTGATGCAACGGACAAGGAAGGTCAGGTGGTTGGAGTAGTGGGCAAACTTCATCCTGCAGAGTTCATACCTACGTATGAGCTTAAGGGCAGTGCGCCCATATGTTGAATCAATAGAAGAGATAAACATAATCACCGCGGTGGATGACAAATACAGAAAAAGAGACATCAACAGAGACAACGGCATCGACATCCCCGGTTTCTGGCTCCCCACCATCCGCCAACACAACCACCGGAGCACCGGAGCGCAACGGAGCCATACCGAGGACACGCCCCTTCACGCCCATGAAGTGGAGCGAACGACGCCCCCTGAGGTCACCTGTACTGCGTCCGCAATACACGGCGGGGGACACGCGGAGGACGCGGTCCGGCGGTATGTAGCAGACCCTACAGCATCTAGACTTCAGTTGCCTGATGAAGGCTAGCAGCACTAGCAGCCGAAACGTCGCTACTAGCAACACGACACCGCGAGTCATCGATTATCTTTTTACTTTATATGTACATAATTATAATACCAAGTCTATGAATATTTAAGAAGATCGGACATTTGCATACAACTGCCACACCCCCATTCCTGCAAGATTCCCAAGACGTTAGTGAGAGTAAGTAAAATCTAGGTGTGCGAGGGCGCTCTTCAACAGAAATAAAACAACTATTTATCACTGACGTCTTGAGCCAAGACTAGTAGTAGCCAAGCGGAGTGTGGTGACTGTGCGCGCGTGCGGTTCGTCGTGTGGTCTTTCTTATAAAAAAGTAATTAGAAAGGAGGCGACAGAACTGTCGTAGCATCGCGTCGTGGTGGCGGGGCGACGGGACAACGCGCCGATGCAGTTTTGAAGGCTATTGAACACCATACTTTCTTCATGCGTTGGTTTGATGCTTAACTAAACACATTCCAGCACTTCAAACATATTCCAGCGTATTAAAGACATGGATATAAGAGGAATCAACATTGATTAAAAGATGATGCACAAAATGCCGGTGATAAAAAGAGATTTAAAACAGCAAGACACAAGTAATAGAAGTAGGTGTGGCAACTACAAGAGCGCCCTCTTATATTATAAACCGAAGATAACTGGGGAGAATACCCTGTAGAAGGGGGGGGGGTATGGACTATCCAAGCACACTCAGAATTTTGAAGCTGATCGGAAATGCTGGAAGCCCGACCCCTTACGGTAGAATTTTCACTCGTTGCTACTGAACATTGATGGCCGAACAATCGTTCCTGTTGCTGGCAAAGAAACACTGTACTGAACTACAGCTCATTACCCAGTAAAGCTGTAGTCTCCAAAATGCTACACGATCAAGACATGATCCAGTAGACAGCTGCAGTGACCAGCAACTACCGCAGATGCAAAGGAGGAGTCTCCACCAGCAAGCAAGCAATCCAGGAGGCAAGTTCGTGCAGCTATATACATACCAGACATGTATACCAGTAAACTGAACTCTCTCAACTAAAATGCACTCTAACAAGGTAATGGCACCAAATTGTGTTTCATTGCCAAAGCAGGCAAGCTTCATTGTTCATCTAGAAGTTATTAAATAACTTTCGTTTACGCGTGGTGATTATGAAATATTGTTTGCCAAACGTGCAGCTGCTTGGATTCATGTGAAACAGTACAAACAGGTGCTTGCTCATCAGTCCGAAACAAAGATACTGAGGCGAAAGATCCAGGGCTAGACGGACAAATCAGCATCAGACTTCACCCACTCTTAGTGTAGGAGAGACTGTCACTCACGCATCGGCCTGATCAGCCACTCAAGACGCTGCTATAAGGAACCTCCACTCACAGCTCAACCCCATAGTCTCTCGAGCCTTCGATTCCATTCCATTCAAGTTATACGCATGTCAAAAATTGCCGGCAAACACGTACAAGAACCAAAGTCTAGAGATGTGCCGACATGACAAGCTGTAACAGAAAAGTGTTTATATTGCCGGATATTGTACATTAGATTTGTCATGGGAATGTCATGGCAACTAGTTTTGTGTTCAAATCATTGATAACATTGGTGCTCCAGGAAGAATCGAATGCATGACAAGAAAACGCTTGATTTTCGTCGGTCTGTAAAGTCGTACTTTAAGAGGCTGCTTATCCACTCTAAAAACTCCCGGGTCAGATTGACCCAGAGTTGGGTCTAGGCTCATTCGGCATGACCTTTATGTCACGCCGGCACCCAATTCTGGGTCAATCTGACCCGGGAGATTTTACAGTGTATGGCCCAGATAGGTTTTTGGGAGAAGTCGCCCAGATTTCTAAACGCATTTGTTTTGAATACTCTCTTTATAAACAGTCTCTTTACTAGGAAACCATTTTGTTCAATGATACTTTTGCACGTATTACTGTTACCGCTCGTCCGTATATGGGCCCCAGGGTGGAGATGCAAACCAAATTACAAATTATTTTCTTTTACGCAGTAACATAAGAGATGAAACACACTATTCGCAATTAGAGCATAAAAGTAGCATAGGCCCTAAAGTTATGTGCATCCCAATAACCATATTCTAAGCATGACCGTATTGCACAACAAAAACTTTTTGTGAATGTCGATCCGGAAGGCGAATTCATCAAAACTGGGCAATGCGGTTCAAATACTAAACTGGTTCATATTTCGTTAATTGTTCAATGTGAATTAATTAGCCAGGATAGTGATGATCGGCTGACAATCACGATGGTTGCGTAGTATCGTCTTTAGCAGGGCAGACATCACGTATGTTTCACCCTTATTCGACGAGTGGAAATCAATGACTGCGGTTACTTGACCTAACCCTTGTGAACCATACGGAATTGTCCTTAGGAACTTGCCAATCCTCGGTTGAGACTTCTCATTTTAATGACTTCATTGCAAATTAACAAACGATCATATTGAAACTCTTTGTTAATAAACCGAATACAAAATCACAGAATAGCGAAAAGAAATGCCGCATAAATATAAAATTTAGCCTCAAAGCGGTTGCTAAGACGATAAATTGTTTCCATTTTCAATCGATCTCTTGGGTTTTTTTTTCACAAAATTTCTAAATTTTAGAAGTTTTCCCAAAACAGTGAGACACTGCATACGACAGGCTATAATCTCAACTACATAATACAGTCAGTTTTTTTGACGAGGAACCTACAGAATTTCTCGACTCAGCTGATTCACAAAACACTGAAAAGAGCGTGAAATGCTGCTTGAACATTTTCTCCATTTTCAATCGATCTCTTGGGTTTTTTTTTCACAAAATTTCTAAATTTTAGAAGTTTTCCCAAAACAGTGAGACACTGCATACGACAGGCTATAATCTCAACTACATAATACAGTCAGTTTTTTTGACGAGGAACCTACAGAATTTCTCGACTCAGCTGATTCACAAAACACTGAAAAGAGCGTGAAATGCTGCTTGAACATTTTCTCCAGTTATTGCAGTGACAGAGGAACAACGTAGCTCTCGGTGACGGAAGTACGTCAGGTTGACAGTAATTACAACAGTAAAAAAAATCAATGCAGTCTATCAGGTATGGTTTACAGAAGCATTTCAAAGACAGAGAAAGCAACCCAGTTGACATTGTGAAGGATCAAGCCTTTGGCCGTTCGAATAGGTGCTTCAAAGCAGTACTCGTTCACTTGAAAAAAAATTGGAGAGGGCTATGTGGAACATAAAAATCCCATTACTCCAGAGGACATGGACAAAATAAATGCTTCATCTGTAACGAATATCGCCACACCAGCTGGTCTTCAGAACAAGGCATTCATAGACATTATGATTTATTCTGCAGCCGAGGCAGAGAAAACGTAAGAGACAAGAACAACACGAACTTACACATATGACTCCAACGGGCACATCACAAAACGTGATCACCTGACGAAAAATGACGACAAAAGCCGAGCAGGTCTTAAGTACGAAGTGCCCGGGAACCCCGCTGTCCTGTGAATACCTTTCTCCTGTGCACACAGAAGCTGCATCTCAACTGTGAATCTCTTTGGTAAAGAACGAAAGACAACTCTTGCACCAGCTAAGACACATGGTATTGTAATGCACCACTTGGAAAAAAACAATCTGTCCAACAAACTGAAGGTTATTTCCATGAAAGCAAAATGTGGCAAGGTGTATACTAACCATTGCTTCAGAGCTACAAGCGTCACAATTATTGACAATGCTGGGTTCGAATCCAGGGACATCATGACTGTTTCTGGCCATCATCAGAAACAAGCATCAAGAATTACAGCCACAATGAGAGCAAGAAACGTAATATGAGTGCTGTTTTAGCTGCTGCTTTGAACTCTGAACAGTCTGTCGCTGAATCGTCATCATCTCATACGGACCCCAGAGCACAGCCAAACACAGGGTAATTTTCCCCATTGTTGACAAAATTTTAAGAATCTCTTATTTTTTTAGACATGGCTAATTCACCAGTTCACTCAGGCAATTTTAATACCTCATCACCAGTGTCTACAAATGTCAACATTGATGCTAATGCAAGATCCAATCCCACTTTCCTTTTCCATGGATGCATAATCAATTTCTACAACTAAGAGTCCTGTTATTTTCAGTCATTTAAGTCATTTATGAAAAACCGAAGAGTTGAGTCTTTAATATTTTATTAAGTTGAACAGATAGAAAATTTGAAGGCCTGAACATTTAGTTTAATCTTCCAGCTGTTGTATATTTCCTACAATTTTTCTTGAACTCTGTTTGCTGAAACTTCTTTCCGAAGTATTAATGAGATACTGGTACTTTACAGGGATTGTACAACAGTGGTTAATGAATATATTCAAACGTTGCTGTTCCGCTTGGAATTCTGGAATTAGATTTGATGAATGTAAATTCCAGTTTGGTGTTTTGTTATTGATTTTTAGCTGTGCAGAATCTGTGGGGAGGCGTTATAAAACAAATACTGACTGCTTTATCTCGCGGTATAGTAAAACTAGCCTCCCGATGTGATCCATGGAGCATTCTATTTTCCCGAGGCAAAGGGAGAATAGAATGCTCCACGAATCACCTCGGGAGGCTACTTTTACTCTACCACCCGAAGCAGTCAATTTGACCAGAGGTGACACGGGGCGCGTAAAATTGTCCCTTAACGCACGACCAACTTGGAATTTCGCAGACGCCTACTGATACGCGTTATCGTAAGCTTGTGCTCCCCACATGGCAGCGTAATCCAGTTCGCTCGTCACCAAGGTGGACGCGCCACGATTTACAGGCGCCCATTGGACAATCGCTGAGGTTGCGCGTTAACTACCGATTCCATGGCTCCACGGCGATCAATGCACGTCATCCCTTGTGCGGTGCATGTGCAGTGGGCGTGGTTTAACTAAAGTGAAATCACACTTAATTTAAGAACCAGATAGGACATCATGTCGCCCTGTTTTTGGCAAACTTGGCGTAGCGTAAAAGAATGGGCCTGACACCTCTAGCTTTACTATGATCTCTATGGTGACAACATTAGGCCTTAAATTCAGAAGGGCGCCACCTTGCTGCTGGACAGGGCCAGGACGGTTCAGTCACCATGCAAAGTTCACTAGGCCTACTGATACTTCGAAGCAGGACGGCTTCAACTGTTTAGTCGATGCACCCGTCTTACCCGACCTGGGCCCCACCGAACATGGAAAAAACCAGAAAGGCAGTGGGGAGATTTTCCGAGGGAGTCCGAGGTAAATCTTTTTCTTGTCTGCTTGTAAATTATTGCAAGAGTGTTAATGAATGCTGTCGATGTCGATTGTTCTTAAGCCCCTAGGACCAGGGAGAAAAAAGCCCGGGCTATCATCAGTGAGTACAACTTAAACGAACTTTGATAATGTTTAACATGGCTGTGCTTGTCTGTAAGCACTGGTTAGAACAGGTGACTATGACGTCTCAGCTTTTGAGTCATTTCCTTCTTTGAATCAAAGTTCTCTCTCGCGGAGTGCTTGCTGTTGCGCTTAGGGCAGAAAGAAAAATATATAAGCAGGGAATGTTTTGCCTTAACTTTAATGCTGCTGTTTACTAACAGAGGAATCTGTGGCTTTAGGACGTGAACAGCTGCTTGCCGTGTTTTGCAGAATGATTCATATCTAGCTTTAACAAATGTCTCCGTGACTTAAGTGTTCACTGTGAATAAAGGAAATCACCGTTTTGACAGAGGAGATTCTTTGTGTCACAGATGATCCTCGAGCTATCTAATATCTTTTCAGACAGGAGGTTTTTCATCAAGAGTTTAGACCAGTTTATCTAATTACAACTTGCTGTTTGGGATATCTGAATAGGAAGGCTGTTATCTTCGTTGCTATAATATATTGGGAAAATGAAAGGGTCTATGAAGACCTCTATGGACAAGCAATTAATTGTTTAAAATGTTCAGTAGTATGTCAGTAGCAAGATAGGAGATGTAAAAATGGACAAAATTCCATTTTGTTTTGGTCAATTTTACTGACCCCTATAATGAATGTTGTTTTTTTTAATGGCGCTTTCAGCCACCGAGGCCTATTTGCGCCAATAACTATACGTTTATTCATAATCTTTATAAATCACCATCACATTACGTTACGGAAGTTAGGAAGAAACACCAATTTTAAAGGCAGGCGGGAAATTAGGAGTACCTTGGAGAAAACCTGTGAGAGGGAGTATGGACTGGAAACCGAATGCACTTAAAAGCCTGGGCCTAGCCGGGACTTGTCCACGTATACGATGCCAGCTCCATGTAACAGCATGGGCCACAGTACGACCACCGTGTGGGCAATTATACACAAGTGTAATTGAATGGAACAGCCGAGCTGATTTGGAAGCATTTTTTACCCCTTGTCGTTCGCGATAAATGAAACCTTCTCTTCTTCTTGTTTATGGGCGTTCTTTGATTTCCCAAAGATCGTGGGCGTGGAGTCTGAATTCGGTTATCGTTTAAATTAATCCCAAACAAGTCGTACATGTTTGGAAGAAAAAATATAAACTGTGGCTTGAAATGCGCGCTGCACAGTTTGGAATTCGTTGTCAGTCCTGGCCATTTGGCTCTGGTTAGCTTGACTTTTGATGTCCAAAGTCTACATTTCGCTTCGGTTGGACAGTTATGCGGGAAGGTTATACAATAGATGTTGCCACACGTCTGCATGATCTCGAAACTCACCCAAACATTGGACTGAATTTTCCGAGCTCGACCTTAGACCAGCATTGACGCGCGAGCGGCGCGTGACGATGTCTTCTCAAATATACGTCACAGATATGTACATTTTCTATGTTAATGGGAGGAGTCGTTTCGCCAATTTTTTGATACCCCTCCCCGTTTATTTATCAAAATTTTCAACTGAAAGTAATAAAATTCACTTTCTATGGGCCCTTTCAGATGTTATGTTCAACTTTGTGTATATATATGGCTTAACCCCAACTGAAGTTTTGGTTGTTATTCTTAGAATGGACAGAATTGATACTTCGCTTTACCTATGATCATTCTGACGACGTGGGTCATTCTTCTCAGTCAGTAAATTACAGACTTCCGCCCTCTCGCGTCCTACTGAAATTCCGCACCTGGAATTACCTTCTAATCTTAAGTGCGGAAGCAAGATATACCCGGTATTTTGCTGATAACGAGAGTGACATTAACACTTGAGCCTACGAATTAGGGCAGTTTTTCTTGTGTCGTAGCTCTTGGGTAACAACCAGTTCGTCATATAACATCCAAAAAGTATTGGCTTGGGGAGGGGCCTATTATATTCACTATTGTCATTTTTTTAAAAATTAAATGACAAGAATACTTTGTGCGTGTAACGTTCAAGAATACCGTACAGAGGATTCTCAAGTCATCTCTCCACGTTTTAACAAAACGGAACTGTGAGCCGATTTTTGCTGCATGTGAATTTGAGGACAAGAAATTAAATGATATTATTGCATATGTGTATGCGCGACAGTACTTTTCTTCTGTCCTCAGGGAATCGCATGTTTCTCCATTCCATTACTAAGTCTTCTTCCTTTTGTCGCTCTCTTATTTTTTGCTGGATAATGTCCGCCAATTCGTCACTAACTAGGTTATACCCAGCTGCCAAATAGGCAGGCTTGTCCCTTAATAGCTCATTACCCCTCATTATGTGATTTTTGTTACAAACCCCCCATCACCCACGAAGTGGATGAGTGTTCAGGAAGTGTAGTAGGAGCAGGTTCCCTCGGAAATACTGGCGTCCTTAAGAAATGACCTTCCCTTACCTTACACACTTGCCCTGTGTGGAAATGGGCTCTATAAACCATTCACGTCTTGTAGTGCTCTTAGCCTCCGCAGGAGTCCCTCTAGGTGTCTAGTTGGTAAGTCTAAGGCTCAGGTTTTTACTTCCAAGCTTTTCTTGTATGCCTCAAAGTTACAGATCTGCCAAAGGAACATCGTCTTCCTCCCCCATGAAATGTGCCATTCATTGCAACTGGGCTTCAATTAGCTGGCTTCCAAGTCTGAAAGTAGGGCAAATGTAGTCGAAAGTGTGCCCAATGTGGGCAGAGATATTAGCCTATAATGGCAGGCATATTTAGTTCAGATTATTTGTATTTGCTAAGCGCGAGGTTATTCTTGAACAATGCCGTTGTTGTCACTACTGTTGCTAAATACACCCAACTCTGTTCTTTTAATAGATTTAATACGTAAATAGTGTATTTGCCAACCTGTCAAATGCATTTTCCGACCGCGCGTCTGCGTTCTGTGGATAAGAATCTGAAACATTGTTAATGTTTAAGAAAACTGTGAAAATCTTTGCAAAGTATTAGATTGGTTGTTTTAACACAAATTGGCTACTGTAATTTATTCTGCCTTTTCCTTTACATGTTAGGGCCTAAAAGAGATTTTGGTTCTTTGTGGGGGACCGTAACCGCAGTGCTTATCTCAGGCAATGTGAGGATTATAAGGAAGCCTGATTGTTGCCTCCAATTGAATGGAAACGTCTCTTGTCATTTTTATTTCTTATTCATTAGGCCCAGTGTCAGAAAGTGGAAATGAAATACACTGTATACCCTAATAAGAAAAACTGATCGTGACATTTACAGAATTTCTTTGTGTGGTAATATACATGGGAATCCATGTTCTCGTCTAGTGTCTGTCTTGCGCAGTGTAATTGAGGTCAAGTAACACAGTCTGTTCATACATTAAGGATATAATATTGAGGCGTGAGTTAACATGATCTATAGATCGATCGATCGATTGATTGTATTATTATTTTTGGGGGTGTCAGAGCGGGAGTATTAACACCCAACTGGATCCAGGCATAGATTTGATTTTAAAACTACGCCATAATACAAAACTTAAATTTCAGTAGCACAGCATGCTGGACAATGTTGCAGCTCTTGTAGTTCAAGTTACAGTCTTTGCCCTGGCAAGAGAGAACAAATTTGGCTTTGACACGGGAAGGGCGTCGTGTGAAGACTGACATTTCCGTAGGTCTTTGGAAGCCTTATTATTTGACAAGCTGCTGTCTGTAAACGAGAGACACTCATCGGCATAATAACGTGAGTCATTTCTCCAAGGCCGTGGCACTTTGAATCCATGTATGGTGTAAGTCTTGGAGTGTGTTTTGAGACTCTTTAACCCTAAAAGCGCCAGGTTGTTTGGACCATCTTATAGCGGGGGGGGGGTCAGATTCCCTCCCAAGAACTTCAAATTCGATGCATGCATTGACACGGCAACGGAAAGAGTGCACATTTTGGCTGAAATATGTGTTTAATTTTCATTTTAAATTTAATTTTAAATTTGGTGTTAACATGAACGCAAAGCGTTTCTGAAAACTCCAAAGGGGTCGGCTTCAATGAAAGAAATGTACCGCGGCAACAGCGTAAAAACATATTGAGCCTGGGAGGATTCCATTCTTGGCTTATTCCTTTTCTCTGTGCATTTTTAAGCGATGGTGTTATATCGCATAAGCTTTAAGTGCATGTAATTTTACGGCACATATCCTCTGTTGTTGCCGAAAATGATACATGTAATAAATTGACCTATATAAATGTAATGCAAATTGATATTGTTATAAAATTGACCAGTAATGTTATAACCCGATAATAAAAATAGTCGATAATGTATTAACCAAATTCCGACCCATATAGTGTGTAATATAATAATTCACAGTTCCAAACTTGAATATGAAAACATATAAACTGAACAGTGTCCTCGTGGATTTACATCGCATTAACAGCGCCCTCACTTCTCTGGGAAAGCTTGGTCAGTTTGAATGTTTAAACGGTGCACTTCGCAGTTCACTCAACTCCAAAAGCATTTGAAACAGTTCTCATGCATTGGGGGAAGAGTTTCAACATGCACTAAAGGTGATTTTAAGAAAAAGTTACTGCATTGATCCTTTTAGTTCGTACGAAAGCGTATTGCTGCCAACCCGAAAAATTATTTTATCGCGTTTAAATGACATAGTTATTTCGTTTAAACGACTTATTATCTCGTTTAAACGAGATATATAAATCTACGTCGATTAAACGAGATACTAACTCGTGAGATACTAAGTCGTTTAAACGAGCTACTAAGTCGTTTAAACAAAATAACTATGTCGTTTTAACGAGATAGCTAAAGCGAGATAGCTGTCGTGCGCAAACACATACCTAAAAGCTAAAAAAGGTACTCCAACCAAAAGGGATCCATGGTTATACCCCTCTAGCCCATTACTAAATCCATCCCGTGCGTGTTCGTGACATATCAGCTGCACCTGAACTATGGTTTTGCCTCTTTTCCATGAACATATTTTGGTGTTGGTTTGGTTAAACCTGACAGAAAAACCATAGCGTTCTTGTTGAAAATGGAACACTTAAATGTCACCTCTTTTTTTTTTTTTTTACCTATTTTATATCCGTGCTTATAAATACAGGCCTACTTGCTTTCAATCTTAGAGAAGAACGGAACAGAACAAACTGAACAAACAGAACCGACCAGAGCATTGTCATCGGTAACATTCCCTTGAGTCAAATCAGAGGTGTTATCAGCATGGATGTGGCGAGTAGGGTGCAAGGGGCTCTCCCCTTCCCTGAGAAAAATAAAAAAGAAAAAAAAAAGTGAAAGAACTGAGAGCTCAAAGGGAATGAATATCACCAGTTTACTTTAAAAACCTCAAATTTGTTCCCAATTTCACTGTTAGGGTTTATCAGATCGTGGCTAATGAGTACCTTGCTCCCCCATTCAGAAATATCTCAGCATTGCCGATGGTTAGTCCTGGAATGTCAGGTCACACACTCGATTCTACGGCTTCCTTTGGCTAAAAAACCACACTTTTTCTAATTCAGTAAAACCAACATTGTCTTCCCTTTTCTAGTCGACAGGATCTTGGATAATTATTCAATCATGAAATGATTATCACAAGATCCTGGTCACAAAGTTTGTGAACACAAAGTTTGTTCAGCAGTTTCCCCGTGGATCGCTTTCTTGTTTAGTTGAGAGTATTAATGTAAAAGGCCATAGCGCAATTATTAGAGGACACCTCAAGCAAAGATTTTGCCACCACATCCCATGCAACACACTGTTCGTAATTTCCCAGTTTTTGAGCACTGTCGGCCAGGAACGTAACAATTCATTTGTTAAAGCTGTGGAGACTTTTTATTTAGTACCTGCGTAAATAAAAACTACCTAAAGTACAGCCCACACTGATTAAAATTATGAGTCAATCTTTAAGAAGAATGATGAAGGGCACGACCATAAAGACGGGGCCTAGTGGTGTTCAGCTCTCGGTCTCGACACGCAGATCACTGACTTCTATCCTACTGATCTCCAGAGCTGGTCTGAGAGCCTCAGAGTTAAAGGTCACACAGCGTACTTCCTGAATCCTCGTGCAGCCCACCTATGGGGATTTTACATGGCACCGCGCTTTCGCGTTTTATGAATCTTTGAAGAATGATTTCTAACTGAAACCACCCCAAGAAACACTCAAGACGGAATATTATCTTTGTGATTGTTAAGTTAATATTGTTGAAGTTTCTCCTGAGGGTAGTATTAAAAAAACACTTCCGAGAGCTTCGTTCCTCGGTCTCTTTGTTCATGGTTGACACAATTTCGTTTTCACTTCGTGTCCTTATGACACCTACAGCCGATGGGTCCTAGATTTAATCGGGCTGCCATGATATAACTCTTGTCAGCAAAGGTTCTAGCAAAATATTAGAACTTTTTATAAATGCCGACTATTCGTTAAAGTTTATTTCCCTTAGAATACTTAACTGCCAAACATATCTCAGTTTTACCCCAAGACTACCACAAAATCATTCTTTGTGATCTTCAAGTAATTCCGTAAGTTTTTATTTGCAAAAGAGTTCCCAAGATGTACGTGTAGTTTGATTTTAGTAAGTTTTGATTTTTAGGAAGATTTTAAGAAGTGAGAGGTCAGTTTTTGGCATGGCACAATATGTCTCATTCAGATCAGTTTTCAGCTTCTATTTAATATGCTTGTAAATATTTAAATATAAATATTAATATATTTAAATATTTCTCAGGGGTGCTTTTTTGAAAACGAAATAACCGAAAAACAATCGCACATTCTGAAATGTTGGCCGACACTATGCGTGCGAAAAATGGTTCGCGAGAATATTGCGTTAATTGCGAATGCGCATGACTAAATGACCGCGCGTCTAGGTCCCAGTCTTTAGGGGCTGCAACTTGGGGACAAATACTGACAGCGTACGTATAACAACCTTTAAACAATGCGTTCATTGAATTTCAGCCAACGTGAGGCTTACGTACCACTTGAGAAAAGACTAGCAAGCATTTCCATTCATCACGTTACCACTACACGTTTGAAGGGGCCTGTGCTTTTCTGATTTTTTCTGTTATATTTTCAGTAGCCAAATTAATATCCATTACATTACCTGACACTTCCTCATTTGTAAACAACAGCATGGTTCCAGGGGAAGTTGTGAGAATTACTGGTCCTGAGGTGTAAGTCAACCAACTACCTTCCGATGCTAAGCAGGGGGAGGTGGTCAAGCTGACTGCAGCGGCTGCACTTCGGGGGTCTTATTAGGCCCAGCATTCATCACTCAAATGTTGATAGTGCTGCTGCTAGGGGGTTTGCAGGGGGTTCCCTGAATTATGACAGACATCGCTGATAAGTGTTCAAGAATGCTAAGTAATCAACTGGTCATGAAAGAATTCAATCAGGAAAATGTCATAGAATTACATAAAATACAAAGAAAATACTTCAGGCCTAAATCTAAATATATACAATAAATTCACCTCCTTGCAGCCCTTCGTTCTTTTATAGCCTGAATAATGAACGGATTTCTGGAACATGCTTTACACATGCTTCATTCATTTGTTTGTGACTAAACAATATACTCCACTGTGCGTGTGCTTCAACTGAGGACGCTAAACAAAGGTTGTGATTATGAGGATAAAGTCACCTACACCTAGGGACCAGTAATTCTAACTACTTAAAAAACAAAACAAACAAAAAACAGGCTGTATTTGTTTTACTACACCTAAATATTCAACCAATAAAATGATAGAAATCTCTAGTAACGTACTCGTAGACGCCACTGTTGTTTCAAAGCTGCATGGGCAGAATTCTGTGTGTCATGGCAACAGGGTGAAAATAGTCTAGTGCCAGCACCCTTTTATGTTTTTTTTTTGGTTCCGTAAAGATTGCGCTCCGCACTCTACGTATCTAAGAGGTGGGTTCTAGAGGGAATTTTGGGGCTACCCACAGAGCTCTATATTAAAACTAGAGCGCTAACTCATGTACAAATTGCCTACCTGCTGACCTACCTACATACGTACAGAAAACTCGAAATTTTATATCAGAATAGTATATGAATATCGAATTACGCACTCTGAATGTAACGCGCACCCGGTACCGCTAAAATCCGATTAAAAAG
The DNA here is from genome assembly GCF_054643075.1 of Acanthaster planci. NCBI lineage: Eukaryota > Metazoa > Echinodermata > Asteroidea > Valvatida > Acanthasteridae > Acanthaster > Acanthaster planci. The sequence continues at coordinate 16,378,389 of NC_141784.1, forward strand.
TCACAGTAAAATTATCTGCAAGGTAGACACGAACGCTTTTGCGTTGTTAACGTAGAGAAAAATAAAACATTCATTTACTGATAGTGTGTTCAGGTTGTTTGCCTGTTGGCTTTGTTGACGCATCGTTTCAGAATGCAGACGCAGATATGCAAAAACCGTACAAAATTTCGAGTTTTAGGTTTGTGCAGGCATCATTTTGTACATGAGTCAGCGCTCAGCTTTATGATTTCAACCAACACTCTGCGCAGCTAACGCGTGTAGACTAAACCTCAACCCCATGGCTGCGTGCGCGTTTTTCTTCAAGGTATATATGGTGGGAACCAACATGGCGCGGCAAGATCGTGCTCATGGGAATGAGGATGGTACAGACGCTAAGCACACCGAAAACGCGTCTACACAACTGAGCTCCATTATAAAACTAGATAGGACATCGCGTCCACAACGCGTCCCTCATACGCGTATTTTCAGGGGGTAAATAACAAGCGTTGCGAATTTTGTTGCGTGCGTGCACTTCCAAACGGAGTTTTTCAAAAACTTGTTGAGGTTATTGTGCTTCAGTCATCAGATTGGGAAGAAAAACTGAATTCTGCACCTGGAATGGAAAAAAGTTGGAAAGAATAATGGTTGAGGTGTACGCAGCAGGTATAAGTTAACGGGGATCAACGTCAAGTTTGGAAGAAGTAACAGAAGGAAATAGGAGTCGCAATTTTTTAGTTTCAGAAAGTCTCTCAAACAGTACTTTATTTTTAACTTTAAGCCTATAAAGTGAGAAATATAAGAGAGTCTATGTAGCCTATCTAGCTTTGTATATGAGACTTCACTATATCAAAGTTTGGACCGTCTGAATGTTATTTATTGGCAAAAGTGGTTTAAAAATTGAATGACTAATTTGTCCTTCATTTTCCCCAGATTTTCCCGGAAAAATATCCACAAAAGCCATAATTTGTGTTTGGGTCAGATCTATAGATGCATTGAACCCAAATCGTGGGACAAACGATGTGATCTGATTGGTCACTCCTTTAAAGCTGCGCTCACTATGTGCTCACAGAAAAGATTCTCACATCTCAGTATGCCACATGTCGGTTTTCAATAAAATTTACTCAGTATATGAATTAATTTTATTGAGTACAATTTTTTCTGCGAGTGTGTAAAATGAAAATTAAGACTTTCATTTTATTGATGAAGCTTTCAAATGTTGGCTCATCGAGACGGGACGAAAAACACATGGACAGTTTGGACATCATAATGTTACTGACAAAACCTATTGTATGTTCTGGTGGAATTATCAAATTTTTAAACACTAAAAAAATCAGGATTAAACTGACCCAAAGTGAAAATATTGCTGAAGCAAGACTCAGACAATAGGTGTAAAAAATGAATTTTAAAACAAAAACAAACGCACACACACATAAAAAACAGGTTAGCATTATCTCTGTTGAGTGGGTTAATTAATGAGAAAATGGTCAGTTCATTCCGGAAATGATATTCTTGCATTTTCTATTTATTTTTGGCTTGTTTTTGGGAGCGAGGCCAAGGGTTTAGAAATCATCCCATGAAAAAAGGTTATGTCACTAATTAATTTGAACCAGAAATGCACAGCATCCAGCATCACATTCCGCTCCTGAAGCGCCGCCATTGTTCGGTCGGGCATTTTGTGCACAGTCTTTATAATGGAGATCATTGGTCTACATAGAAAGGTGCGTGTGCGTTTTTTTGTGTTGACTCCAAAGAGCTATGTATAAAAAAATATAATATACAAATACTGACTGCTTCGAAGGGTACAGTAAAACCAGCCTCCCTACAGGGGTGTAGGCTGGTTTGGCCCCGGGGAGGGTGCATTTCAAGAAAACGAACCTCCAACTTCCAGCGTTTAAACGAGGAAGGCAAGTGTGCACGTGAAAAGCAGATTGCCCCAGATACATGTATTTGCTGTTTACTTTTCGGTCATCTTGTATCAAAGCCCCACGTACTTTCACCTTAATAAAATAACGTACTGCTGTTTTGTTTAAAAAAAGTGGAACTCCCTTCTGCTGGCGAGGGGTGCGTCCACACCCTCCCCCGCCTACGCCCTTGCCGGAGGTGATCCATGGCGAATTCTATTCGCTGTGGGAAAATAGAATGCTTCATGGATCACCGGAGACTAATTTTACCATACCAAGAGACAAAGGAGTTTTTCTTTTAGAATATCTCACCCGCAGATTATGAACAATTTAAGCTAAAAATTAATAACGAAACACCAAAGAGCAAATCGTCGGTGTTCCATTTTGCAAATCGTGTGTGACGTAAGAATGTGTGTACCAACAACATACACGAGCCTACGTGATGAAGGGAACTTGACAATTTGCATCTTCGTTCAGTTAACTTATTACATATGTAGCTAGTACGTATTCTGGTTCAGTGGATTCGAGAGTGACAGATAAAGGTTTACATTGTGAGCCGAAATACACGCTTGGGTGGCATGATGTCATTGCTACGGATATAGTTCTTTGGTTGATACGGGTATAGTTTTTTTCAGAGCAAGGCTGCACATGTAGAGCCGAGTGCGTATAAAGCCTCCCCTGCTAGTACAAAGCCTCTCCACCACAAAGACTGCTGCAGCGCCTCCTCGTGGCAACACATGGTAACCAGGTATCTTGCGACCCCAGGCTAAACCTGCAGTGGATCTCGGAGTTGCAATGGTCCCCAGAGACAAGGAATACAGGCCCACCAGTGTTTGGACACGCCCTGGCACCATGTCAACCACTGCCCCTGCTGTGAGTTTAATAGCCCCAACTAAATAGTTCCACTGCTTTGTGGTCGGTTCGGTAGAACCAAAGGCTAAGGGAGTAAACCCTTAGTAGGCGGTTACTGGCATTTTTGTCACCTTTCGGCAGCTCCTGCATCCTGCTACGTCCCCAGATGTCTCGACCCTATCTTGCCACTGGACCTGGACGCGACAGGACGAGAGAGTGAGACCTACTCTGAACAAATCCCTCTCACTGTAATACAATTCACGCACAAGTCACGACATCAAACTACCCCTTCCAGGCCCTGTGGCGTTTGGCGCCCGGCGAAGCAGCAGGTGCGGATACTCTGGGAGCTGTGGTCGCAAACCTGCACATAGGCAGCTCAGGGTATTGGGTCGCTCTCTCCTGGACCCTGAAGCAGCAGCGGAGTCCGGCAGCCTCCTGAGTGACCAAGTGGCCCTATTTAGGATCACTCAGCTTATCTCCTAGCATGAGGACGTTGGCTAGAAAAGGTGCCCTGCTTTGCTAAACCCTGACCAGCATACCACGATTGGCGGGGCTGGTGGTAGAAATCAAAAAGGAAAGAAATCGCAGGTACTCACCCTAGCGTCTTGGAATGTCCGAACTCTGCTTGACAACATCAAGGCAGAAAGACCAGAGAGGTCTGTTTTTGTGGCCAGAGAACTACCCCGGCACAAAGTTGATATTGCAGCTCTCAGTGAAACCCACCTTCCTGACAAACGCCAGCTGACAGAGAATGGCGGCAGCTACACCTTCTTTGGAGTAGCTGCAGTTGTGGAGAGCGACGTGAGGCTGGTGTTGACTTTTCCATCAAACTCAACATCTAGAGAAACTGGGCAGCATTCTAGAGAGAGTCAGTGATCGCCTTATGAAAGTGCAACTCCCTCTTGGGCAGGGGGACAAACGCCACGATGACTAACCCTGAAGAAACCAAGGACAAGTTCTACATGGAACTAGAGCACCAGTCCTGGGACAAAGTCATCGGAAAACACAGAGTAGGGAAATACAACAGCAATGGCCCCCGCTTGCTTAGGACCTGTGCCACACACGACTTGGCTATCACAAGCACCATGTTCCTAAACGCAACAAGACGTCATAGATGCACCCTCTGTCCTACCACTGGCATCTCATCGACTACATCGTCAGAGCTAAGGACAGGCGGGAAGGCAATGTGTGGCGCAGACTGTTGGACTGATCATCGTCTCATCATTTCTAAACAGAACCCTTACATATGGCCCAAAAGAAGACCACAGGGACAGGAGGTTGTCACGAGACTTGACGTTCCACAACTAAACTGCACCTCTACTGCAGAAGAGCTCTCGGCGGTTCTTGACAGGTAAACTGGCTTACTCTCAGCCCAGCTCTGACATCGAAAAAGACGGTGAATCCTTCAAAACGACGGTCCACTCAGCTACCCTTCAAGTCCTAATTGGCCCGGCAACCAGAAACCACCAGAACTGGTTCGACGAAAATGATGACAAAAATCCAGACGCTCCTGGCAGAAAACTCCAACCACTCCGAGTCTACCAGAGTGACCCTACTTCAACGTCAAAAAGGCTGCCTTCTCTAGCAAGCGTAAAGCGTTTCAAACCAAGCTTCACTCAATGCAGGATGCCTGGCTTAGTAACAAGGCCTATGAGATCCAAGGCTTTGCTGACACACACAACATCAAGAGGTTCTATGACGCCCTGAAGTCAATCTATGAGCCACCATCATCCGGCTCATCACCCCTGCTCAGTGTAGACGGGACAACTCTTGTCACCGACAAAAATCAGATCGAGAGGTGGGCAGAACACTTCGACAAGGTGCTGAATCGGCAGGCATTCATAAACGACGAAGCCATCGAACACCTCCCCCAGGCGCCAGTAAACTCTGACCTTGACACCCCCCCTCAGTGGAAGAGGTTACTAAAGCCGTCAGGTATATGTCCTGTGGGAAAGCCCCCGATTCTGACGCCATCCCCGCCGAAGTGTTCAAGTCAGGCGACCAGCTCTCTTCACTCGGCTCACTGACCTCTACTAGTCAAGATGGCAACAGAAACAACTCCCTCGGAATTTCAAAGGTGCTTCCATTGTTCACATTTACAAGCGTTAAGGGAATCGCCTATCCCGTGACAACCACTGCGGGATCTCTCTCCTCATCATTGCTGGCAAGATCCTTTCCCGCGTATTGCTCAGCCGTCTCCTGAACCACTTGGAGCTAGGTCATCTCCCAGAGAGCCAGTGTGGCTTCCGCGAAGGCCGTGGGACCATGGACATGGTGTTCGCCGCCCGTCAACTCCAGGAGAAGAACATGGAGCAGCATGAAGACTTGTACATAAGCCTTGTTGACCTGACCAAAGCCTTCGACCTGGTCAGCAGAAAGGGGCTCTGGAAAATCATGCGGAAGTTCGAATGCCCTCGCAAGTTCATCGCGGTTTCCCGCCAATTTGACGACGGCAAGATGGCCCGTGTGCTGGACAACGGTGAGACATCAACGCTTTCCTTGTGACAAACGGAGTCAATCAGGGCTGTGTTTTTGCCCCTGCACTGTTCAGCATGGTGTTCTTGGCAATGCACTGATAATTTGTAATGGTTTAACTGTCTTTGTGAATTGAGACGAGACATTTTATAAATGAGTGAAATTCACAGGTGGAGCCAAGATTCTGTTGACACTACTGTCATGCTTAAGTCAAACAAAACAGGATTAAATTCACAAACAGACGTCAAAGTAGAGCATACATGTATTTTAGCAATTATTAACATCAAGGTTACTTGGAAACACACACTACAACACAATGGTACATATGTGTACATAAAGTCATGTTAACTTTTAAAGATATGTTATACAAAACTGCTGCAAACTGCTTGCTGACTACAATGACCTAAAATACAAATCTCAAAATATGGGGGGGCCTGACGTTTCGAGCAGAATCTTTCTCAAAGGCAAAATGACAAGTGGACAGGACAAACAAGCACACAGAGAATCAACCAAGCACGGATGAATGCAAGAGGACAAAAGGAAAGCTGCAGGCTGTATAAAGGGGCAAAGGATATAGGGGACTGCATGAAAGGCGTGGTTAAACAACAAAGGAATGTAAGGCTGGAAGAGATCAAGGGGAAAAAAAAGGATCGAACTGGACCCCAAGTGGGAGGGGGTAATAATCTGCAGACAAGAGAGGGAAAGAAAAAAGTGCATGTATTTATTAGTAGTTTCCCTCTTGGATGTTCAGGCCATTGGGCTGTATGGTGCGGAGGCGTTTGATTTAAAGCTTCTCCCTCTTGAAACGAACAGCATCTTTACGGAACCTAAGTGATTCTATATGCCCTGTAAGATCATGTCATAGAATGGTTGGAAAGGATGAAGTGGTGGCCTACAGGGGTATCTAGTCTAGATCTAGTCGATCTGTGGCCATAGAAACGCTTCTTGAAAGTGTTCGTGGTCTCTCCAACATACTGAACACTGCACACCCAGCAAGAGATAAGATATATGACATTAGAAGAGCTGCAAGTGATAGTGCCTTAAGTTCTGTGGGTGGTTCCTGTGTATGACGGGAGAAATCTGAATCAGTAGAACAAATGCGTCTCAGCCTGAATGCTTGGCTGTATGCAATACCAGTCTTGCAATGTCTAGGGTGATAGCTGGATGAGTGAAGATACTGATGGGTATATGTGGGCTTGGAATACAGGTCAGTAGTCACGAGGTTGTTCTCCTTCCGGATAGTGACATCGAGAAAGTTGGCCTAATGGAGGGAATATTAAGTGAACTTAATTGTTCTGTGGAAAGAATCTATATGGTTCATGAAGATGTCTAGACGGCCACTGTCACTGGTCCAGATGAAAAATACATCATCAATGTATCTCCACCAGATCCAAGGGCGGCAAGGTGCTGACGTAAGCATACGTTCTTCAATATTATCCATTAAGAGGCAAGCAAAGGAAGGAGCCATGCGGGTGCCCATAGCTGTGCCACATACCTGTAGATAGTGTTTGCCCATGAAGGAGAAATCGTTCTAGGTTAGTACAAGTCTCATAAGCGTCGCGACATCACTGATGGGGGGAGTTGTGTGTCCGCTCTTCATGAGGGCAGAGCAGCGGCGGACGCGAATACCTTCTTCACGGGGAATGTTAGTATAGAGACAAGACACATCAAAGGTCCCAATGATGACAGTGCTGGGAATCTGGTTCTTGATGTTTTCCAGCTTACGTAGGAAGTCTGGTTGTCGTTGATATATGACGGCATCTATACAACGAGGGGTTTGAGAAAGGTGTCAGTGAACAATGATGTGTGTTCGGTGAGCGATCAATTTCCGGAAACGATGGGCCTCCCTAGATTACCTGCCTTGTGGATCTTGGGGAGTCGGTAAAACCTAGTGGTTCTACAATCAATAGGGGATAGAAACTTATGAACTTTCTTGAATAGTTGGTCACGTGAACGCATATCACCTAGTACCTGCTGAATCTGTTGTGAGAATCTTCCTGTGGGGTCAGAATCGACGGGGATATCGTTAGTATGATTGTTAAGGTAGCGATGGGCTTCATCAATGTATTGCTGTCAGTCCAAACCTTTATCTGCCGGCTTGATGATGATGTCATTGGGGAGCGCAGGGAGTTGAGTGCTGAACGCTCTTCCCTGGAGAGATTATCTTGAGGAGTGTGACGAAAATGATCAGGGTTATTCACTTGTGAATGAACAGCATGTGCATAGGTCTCAAGGGCTGGTACATGATCCTTTGGGGGTACCCAGGTGCTTTTGACACGGAGGGGCTCCCGGTCGCACGGAGCAGAGTCTAAGAAAATTCTTCAAGTCGTATCCTGCGGAAGTATTCAATGAGATCTTGGCTGAGTTCTACCTGGGGGGAGTGGGACAGAAATTTAGACCCTTGGAGAGAAGTTTGTGTTCAGCATCAGTTATAGGCGAAGAAGAAAGGTTGACTACAGTGTTAGAAGTGGTGGGTGGTAAGGGTTGGGGCTTTTGATTTCTGAAGCGTCTATGCCTACGTTGTTGTTTGGCCAAAATGCCACCTATCTTCTTGTTCCTCCTGTCATGAAGAACACAATCAAGATTAGTGAGGCCCCTTTCCATCTCAACGCACAGGTTCCTATACACAGCATCGGGACAGTTAGATTTAAGTGCAGAATCAAGATGGGCTATGTCCTGGTGTAGGTTTGAAGTGTGACTTGACACTGCTGAGAAAGAACATTGATTAGTTGGATAGAGGCACCATGGAGAACTTGATTCCATCTTTTCTGTAGGTGAGGAGAGAGGGTACCTTACTGAGGTCAAGGTTTCTGTACATGCAATTTTGTTTTGTAATGATATTAATAAAAAAAAGGGAATACTGGCTTCCCTTAATCAAATTGTGAAACTTTCAAAAGTGAAAACTGCCCTTTTCACCCCAACTTGTGAGTGGCATCTTCCAGGTCATCTCTGCTTGGCTGATGTCCAATCAAGAAGAGAGACTATTAACCTGCTTCTACTGGGTATTAATGCATGTATTGGCTTCAAAAATAATAAATAAACCATATTGTCAATAACTGTAGACTTTACCATAGTACTTTCAAGTTAGGATGAATTATGGGTTGATTTATTGAGTTGCTTAATAAGTTGCATTGTGCAGCATATCGTTGAAAGGTTTTTCCTAGGATGGTTTCTGAACATTGGGAAAATGTCTCAGCAGATTTATGAGAAGTTTTTCTGAAGTCATTCATGCAAATGTGATAACACTGAACAGAATACAAAGCATATACATGTATAGGGCCATGCGACTCAATGTAATCTGTCAATCTGTACAATCACTCATCTTTACCTGATCAGTTTATCTCATTGCATGATATGCCCATAATTCTGTCATCAGCAAATGCCCATTTTTAAAGTAGACAACGGTTTTGGAAGACTGATTGCATGCACCACCAAGGAAGTTAAGATGGAATTTTCATACAGGCTCGACTCACAAAACAATCAGATTGTGTATTCATGCAGATTGTGCGGCATGCCTAATTACAAGTAAAATATCCACTCTATCGAGGCTAGACAATTTAAAGTAAACATTATTTCGTGTACCAACACTTTTGAGGACAACTTCCATATCAACAACATGGGCATCTTAAGTAAAATCACATCTGAGTTTTTTCTTAAATGTGTTCATAGGCATATATGTCATCTATAACCACAGTATGACCCGCATGCATGTCAGTTCTGCCCCAGAGTATGAACAGATGTAAATATGATATGTGCACATGTCCATGGTGGAACTTACATGTCTTGAGCTGATTTTGTACAAAATGATCCGTTGGTCTACTGAGCTAGCACTACCACAGTACATGTACATGTACAAATAGGTAATCGATAAAAGCTGCATTTGAAGCAAGATATGGGACGGAGAGAACTGTGCCTGTCTCAGACAATAGATGGAATTACATTCAACTCGTTCTTGTACTGGCATGTCTTTCAAGTTTTATTTACTTCTGACCTCTGGTTCAAAGCAGAAGTTCCCACTTCGAATGCCGTAAGAACTACAGGTAAACAAATACAGAAAATATGCATGTCAGAAAACACATCGATAGCTCCATACTTCTACTAATTGAAGTTATACAACAATTGGTAAGCCCTAGTACATGTAATGTGAAGATACATGTGACTGGTCCAAATTGCAAACCTGAAGATATTGTCAAACTCGGGGACAAATCCTTACTATTTCCTTCCAAACTGCATGTACATGTATTAATAATTTGTACACACATGCCATTCAAGTAATGAAATGAATAGATGAGTTAAGTTGCGATACAATAAACATCTGAAAGTTTATCACACAGCTAACGTTGACACATTCAGTGTTTATAACACTAGCTAGAAACATGTAGTGTACAGTACACGTAACGGTAAGACTATAGGCCCTATATGCTATACATGAACCAAAGTAATACACGCTTACCACTGTGCCGTTTATTGAAGACAGACCCCAAAAATTCTTCTTTACTTCAGTATATAATGGATGGTCAAAAACTGCAGGTCTAGAATGTACTTATTCGTTAATATAGATATCACTTTCTGGGGATAGATCAGAGCGAGGTGGACAGAAAGTCTGTATGCTGATGCTGGCAATCACATGGACGGCGGCCCGCTAAAATGTTATACATTGCATCGTGAACTTTACGACCGCAGTATGGCATGCCCAAAGTCACTAAAAAGGGATAAAGTATGGAGCGTCGACGGTTACAAGACCCCCCCGGCCTTTGTGTTGGTAATTGTTGATCGGAACCTCAGGAATTCTTTACAGACTTCTAGGGGGATGTGTTAGGTAACAATAGTCAAGACTGTGTATAGGGATTGGACAGGTAAGGGGGGTACCCCTCCGTCCCATATCTTCAAGTTGCCTGGTATAAAAAGCTGCGTCTCCCCTTTTACAGGATTAACCCACTACAAGCACATCATATTATCTTCACATAGAGGTGTTACTCTTTCATACAGCAAGTTAGAGCTGGATCCGAAATTTTTGTCAGGGCTTCCTTCGAAGTCCTTGTCATGGATATGGACGCATACTATTTGACCGCTCACGATAAATTAGAAGGCCTACATGACATCGAAGCTAGGCCTGGAAAACATTTTGGCGTGGGCTGCTGATTATATGAATCACGTTGTTAACATACATATTTGGGAAAATCGCTGAACCATGCCCCAAATGTGAGGGCGTTTCCCTCAGTCCCAGTCACGTGGACTTGTGCTGCTTTATGTTCAGACCGAAGATGCTGGAACTAGCATGAAACTGCGCGACACAGGGCATTTCCTCACTTTCCCTGGTAGCGGAAGTATGTACGTGTGTAGTGTGCACCAAGTTCAGGGGAAACGTCACCATGTGCGCAAAGTATAATTCATCAGACGACCATACTTTTAAATAGTGCTCTAAAATTCAAAGCGTGCTAATCTGCACATGTATTTGAATTTGGTGAATTGGAATTTACAGTTTTTCAGCAGAATTTGAAAGTAATTGGACTTGAATAAGTTCCGGAAATTATGACAGGAAGTAGCAGTATGCTTACAAATTCGTACACCTGTAAGTTGTGAAAAACTAATAAAAAATCAATGAAAAAGTCATGATGACGTCACTTCAGAAATGCAATCAGGGATTGACTTTTAACGTACTGAGGGAATTTCATAACGATCAGACATTGCCTAAAAATCGTACGTTGTGGTGACGTCATCATGACGTCACAAACTTTTCAAACGAATGGATATGTAATGGACCTGCTGGAGGTCTAGCAAAAAGAATTTTTAAAACATTGTTTTGTTCAGGAGATATGTCAAAAATAATGCCAAAATCGTCAAAAAATTAAAAATCGTCAAAAAATCAGGTGGTGACATCATCATGACGTTACTCAAATTTTTCCATATTACACATTTGGACTTATTTCTGGGCATAATTTCAGCCTACAGGGACAAATGGCTCCAGAGATACAAGCCCAAAAAGAAATTCAACTTTGTGGGTTTGTCACGTGGCAAGTGATGACGTCACCACATCTTTTAGGACCATCCTTGGGTGGTGGTCGAAGTACATGCAAAGTTTAAGGGCAATCACTCTTAATTATTATGGAATTCCATATCTGCCGTCGCCCGTCGTCCGTCGCATTTTGCTTTTTGTTGTGTCCCAATTCCGCCATTTACCAGTTCCTAACATGCCATTTTCCGTCGTGCGTCGCCCGTCCTCCGTCGTGCGTCGCCCATCAAATGGGTTGCATAGGACCTGCAAAAGCCGGAATTTAACAAATCTAACAAATGACAATGTGATGATTCCATGCACTTCTGAGGATCCTTTCCCAATAAGGGAAGTACAAATCCCACGTGCAGCACTAGTCCCATAATTAATGCCAATAATGCTAGACTACCCCTGCCCCTTGACAAGAAAATGTCGCCTTTCTGAGAATTTAACCAAGTGTTTTTTGGGGAAAAGCATTTTCAGCGAAAATATTCAGGCCAACTTATCTACAGTCTAATTCTAATTTGCATAATGTAAAAATGTGCTGACCTGTTTTCATCAAATTCTAGAGAGAAATCTGCCAACCGATACAGATATTCCATTTTGTCCTCCCAATTTCACCTTGAAATCCAGAAATACTAGACAGTGCTGTGGATAACAAACTGTTAATTAAATGTATTGTTAGGGGGCGATTACCACTTGGTTTAAGTTTCAGAAAATGTGATGTGTTGGTTTTTGTGGGTGTGTATGCCATGGTGGATAGGCCAATGAGAACAGGTTGATCAGCATATCAGCATTATTTATGGGGCTAACAAGTAACGTTACTGTTTAAAAGACTTCTGTGAGCCAACCTGCAACTAAAGTCATGTCTAATTTGGAGTATACAGCAGATTTCATCATAGTTATACCTGCCCTCGAAATAATGCTGAATCAGTTCGTCTCTTATGAAAACTATTAAGGAATCAAACATTGTAAATAATTTATTATTTACATTCCGTTCTGTTTGATGTCGTGCGGGGACAGACAGAAATGTTACATAGGCTATAGACCTAAAGTCAGACTGTTAACGAGTAAAGTTACGTCTAGAGTAACTAAGTTATCGAGAAAAACAATATACCCTAACAAAAGTCTATTGTGTTAATTTATTTATGCAACAAAAAATGGTACTATTTCATATACACGTTACTTAACCGATGTCAGGATATTATTTCTTCTTTCAAGTGGAGTTTGGCGCAACTGCAAAAACTAATACATGTACATCTTCTAGTTCTATTGCTAAAATGAGAGTCAGGCATGGTGGATCGATCGAACAAGGACATGGACATGTGAAACGATCAAGGGTCAAAGTTAAAAATACCACTGCGCAATCGCGACCAAAAAAAAAAAAAACACGGGCAATGGACGACGCACGACAGGCGACGCACAACGGGCGATGCACGACGGACGACGGACGACACACGACGGACGACGCACGACGGGCGACGCACGACAGGCGACGCACGACGGACGACGCACGACGGGCAACGCACGACGGGCGACACACGACGGCAGATATGGAATTCCATACTTAATAAAGCGCCAAAGTGATAGGGAGAAAAGATTACTGAAACACTGAAAAAACAGTTATTGTGAAAAAATGGATTTTTTCTTAATCGTGATTTCACCATTGCGTGAGGTATTTCATTTTTTTCCAAAGGTTTCATGACCCACGGACCATTTGAACGACTTAATCCTATTTACTCCAACTTGTATACTTCGTAGAGGTTCTTTACGCTGAAATATCCGGGCCTTTTGACGCGGTCTGGTTTTGACTTCGTAAAAATCACCCTAACTCCTATCCTACCACCAGGTGCATTGACGTGTATAAATGGGTATTGAGCAATCACGCATTTTTTGCCCTCTTAATCCCAAAGATTCCTCCAAAAACGTTGAAGACCATATGCAGCAAGGTATGAGACGGAGAGAACCCCCCCCTGCTTTGTGTTGGTTATTGTCTCGCAGGAATCTGGGGAATTCCTTTCAGACATCTTGGGGAGGGTGTTAAGTAACAATAGTCTGGAATGTGTATAGGGATTGGACATGTTGGGGGTACCCCTCGGTCTCATTTCTTGCTGAATATACCGAAGACTGTCTGTGACATTGTTTATTGTTAGAACTTTGGAAAAAGAAATGGGTTTTGAGGTATACCAGGCAAGATAAGGGACGAAGGGGTACCCCTTACCTGTCCAATCCCTGTACACACTGTAGACTGATGTTACCTAACACATCCCCTAGAACTCTGTAAAGAATTCCTGAGATTCCGATCAAACAACGACCAACACAAAGGCGGGGGGGGGTTCTCTCCGTCCCATATCTTGCTTCAAATGGTTTGAGGGGTATCTGTTCCTGTCTCTTGAAAAGTGTCCTATACTCCACCATCGCGAACCGGAGAACAAAAGCAATAGCTGCTTCGGCATTGTAGCCGAAACACACCAGATAGTTTAACTGTGAATGGATAATTGTTACAGATTAACACTGGTCGTGAAATTCTCGCCGCAGGCCTACTTGCTTTGCTGGCTGGAGGTTAAAAGCAATCGGAGACGGTACCGCTTCCCCGTCCAGGGTCATCATTTGCGAACGAAGTTCGGACAAGGGAACAAAGTTTACACTTGCATCTTAGATGACAACATTGTAGGTCACTAATGGGTGGGGGTCGAGGTGTATGACTTATATATACATCAACTCACGGCAGAAAGTTTGTGTAACTATGCCATACTAATAATTAGGCTGCATACAGAGCTCACAAAACCACGTGCAATTACGAACCCGACACTTGTGCACATTCCACACTTTGGTTTTTTTTTTACTCACGTATGTTGGATGCTTTGAAAATACCATTTTCAGTTTACTACATGAACTTGCAACTGTACCAAACGCAAAAGTGACTGCAAAGTAATTCCCACACCAAAGGTTTCGGACCGTTCGCCAGAATAAAAACACACCCACAAGAAAATTTAGCCCACACACCGGGGACATTTAGATTTGCCTGAAAGATCAAAATTTGAATTTCCTGCTCAGAGAGGGACAGCTCTCACAACTGCAAGAGAAAATTATTCAAATCTGAATTACCTTAGGGTAAAAGGCTCGAAATACTCTTGTTCAATAACTGTTGAAAACAAACTGGCGCTTTTATGAGATCCCTGCATGATGGAACATCCTTTGTTCTAAGTTAGATAGTTAAACGTGTCTCATTAGGTGAGAGTATATTGAATGACAGTTTAAATTATTGTCCTATAGGTAATTGTCTTTACGGTGCTGTCTTTTAAAGATAATTATAAGCTAAGGACACCCAGTGCTTGATAAAAACGAACAGTTTCACATCCCTATTCATCAATTAATTCAGATTATTTTTTATTGAAAGATAGTTTCAATCAAAATGTATACAATTGAGACCACTTAATAATGCCTCTAATTCCTTTTTCCATAATTGTACAATCGCAGCAGAATTCCTACCGTTTCTTATTTTCGACGAAACTACTACTAATTAAACCAATTTAGTTGATAAAACGTAGTTATTCTAAAATAGGCCTATGGGGTCTGTTTTTGTGGTAGTTTCCTGCGTGTTGAGTATACTTAAACAGCCCGGAGAGAGATAACGATGAATTGCAGGACTTCATTGAACTCCTGTAAAAACCAATTAGATGATCTGAGTACCATTAAAAGATTGCTGAGGGCAGTTTGGAGGAAAGAGACAGAAAGACTGCACCCGCAGCCACTGTAACCCTGTTCCAATGCTTTCCCGGATTTCCATTGGTGTGATTTGAATACATAAAATCGTCTTGGCTAAAGATAGCAAAAGGTTGGGAGTGGAGATGCTTAGATCTTGACAAGAGCGCTGAGTACGCATGGTCAGGATTTCAAAAATAGCTAAGAACACTTGAGCCCATTGGTGGAAAGACGGGCCTGCTCTGGTGATGCTGTGCAGGTCATCAGGGGATCAGTTGTTGATTAGCAGTGCACTGTGAAGTATATATGCCTCGGTCCCCAGCCAAGTCAGCATTTCCGATGTCAGAACAGAAAGCTCCTTGCATTTGCTCGGACCGAACCCGAACGCCGAGGCCACTATTAGGTTTCCAAACGGGAATGATGAATTTCCTACTTCGTCGGGACCTGAGATGACTTGGCAGCTGCCCAAATCTAGTCTCATTGGGTATCTGTGATATGACGGTTGTTGCGGGGCCATGGAGAAAAACTCGAACTCCACTCGAGGCTTACCTCTGCCGGTCCCCGGTAAGTTCCTAGCTGACTTATTAGTTCACCTTTCCTGAGGTACAAAGCATCAGCACCTGTTGGCAAGCCCAGGCACCCAAGAGAGACCAGGGCTTCACTGGGCGACCTTTTGGTAGAAGATCAGTGCTTCCCCACAGGATGCCTTGCTATGTCGTGTACAGTGTGTTTATCATATGAAATGCTGAGAGCCACCATTTCGGTAAAGTTGGGCAAAGTAATGCTCTGTTGGTGCTGGTGCGATGTTTTGAGGAATTCATATCTTGATATCAGCACCACCACACGAAGCACTACCGTATGTGTCTAATTGCAAAAGATAGGAATGGCCACGTATTCACATACCTTTGTGGTGGTCGGGGTAATTGCTCTTTCCCGTAGGTTGATCCTTGTCTGATTGACTCCCGTTTTCGCGGTAAGTTCATTTGTTTTCAGCATTGCTGATTGTAATATAGGCCTACCTTTGAAGTTGCTTCAGCGGTCACTTCGGGGATTTGTCTTACAAGGTAAAAACTTTTCCCTCATATTTTTGTTGGGTTCAGGTCATTGAGCAATAACCATGGCAAGTTGGAGAAAGTAACAGATCATTATAATACAGGATTCAACATAATACAGGATTCTAAATTATGGATATTACAAGAATAATGCACAAGGTTCCTGTTGAAAAGCTCATTCTATTATGGTCCCCTGAAGCTAAAGAAAAAGTTGAAATGAATAAGAAATGCATGTCATATACTGTTAATTGCAAATCTTACGATACAAAACCGAATTTTTTTTGGACAAACCTAAACTTGATTCTTTGAGTATGTATGGGAACAAAGTAACTGAACTTGGTGTTATCTATAGCTGTTTGGCTTTTGTTCTAATTTAAGATTTCCTTTAGTTTTAAGAGCAACAATCAAGATAATTTTCCTGGCCAAGTAGTCAGTCATGGTTTGATAATTGTTATAACAAAAGTGTCAACGACGTGGATTAGACATTAGCATGCTTGTTGACCAGCAAATGATCCAAACTATAATCTAAAGTGAGGGCGTTTGGCCTGGTAGCTAGGATTTATGACTCTCGTCGGGGGGGGTGGGTTCAAATCCATAAGCTGTTAACTTGGTGTGACTTAGGGTAAGTCATTTTATCTTTACTTGCCCCTTTTTGTCCAGGATTATTAAAATGTATCTGCAAAGGAAAAGTGTGCACTAATATCGGGTGCTGAAATTGGTCTTATGATGAGCATAGGTAATAACACCTGCAATGCAATTCAGCCGAGTACTTATGTGCGCTTGATAGATACATGCTAAATAAATTACATTATTATCATCAAATAGAAGGTGGTGAAAAATGGTCGACATCCAAGAAGATTAATAGTGTTTTTTCTTGCAAACAACTCAACTAGAGTCTTAGATTGCCGCTCAAAAGGCAAAAGCCGTGGGGATCTAATCTGACTTCCCCTTTGTCCAATCTGTGTTCACATTGGTTCCGACATGCCCGCTTTACGAATCTGACATGTCTTGGTTGATTACTGCCCCAAATCCTGAAATGACAGAATTGAGATTCAGATTAAGGTTATCGTATGATGTCGCAAATCATGCATAGAGGTTTTTCAGTTACGTGATTTATGACGGTCGGTATCCAATTTACTTAGATGTGCGCGGAAACACGCATGCCTTCGACGTCTCTCAACATCCTTGCGTACATGAAACTGCCAAAAGAAATACACAGATTTGAAAATACACGCGCGCATCCATGGGCATGGTGCGCTTACTGAAATGCCTTTGCCCGTCATGTTAAGTCACGTGAAAACCTCTATATAATCCTCTATATAAGTCCTTTGATACGGCATATTCACTACCTTTTAAGTGGATTGTATTGTGATTATGGTACCAACCTCCCAGCATGTCCATTCTTTTCATAGTACTGCACAACTAACTTACAGTAACTTGCAGTGTGTTGCAGTGAACAGAAACCAATATTATATAAAACACGACAGATTATGCATTTAGCCTTGTTACCTGTTTCCTTGATGTCAAATATTTTTTTCAACAGACAATTGGGAAGTTTGTGTTTTAGTTTGTTTTACAAGTGTTACGTTCAAAAACAAATTGGACTGGACCACCTACAGGACAAAACAGCTGTAAAAATTGTTATTTTGGTAGGTGGTCACGTGCTGGCTTCCATGCATGCTGTTCCACTTACAAGATCAGGGTTTTCCTGACTTTTGACCTACAGTTCTTTAATGGCAGGCAAATATTGAAACAATGTGTTACGGATCAGACGTACCTTCCGCAATGGGGGACAAGGACGATGACGACAATTCACCGCGTGACATATTCCTCAGTAATTATCAACGTGAAATAACCAAATAATCCACCCAGCACAATAGTAAATTGTACGTTCATCCAGAAGAGATCATTCGGCTTCCTACTCTAGAACAAACGTATTTTTGGGCGGGATAACGGCATATCTGTAAATAATCTGAGCTTGAGTGATGACAGAATTACATCATCAGATATATTCTCAGTAAGTCATTGCACGAATAAAAGTCGTTGTCATGAAATTTGCTCCGTTATTTTTGTGTAAAAACAAAACAAAAATCCCATTAGGCCAGATACACAGGGGAGATTCGTAATCATGAATGTGTTTGTTTGACCATGTTGTTGAGGATACAGTAATTAACGTCCTTGACACCGTGCAACTCATCATGGAGTAGTATGCAATTCGAAATACAGTGTAACAATGACAGCAATAGCATTCAAGTAATTATTGCTTTCAAAGGACAAAGCACGGAGGGAGTAGAGTTAGCAACAAGCTTCATTATCAGTAAAACCTTACCTATGCACAGAATTTGTTGGTAAAATGCCAAACGCTACTTCTCTCGGAAGTTGACGCATAGGGCCTAATGTTTCCAAAAGATTGATGGAACGAAGATTAAGTCAAGATCAAATGTACCTGCCTGCTACAACGTCACGACGAAAGTGACAGCTGCAAAAGGACATGATTAGATTTGAGTTTAACAGGACTGTTGCTCCTGTGAACCATAGCACTAGACTTGGAGGACTTAGGCTGCACATGAGGCTATGTTTCAATTCAAAAACTGAGGCGTTAGATGACACAAATAGGACCCTTTGTCCTGCATGGATTGTATCTTGCTGATACCAAGATACAAACACAGTAATAATATTAAGGGGTTATTTTAACCTCCTATAATTTGTGCACTTGTAGTTCAAGACGCACGGAAGCTGTTTTCTTCTAAACTTCGTATTTAATGTACGCATGTATTCTTGATAAAGTGTAACATAAGGACCATTACCCATACACAATTAGGCCATTGGTTGTATCCACTGGTTGTATCTATGTACGTTCCTTCACCTTTCAATTCCATGGCTCTTTAAAGCGTACTTTTTCCTGCCAACAATAAGTGATATCTAAGACTTTTTATTTAAAACAAAAACAAAAACAAACACACACACACACACAAAACACACACACAAAACAAACAAACAAACAAACAAACAAACAAACAAACAAACAAACAAACAAACAAACAAACAAACAAACAAACAAACAAACAAACAAACAAACAAACAACCCCAACACCCCAACAAACAACCCAACAAACAAACAAACAAACAAACAAACAAACAAACAAACACCCCAACAAACAAACACCCCAACAAACAAACAAACAAACAAACAACCCAACAAACAAACAAACAAACACCCCAACAAACAAACAAACAAACAAACAAACACCCCAACAAACAAACAAACACACGGACTAACGTTACACTAAAAGCATTGAACCACCCTTTTTAGTGTATGCAAAAACCATGGGGAAACTTAGCCCAGGTCGGACGTCGTCTACATTGCATTGCGACTAACGTCCAGGGTATAAATAATAGTCCTCCTACTATGCGGATTTTTTTCAACTGATTTTTCTCAAATTTTACTTGGCGAAGACAGCTAAAAATGTTGTTCACAAGTGCCTTGTATCCCGAATTCCATAAATGCTGTGTTGAAGTTTTAAATACGCCGGCGGACAACGTGTTTTGCAAGATATTTTGCGAAACTCTACGCTTTCCGTCGCGATTCGTGAACGACCTACGTTCGCACGGTACGCATTTGCGCATGCGCGAAATGGTCTCTAAGCTTGGCCCATATCTGTCAGTTATGCATGTTGTCTAGAGCTGGGGCCGTTTTCCAATACTCAACTTTGTCTCCGTCTCAGGCTTCGTTCCCAAAACCAATCCCTGATTGTGGCCCTGAAGCGTTTAAATTAAATTGGATTACTGTAATTTTTGGCTCTCTTGCATCTTATTTGATGTTTTGTGGCACTATTAGACTAATTACTGCGCTTACAGCTTCAAAGGCAGCTAGTTAAAAAACAGTTGAAGCCTAAGACGGAGCCGAAGTTGAGTATTGGAAAACGGCTTAGGTCTTCGCTCCATTGGAAATGAGTGGAGGCGCGCAGATTATAGACCTAGACCTATCTCTGGAAGCCCGTTCGGACACGGCGTTACTCGCAACTTCTCTTACGCCCATGGCTCTTCCGCGCATGCGTAAGGGGCACTTTGTTACTATGCATTTCGCGCATGTGCGTGTGCGCGTGCTATAGACGAACGTGTATGTACATGTACATCGTTAACAGATCGCGACGGAGAGCGTGGAGTTTCTCAAGATTTCCTGCAAAATACGTTGTCTGCGGGATAAAAGGCACTTGTGAACGACATTTTGAGCTGTCTTCGTCAGGTAAAATGTGAGAAAAATCTGTTGAAAAAAATCCGCATAGTAGGAGGACTTTTATATATATACCCTGGACGTTAGTTGCAATGCAATGTAGACGTCGTCCAACCTGGGCTAGGGGAGACTGTGATGATTCGTGCGCCAGTCTAGCCCGACCAACCAATGATCAGTGCCGAATTAAATGTACTCATTACTCTTAGCCGATAGAACAGACGCTTATGCAACAGATTTTTGCCATGGTTAACGCTGATATTATACCGTGCATATGTGGGAGTTTGTTAAACACTGCCATTCTGCTTTTCGATAAAATTTTGCATCGATTCTTGTACCATTACTGAAATATTAAAATTCCCCCTCCATGTCAGTTCGCTGTATACGTTTAGGGACAAAGAAATTTTTTAGGGCTTCATGTTATCTTATGAGAATCTTGTGAGCAATGTGCATGGCCAAAAGAAATGGAAGAGCTTTCATTCCGCAATGTACATGTAGTCAAGTAAAGACATCCAGGGCACACAGTAGTCACCCTGGCGTCTATTGAAGCCACTCGAGTTGGTCCACGCATTATTGTGACATGGAGCGAGAAAACAGGAGAATCACTCTGAGACTAATAAGGGTGCTGTGAAGTAGAGACAGAGCGAGACTGTCTACATGAGGTGTGCCCATGGGAGGCCAGAGTCTCTTCTCCCTGCGGACTAGGAAATCAAGGGGATTTCATAGAAACAAGGCGGAAAAGTTGGTGCGACATGACGACATAACCGGTCTTTAGAAGCTGGCTGTGTGTGGGCTGGTTGGACCGAGGTTTAATACGTCAAAACCCACAGAGGAATTCGTTGTGGATGAGTTCAGGGTCAACGTTCACGTTACCCAGAACATCGCGTTCATCTCTGATGACAAAGACAATTTGCCATTTGCAAATCAAAATCAGCAAACTGCAAATCAAGAACGTTCTGCATTGGGCGTATGTCTGTATGGATTCCGACGTGAACAGTCGAGGCCTTTTATAACCCAGCAACTGCACCTCTGATCCATTTGTTCCCGTCGCTTTTACAGGGCACTTTGATTGGCTACTATAACTTGGGTTGCACAACATAGTTTCTTAGAATCCTTGAAGAGTTTATTTGAACAATAACACGGATCAACGACTCAGTTTGCTTCATGATGCGTGCTCAGAGAATATACTTGTGCTGATTAAAGAAATAATTTACTTATGAGACTTTGTGACAGCTGTAGTTTCTTCACAAAACCCATCCCAGGGCACAGGGGACGAGAGAACGCCTCCTGGGATCGACACAGTGCACTAAGTGCGATGGCGCACTTGCACACTTGCACTGCGAACGTTAAGCAAAAGAGCTCGTCTGTTATGAACAAGGACGTACAGTAATTAAAAGAAACTACACCACTCATTCATTGTTTGGTTCTTTGGTTTCACTACAGAAACACCCATCTATATGATTATGGAGCCAAACGTTGGGGTTATTTCATTTGTCCTAAATCTTAATGGTTCCAGGATCAAGGAAGAGCTGAAGGTACAAATAGTCCCTCAGTGAACAACTCGATTTCCTGTCGAACGGAATTTACTTTCAAATTGAAGCCATACAGTTGCCAAGCCAAGCAATTAATGCCATATGCATGAGGAATATGTTCGGGAAATTCTGTGATTTTGCTTGAAATCCAATACATGTTCCATGAACTTTGTCCCGTAGGCGATGCAGTTTAAAGGTGTTTTGGAAAATGAGGAGTTTGTTTCACTTAAAAAGACTTTTGTCAAGAAGTTAACCTTCGAGATGACATTTCCATCTAAAGGGGCCTTTCCATATGAACGTGTTGGTCCGCTCCATATAAGCCTCCATTTGCTGTGTTTCTCTCATGGAGAACCAACACAATTTACAAAAACAGACCTCGATGCGAGCTTGAAACGTGTCTCTCGAAAAGCGCGTTTAATGTGTCATGTGTCCAACCTTGTCTGCATCAGGCTGACTTGGATTTAAAAGAGATCTGTGAACCGCAGAGGGCATGACATAAGATTAACGAACGAGACTCCAACTATTATTTGGACGATTCAAAGTATACATTCGTATGAAAATGAGAATGTGTTATGTTACACCCACATTGGCCAAAGCAACTGTTTGATGATTAACCTGTTCAGTAGTTATTACTGACAGTATTTTGAACATTTTGAATGCTTAAAGCATGAACCTCCAGACAACAACTCTTTGGTGCAAGCTGATATGTGAGAATTTCCCCGCAAGTGTACCCCTTTCTTCTCGGTTGGAATGTAAGGAGAATCTATGAGCCGAGAATGGAATGGATCAGTCGACCTAAACCAGTTACCGTGACGCATTGAGAGAAGGCGATGAGAGGAAAGATAACCTTGTATAGTGATTGGCTTTTCCCCTCTCTCTCGACTTAGTCCCTACTTCCCATTCGGGCAGCGTGTCAAGGACCCCTCACTCTGCCGGAGAGACTAGTCACTCAGGAACAGGTTTACGGTGTTTGGATTCCTCTAGCCCCAATGATCAAATCATCGTGGAGACAAGCTACTTGGGTATGCAGTGCACACTGCGCAAGGCACCGGTGGCATCGTTAAAATGACATTTCGTCCAAGACGAGGAATTAGCGGGCGCTGTTTTCTACGAAGCGATTTTTACATGGATTGAAGAATAATGCGAAAGACGAAAAGTAGTCTACCTCAGGCCTCACGACTGGCGCACCATCACGTTCAAGACGACCGACGAAACACTGGTGATAAAAAAAGTTTGTGATGGAATCTGTTGTATGATCGTGCACCGCATGGGTTGATTTAGATTTAGCACTATGATTTCCTGATGACATTTGGTCTAACCATGCCAGGGACGGATCCAGATTTTTTTTTGGCTGGGGCTTTGGGAATTCTTTGTTACTATACATGTATTTGTTGCCGTTGGCAGTTGATCTCTCTGGTTAGCCCGTACACGAAAATAAGACCCCTACATATCCTTTTTCTGGGTTCTTTCAACCCCCCCAGGCGGAGGGGGGGGTATAGACCCCAAACCCCTTCCCTGGATCTGTGCCTGTATGCCCGGTATGAACCAGCCCTGTTACAGTATAGCCTGCACGTGATGGTCTATTGCCAGTGCGCATTGAATTCTTTTTCCAGTCCTGAAACTGTTTAGTACCCTCACTTCATAAATTTGATGAAACCATGTCCGCTTTTGTAATGAATATCCTTGCTATTTCTTCAGTTCCAAAGGGTTGTTGCCAAAACCTTTTTTTTTCTAATCTAGTTAAATTTTTTGTCCCCAAACAAGACCCAATTCGTTCAAACATGTTCCAACTTTGCAAGTGTTCATGCTGAATGCTGTTAGTATGGTGTTCTAGAGCCGACAAAACTGCTTCGCGTCGTACCGTCGCCCGGACGCCACGACGTCTCGCCAGGACGGCTCCGTCCCATATTGCCGTTGCCTCCTTCTCATTACATTTATGTTGTATTTAATGCGTTGCGTCGTCTTGCCGTTGAGTCGTGCTATCAAAAATGGCTGGTGATTATCACGGCCAATAGAGGGCGTGTGTCACAAGTCATGGAAAAAAAGTGCGAGCGTAGGTCCTTCAAGACGGATCATGTGATGGTATCTGTTGGTATGGAACTTAGCTCCGTCTCTAAGGACGCCCACTATTTCCACCGGTAATGAGGCGACGACGGGAGTACGATGCGACGGCATGACGCAACGGCTAAAGGGCACAACACGACGGTACGACGCAGTGCATTAAACACGGCATAAAAGTAATGAGAAAGGAGGCGATGCCACGAACGACGGCATGAAGTGACGCAGTCGTCGTGGCGTCGTCGTGTCGTCGCGTCGGGGCGACGGGACGACACAACGCAATTTTGCCATCTGTAGAACACCATATGTTAGTTTTCCCAGCATTTCGTTATAGACCTGCGTGCTGAGTTATAGTTCAGCCTACTTCTGACTTTCATTGTCTATTTCGTGCGCCCAGCATATCTCCGTCCAGTATTTGTGAGTGCAAAGTGGGACGTGTTTCTAGCATAAAATCAAACTTAGGAAGAGACCAGTGCGGTTGAGTCATCAAGCACTGGGATTTCCGTCTTCCAAAAGGAATAATTAATCACTTAAGTTTATACACAATGATCAAAACATACAGCAAAGAAGCTAAGATGTGTGTATCATGTGCATAACTTGCTTCACATTGCTATTGATTGTGGCTCTTTAAATCGCACATAGTTACTGCAGAGGGAGGTGTTCGTGTTTGTTGAGCTACTTATACAGTCTATTATGTTGTAGCATTATAGAGGAGCTAATTCATAGTGTTAAGTCTTGTGAAATCGACAGCTGCACTCTTTTGGGGGATTATGGTATTTAAGTCTATTTTGAATAATTTCAAAAGACTTCAGAATACCACGTTACTGCGTTTACCTTTGCAATTCTTAATATAAGTCTCCATGACCTTTCCCAAACCCACAACGGATGTGTCGAGGATGAAAATTCGAATAATAAAATCTACTCATCCATTCGGCCGAGTCAATTCTGAACCACGTATAGATACAACGTGTTCATCAAAACCTCAGATTGAACTTCTCGTCCTTCCTGAATAGATACCAGCATGTTACCAAAACTAATTATCTGTGTTTTGATTGTGATAATTGCCGTTTCTGGACAACGTACCTGCCATGTCGATCGGAAGCTTGTTACAGTGGTAGTGTTTTACGCGAGGTGCAATCACAATGTGGTTCACTAAAAATGGAAAATTTGAACATTGGAAAAGTACATTATTTTAAAAGTTGGACTGAGACTCCAGCTTTCCTGCATAGGACGTAAATTCAGTTTCAGTTGGTGGAATGGCTTTTTGGTGGGACAGGATAAGGTGAGTGGTTCAAAAAGGATATTTCATTTCACACCGAGCGGCAGCGGTTATATCTATCTTGTTCTTGCAATAACTTTTCCACCATTTTGTCGTATACGGTGCCATTCCTAATTATCAATTAACAATCTGTTAATAGGTTGAACATACCCTATAATACTCGTCATCTGTTGCCCAGTTTAAATTATAAATAGTAAGCTGTCCTTTGGTACGTTTATATATCCGAATTACGTTGTTAGCAATTTTTCTGTACATTCACATAGAATCTTATTGTTATTACGAACGTCATATATTGTACAGAGACTCATTTTGTACATGAACAGGTTTTTATTTGTGGATTTACGAAGATGTTGTTTTCGGACAAAACAATTATATTTGTGGAAGCATCGTAGAGGAGGTTGAAGGAGGCTGCTTACAATGCTGAGGGAGCCTACCTACGCTTTTCGTTAGTAATGATATTGACACGTTTAATTTTTATTTCATGTGTCTATACATATTATTTCTTCACCTGATGACACAGTACAATCATGGTTGCTACAAGAGTAATCTGTAATGGCACGCACCTTCCTTATATGTGCAACGCTTTTACATTCTAATGTAGTCACAGTTGGCAGGATGGCAGGTAAAAACATATTTGTTTCAGCAATTATGTTTTTGCACGCAAGATTACTTAGAATAACATTCTTTTGCCACAAAACATTACCTGCTACTTGCAATAACAGGAAACTCGAAAAAAATGGCGAAACTAGCTTTTTGAAAGTGGTTTTGTGCACCAAAATCAAAATTCAAAGTTATGTCAATTCATTTTACGGAGGAAAAGTGTACATTTACAAAGCTTTTCAAAGGGTTCTGTTGTTCTGTTGTAACACAAAAAATCACTTTACGGTCACAAAGTGTATCCGTTACAAAGACTCTCTGTTAATTACTGATACATGTTACAGAAAACGCAATACAGTTTTTAACAGTGTATGATTTTCATAGACGAATGTATCTGTCTTTTTGTATTCAGTTTCATTTCTACCCGTACCTTCTCTGCAAATTATCATCCGCCTCCAGCTTTTTTGTTTGTTTATCGCTCGACTCTGATCATTTAGTAACACAGCTACGTGCATTTACTGGTAGTAATTTCAAGAATGGATCGGTGAGCTGTGTTTTGCACAGGATTCATTGAAGTTACATTGGTTTCGTTTACTTTTCTTTATTTATTCATCATAGGGAATTATGTCTAACGTTCAGAGAAACAGAACCTGTTAAATTTTTAGTGATTGTCAGATTTTGCATTAGTCTGTATGATAGGAATATTGTGTAGCCTGTCGGGAGCAGCAGACATTTTAAATAATAGTAAGGGTCAAATTCTTCTAAGCTCGTGGGCTTTGGACAGAAGTCGTCATCGGTGTGCTTGCAAGGTCTCGCGTTTATTGCAATTAAGCTTAATATTTTAAAGGGTATACTCTCGCTATATAACCAACCAATATGCTTCCTAGTATCAGAACTTGTCTTATACGGTGAACGTGTGTAAACGATTTTATGGATAGTCTGTGCTTTGTGACGGCAAGCTATATAATTTGGAATTTCATTCGGAAATATCTGGGTGAATTTTGTCAGGATTGCAGAAAGAGAAATTTAAGGTTTAGGGCAGGAGAACAAATTGAGTATTTGTTGCCCCTGAGAGGATAAGGGAAGTGTTTTAAAGGCATTCTGAGTTGGAAATTCCAGTGACCCTAAAAATCCAGTTGTATGGAATGGAGGGAGATGTATCCCCTGTTTTAAGCTAACCCCAATCTGAAAAATGAGTTCACATATTCCGGATACCCACAGGTAGATTGTCTGTCCTTAAATGATACAGTGCATCCCATCGTACCCCATGAGATGCTCTTGTTTTGCCTCGGCCCCAGCAGATCTCTCTGCACAATAAGTAAAAAAAGAAGGCTTGTTACCCATAGGTACCTCAGTGTCTGTACTCTTTATTGTAAAAAAACCAGAAGAGTTGACCACCAAAGCAATATAAAAGGCTAGATGTAATACACATATGTGAACTTGACAGCCCGATCACAATAGGCATTTGATGCACAAAGGCTATGTACATCACCTTTGACGGAGCCAAATATGTGTCATGTTGCCAGAGTGGAATAGAAGCAATAGGATTAGAAACTGGAAATCCTTTAACCCTGCAGTCTTGGTTGACCACATTTAAATCGTGATCTGATTTCAAGCAAAAGAGCTTTGATATTTTTATTCAAATATTTGTCACAATCTTCTTACAATCTTCAGAAAATTCTGCAGCCAACTTAAAAACAATAAATGAAGTCATACACAAGATTTTACAAGTCCAGAAATAACATAATGGTGCTGCTATTGGATCCTCCTAGCTCCACCGCTTATGTCCTTGCTCCAGATCCTATTATAGTTGCTCTCACAACTAGTATGAGAATAAGCTGGAAAAGTAACAGACAGCAATCGTAAACGTACAGTAGAACTTTGGTCATTATGATTAAAAAAGTAAAAAAAAATCCAATTATTTTTACTGGTTGTCTGACCATGAAAACGTTATTACTTCTCTCCCACAGACATGCAATCTTCAGCTGACAGGGTACCAGTCGAAGTTATTCTTTTACACTGTGCATGTATTGCAGTTGACTATGAAGCCCCATTGGTGTCACTTTCCTTTTGCGATGTGTGTTTCGTGAGGAGGCATTTGTCTTTCATTAAGTAGCCAAAGCAAGATAATAAGTTGCCGAAGCAAGATAATAAGTTGCCAAAGCTTCAGCAACTTATTATCTTGCTTCAGCAACTTATTATCTTGCTTCAGCAATGAAAGACAAATGCCTCCTTACGAAACTCACATCACAAAGGGAAAGTGATACCAATGGGGCTTCATAGCTGATGGATGACGACAACTTGATAGATACATACAAATAAGCAACACTGTCGGGAGACTTCAGAGACGCTTGGTGGCAAATACTGCTCCCAACCAGTTAACTAATATTCACGTCTCGTATGAACAAAAAATGCATGCTCAAAAGGACGTAAAGAAAAGTGGACCTGTCACGTGGGACCTGTATGTTTGCAGTTACTGAGCATCTCCAAAGTCTTATGCCATGACAAGGCAGTGCGTTATGGGAAGCTGCATGAAAGTAAACCAGGACAGGGATACAGTCACAACTGTACATGTATATTGTTGATGTCTAGTAAATTTATCCCCTCCCCATTCCCCTCAGCTCCTTTTCCACCTCAAATTACAGAGACTAATAGTGATATATACATGTAACTGAAAAAACAATGGCGTGGCAAACACAAAAATTACTTAGAACATTTTATATTATACTGTCAGAAAATTCCTCGTTACATATTAAGTTGCAAAATATTTGTTCATGCATGAAAGTGTACAGAACAGTCTGCTACTTGTTTGCACTCTGATAAGCCGTATTCATGAGTGCAAGTCCCAGTTACGGCCGAGAAGTACACGTCAGCCTATGGAAGCCAGTGGCTAGAGAATGCACTTATTATTGTCATTTTTTAAATTCCTGTGTCACTTTTGAGGCACAATCAGTTGGTGCGAATGTGCACGGGTCTAGCATGAGTTTGATCGATGATGATTTTTTGGACGCCATTTTCCAACTTCAAGAGAGATTTAACGTCACTTAAAATGTCCATGAGACAGAACTACTAATTCAACTCAACTAAATAAGTAAAAAAGGGTACGAACGGTGGTTTTGAGCAGTTTCTTTTAGTTTAAAACAGCTACGCTTTAAAAATCACATTTTAAAAATAATTCCAAACACATTTCAAAGTTTCACCCAGCAATAACCCTTACTTTTATGGTCAAACCCTCACTGTGAATTGAATCGCACTTTTATAGCCATATCAACTTATGCGTAGTCTTAAAATAGTCGTTTACTTTCGCTTAGAACACGCGAACATAACAAGACCGGGGACAGACATTATTAATCGCGACACACAATTTGGTTGCGTGCATTCACCGCGTCCGCGCCAAACGTAGAAAGGGAATTGAAACACACCTAAAAATTCGCCTTTCTCTCATTACTAGAAAAAAGGGCTTGAGGGACGATCCCCTGGTTCCCCAGATCCACCCTGGTAGGTTGCGACGGGATATCTATACTGCATTATTTTAAGATATACTTAAAAAAAACCCGAGGTAGCTATGTGAAATGATGTCTTCAGCAACGGGCAAGTAGTTTAAAATAGCCACGACAACTCATAGTTAGTATAAACGCTTGTCTAAGCAGAATATCTGCATTAAAGAGTAGGTTATATCATCCACTGAAGGAAGGAAACTCTACCTCCTTCAAGTATTATCCGGCATGGTTAAAGGAACAGAGTAGGGTGAAAAGAATTCTTAAATATCGTGTCTGCAGTTTTCCTCTATAGGAGTTACTTAAGGTAGTCATCCCTTGCTTTTTCGTACACTTCATGAACTCAAAATTTTGATCACATTTGGTATGGGTCAAATGTTTGTAAACCTTGTGAACAGACCGGCGCTTGTTTTGTTTGGTTGATTACTATTATCAATACAGAAGGTAAGGTGTAACTGGCATGTAAAATAATTTTTTTCCCCTACTAATTCCCAAAATCTATCTTTTAGTGGAAATTTCCTGGTAAGTGAAAGTTAGCTCTCGGAACAGTTGTAATATCAGTTTTATAAGATATACGAAATTCCAGCGTCAGTTGAAGTTAAGTTCAATAGGAGGATATGAACAAATCGAGTGTGACCAAGTGTCGCTTCAAGTCGACACCCTACATTTTTTCTTGTCTTCGGTGCTTGCATACTGTGGGTGAGTCACTCACAAAGTCCGCCGGATAGCCGGTCTAGTGACCTCGGCAAAGGAGAGTGAGAGGGAAGGGACAAGTACAACGACATGACTAACGGGAGGGGTTCATTGCGAAGAAGGAAGCTATAGACCCCACGAGGTCAACGATTATGAAGTTGATTGGATTAGTTTGTCACCAGAACAGTTTAAGCTGTACACTGTAAACCCAAGTGTTTAACTTCTAAACATATTATTAAACGCAAATCCGTAACCATTTTTAAACATTTTGACACGTTTATAAATAAACACATACGACGTGTTTATTTGCTGAACATACTATTTTTATTCCCGCGTATGTCAGACACGAAATGAATGAAATCTTACACCAGCGCAAGTTTAATTCTTTTGTTATCGTACGGCCAGAGCAGTTTTGATTCCAGATCGATAACCAATAGCATTTTATCTAGGTGATAGTTTAGCATATCCACTGTCGAAGCGTAAACCATGTAATAAACGCAACGCATGTTTATGATAATATATGGATATGTTAAACATATGTTAGGTTTTTAAACGCTTCTTAATTTTAAACCCATTTGTGTGTTTATTACTTTAACGCCTAAACATTTGTAGGCCTAGAAGTTGTAATGCTTTTTAGACACTTTGACACGTTTATGAAGGATGCAGTATTTATTGATTACACATTAATGGATAACGATGATACACGTGCTCAAGTCATACGCAGTGACGTGAAATGGCAAGCCAACTGCTACACTAACACTGGAACAAAAATATTTAAATACTTTTAATAGGCCTTATGTTTTTCAGAAAATATCATCCATCCGAGATCCTGAAATATCTGCACGTTATACGCACGAAGCTGTGTAAGCAACGAATAATTGCAAATGATTAATCCGATAACTGACAATAGCCAGCAGACGTGCGGGGGACACGGAAAGACATCGCAGTGCGCATGTTCTTGCGTGTGCATACTGCGCATGTGCCGTGTCGTGTCTCAAGGGTCCAGTCCACTAATTCAAGCCCCATTGAAAACAGTGTAAAATCAGCACCGTTCAGGGCCCAATAGCATGCACGCCAACATCCCTGAGATTTCTGAAACACAAATGAAATTCTTGTCTGGTCACTTCTCTTTCAATTTCTTTTCAATTTTTTGTGGGTTGACCAATTACATTTTTCATTATTCCCACAAAACAAAATCACCCCCCAAAAAGTGATTTTTCCGAAGTCTGATTGCAGCCATTTTTCAAGTGGCAACCCTCAACTTTCTCGGGCACTTAGGACCATTTTTCAACCGTAGTTTTCAGCCCTTCTGCCCTCATATGAAAGCTCAAAGACCCAGGGAGTTGATCCTGGTGACGATTTACACAATCTCACCATTTTGGGGGCCAAACAATCTCCTTTTGCAAAAGATGCTGTGGGGGGGGGGTACTTTTAATGCTAATGAGCTGGTCAGAAATTCTCACTTGAATTAGTGGTCTGCACCCTTAAACGCTGGGCGGTACATACAACAATATTGATCTCCATTATAAAGACTGAATAGGGCATAGCTCATTGTCTGTAAATAGAACGCGTTGCCGAACAATTGCAGCGCAATATATATATATATATATGTATATTATGCATTTCTGTCAAAACTGATTATTAGTTCCCCCAAATAGTCGGTCTCTGGTCAGCAAGCGCGTCAATTTTGAATGTGCGGGTCCATTTTTCCCGTTTTTTTCTCAAAATTTTCAAAACAGTGCCCTCTATTTCCGCACCACCTGAATGTTCTCGAGTAGACTGATTCCCTGTCACAAGTTAGAAGGGCAATTGGTTCAAGGAACCAGACTAATTCGTGGGTAGCTTGTACCCGGTGATAGATCTGTTACGACTGCTTAATGTTGATGTCGAACACAAACAGTAGACCATGGGTCCATGGGCAGGTTACAAAGTTGCAGCCAGCTGACCAACAACAATGGCGGCATGACGTGCGACGCGCTACTGCTAGCCTTTGATTTGATTAAATATGCCACTCATTTCCGAGTCCGTTGCCAGTCTTAAAAAGCCTATCCCACCTCCACCCCCCCAAAAAAAACACGCATTGCTGTATCCATTCTGGAACTTGGGTCTGACCAGAGACCGAGTAATTTTTTTATTTTTTGGCCCTACTGACATAACCTTTTTCTCATGGGACAATGGCTATTAGCCCTCGGCCTCCCTCCTGAGAACAAACCAAAAATAAATAAAAATGCAAGAATATCATTTCTGAATTTAACTGACCATTTTCTTATTAATTAACCCACTCGATATCAACAATGTTAACCTGTTTTTTGTGTATGTGTGTTTGATTTTGTTTTTAATTTATATATTACACCTGTTGTCTACGGTCTCGCTTTAGCAATTTTTCACTTTGGGTCGGTTCAATTGTGATTTATTCAGTGTGTAAAAATTTGGGAACTCCACCAGTATGGTGTTCCATATGTGCCATCCGGCGTCGAATTTTTCAACCGGCGTCGCATTTTTCGACGGGCGTCGCATTTTTCAACCGGCGTCGCCTTTCAATGTGAATAAGCCATTAATCATCAATGGTCAACTTTGGTCCAGCCGGACCTGCCGTTGTTGACTTGGATGCTAAAAGTGTTCGGACATATTTTTAATAATTACGGAAACGGCTAAATTAGCATGTATGCGTCGATTAACTGTATGTAAATAAATTAACAGGCATTTAATGAACCCGATTACTCGTGGAAGTTCACCTCGCTCAATTTGGTTTCTCACTTCTGCAAAAAAATGTCCCCCTGCTGATGATTACTGGTTGCCACAAAAATCGAACCCAGTATGGTAGGCCCATTGTTCACTCTGGTTGGTATGGTACTTGCCATCTTGCACTGGCAGACATGCTTCCCGAGGGAGCGTTTATCGCAGTACGGTCTATCATTTCAAATGTAACTACTCTTGGCGAAGAAATGTCACGCACCATAACTTTGAGAAATTTTACTTTTTCTTGTTTAAAAGAAGTTGTAAGCGATTCAAAATCACGCAGAGTTTTCCGAAAACACTTTTTGAACCATGAAAATCTGTCCAGAGGAAGCCAAGAGTGATCTTATTTTTTCATTACAGGAGTAGAAAGGTATTTCACACGTTTGAAGTTGTTCAGGCAATGGTCCGTGGTTCAGGCATTCCCCCGGTGGAGGCCGTCTGGTCATGGGCTTGAGATCATTTATCTTTCTTTGTTGGGGGGGGGGCTTGTGTTTATTACTTAACGAAATGACTTTTCCCAAGGTCTTGAGGACTAAATGTGGATTTTGGTTTGAAAAGTGTCACTGTTTGAAAAGGCTGTTTCGTCGTAGCTGCTGAGCGCTGCTTCTTGATTGACCCTGGGGTTACACGTACATGTACATGCGTTTCTGTCTAATTTTCTTTGTTCTGTGAGAAATATTGCTGTACGTGTGAGAATCTCCACAACAGATAACTTCATTCTTTATTAGTCTAGTTTCGAGTGTTTTATAATAAGCTGGCGGTACCGGTGATGGACGAGATCCTGGCCTCCATAGGTCTTTCCGATGAAGTGATGAAAAAGGCGACGCCCGTCAAAAATGCGACGCCGGTTAAAAAAATGCGACGCCAGCTAAAAAATGCGACACCAGCTAAAAAATGCGACGCAAGTCAAAAAATGCGACGCCCGTTGAAAAATGCGACGCCGGTCGAAAAATGCGACGCCCGTTGAAAAATGCAACGCCCGGTCTAAAAATGCGACCAGATGGCACATATGGAACACCATAACCAGGACACACATTAGGTTTTGTCAGTAACATTATGATGTCCAAACTGTCCATGTGTTTTCCGTCTGGTTTCAATGAGCCAACACTGAAAAAATTCATCAATAAAATGAAAGTCTTAATTTTAATTTTACGCACTCGCAAGAAAAAAATGTACTAAATAAAATTCATTCATATATTGAGTAAATTTTATTAAAAAACCGGCATGCGGCATACGGAAGTGTGAGAATCTTTTCTGTGAGTACAAAGTGAGCACAGCTTTAAAATTCAGTTTTGGAAACCACTTTTGCCAATAAGTAACATTTCATACGGTCCTGACTTCAGTATAGGGAAGTCTCATAATACAGAGCCTGATAGGATAGATTGTCTAAACACGGTGTTTATTTTTGGTGTGATAATCAAGTGATAATCCATTCTGCATCCACGATTCTACGTTATATCAGCTTAAATTAACCACTTACAACAAGAGATTTGAATTTCGTCGGTACTAAAGAGTATTGGCGGAAAATAATGGAATTTACGTTTTAAGTTGCTGCAAACAGACGTTTAATGTCCCGATAATAAACACATAGGCCTATGGTAAACACGTTCACGCCTAAACGCACTGCGTGTTCAAATGTTTAATGTGTTTAGTTTATAAACGCTGTCGTCTTCAGGGGAACCTTTTTTTAAAGCGCGCACAGCCAGATCTTAGTTTGGACAAATGGAAAATAACCTTACAGCATATATACACCAAAGATGTACCGATCTTTACATGTTTGATGTACACATCGGTTTAACTATTAACGTCATAACTTCTGATCAAAATAATGTTGGGTTAACTGATGGTTAATTAGAAGTGGCAAACCACCCTTTTGTAATAACCTGCCTCGATTTAGTTTCCATAAACTTCCCAACTATTGTTTTTTCAACGTGTATAAAAATTGCATAGGGAGAGATAGACAGGATGTGCAGGCATTGTTCCCATTAATAAATTAATTGGTTGAAAGGCTTTCTAAAATGCACTCAAAAGCGGAATTTTAAATAAATTAGTAGAGAAAATGTTCAAATTTACATTGTGATGTATACAGAGGAAACTGTGATTGATGAAGAATTTAATAAATTACAACCTTTTATTGGATTGAGTCAATTGGTTTTAACTTGAGATGAGTTTCTGTGGTAATGAACACCTTTGTAGGCCTTGATATATACACTGTCTATCTTATAGTAGATTAACTCAACATTACTGTCGTTACTGAAGGACTTTCATTATCAAATAGCGCAACCCTTTGTATACATGTATATAATGATAACTTCAATGCATGTACGGCTTCAAATTTATTTATGCACTGTAATACCCTGTAAGTCTGTGCAATCAATTGAACTTATGACATTTGTCGATGTTACCAGAGCTTGGTCAGTGATCTTTGACTTTAAATGGGCGTGATGTTACTGCATTCAGAAAATTTGTTGTTTTCCTCAATTAAGCTATCAAAATGCCGCTCGACATTTGTAAAACTCATAATTTGGAAGTAACAGAGGCTTTATGGAAATCAAACTAATTATCGTTTTGAGACACTAAATCTTGCAGGGTAATTCTTTGTAAGTGAACACGGCGTTATATACCAATTCTCATGATTTCAAATGGACGACTCTCCTGACAGGACAAGCAGTTGCTGGTTTCGCTCAAGACATGGCCAAAATGCTTTATGAAAATGTTACATTTGTAGAACGGCAATAAAGAAAGCACAATTCATGACATCACTTTCACGTTGAGGGAGCCACAACGTACAAAACACGAAACTCAGACGTTAAACCGCTCAGACTGATGACACAAGGAGAGCATCCGACTTACGATTTGAAGATTTTCTTTCAATGACTGCAATTATAGAGCTTTGCTGCGGGGAACTGCAATGTCACAGCCGCCGCTGGATAACATCGAGTCTTTGGACAGTATCCCTTTGATCAGTTCTCAGGATTATGGTAAAAAAGAGGTTTGGGATTTATCACCGGTGGTTGTGAAATGCTCTTATCGGTGGATTATGTTTTGATATAATTATAGTGAGTTTTTCGTTGATGGGTTGAAGTATCGATTTTTCAGCAGTGGATTGCGGATTTTTCATGGGTGGGTTGATTTTTTTTAATTGAATAGTTGTGGTTTTAGAGATAGCCTTTGATACTGAGACTTTTACATGCTTTGACAGTCTTAATATTATTTCCATTGCTTGATGTGGACTTTTCATTTTCTGGGTTGTGGGTTTTTTGGTAGACTGTTTTGTTTCGCTTGTTTCATTGGTGCACTGTTTAGTGTCATTGAAGGATTTCGGGTTTTTTCATTGATTTTGTGGATTATGGACTTTTTATTGAGGGTTGTGTTTTTCGAGTTTTAAAGTGTCTCATGTTTGGATTTTCTTGGGGTGTATTTTCCATCGATGCATGCATTTATTCACTTAGGTTTGAAGCTCCAAATCTTGAGTTTTGTTATGGGAAGCCTAGAGACGCTTGATGACAACAAAAATACTTGTCTTTTTACCAGTTCTGAGCATGCGTGCGGTTGCTCAGAGCATGCGTGAAAAGTTCTGAGCACACGCAATATACCTGAAAAGGGCCCAGGAATGTCTGCTGCCACCAGAGTTTCAAAGTTTCCTATTGGGCAAGGTATGTGACTAAGGCTGAGTTCGGGCGGCTTGTTCCCGTATGTTAACGAACAGCTCGATTTGTTGTTCGTGGGTCGGCTGCTTGAACGCTGAGAACAAACCACCGGTTATCGCAAGCAACATGCAACGTGGCGGCGTCCATAATATACGTTATTCGAGAGTTAAGGTTTGGATGGGCTGAATTCTTTTCTATATAAACAGGAACGTTTATGTTTTTTTTTTTTTTTTTTTTTTTGTGTGTTACGGAAAATAATTAATGTTAATTTTGCAAAATTTCCCATTGTCTACATGGTCTATGTATTTGGGAGCCATCTCTCTACTTTTTGCAGCTGTTCAAAAATCAAAACCTCACAAGTTTTTCCGTGTGTTCCTGTAAAACCCTGACGATGAGGTGGTGTGTGATCCTGTTCCGAGAACAGTGTTCTAAAGTCGTGTTCCCGCTGTTCGAGCGCAAGAACAAGAAATCCGTGCCAAGAACACGGCGCCCGAACTCGACCTAGGCCTAAGGGTCCTTTACACAATTTGGTTAAGAGGGAGACTATGTACTTGCATACCCCAGTTACTTGAAATGAATCGTACGAAACTGATCTATCAGAGTTCGCAAGTTAGACATACCCCTCAGACAACCATATGGAATTTGTAGGTTGCGCATCCTGCGTCCATTTTGAGTATCATGTAAGGGGAGGCTTTGAGACGCTGGTGGCCTCAGACATACCTGTCGTCTTTCAAGGTATTGCGCGTGCTCAGAACTATGTACGCAAGCTAAGCTCAGAACAACGAGCGCATGCTCAGAACTGGTAAAAAGGAGCGTCAGTGTTGTGTCAGTCATCTCATTTCATCACATTTTCATTTGATTGGATTCGATTTGATTTATGTGTTATTTTATTGTTTAACAAAAGTACAGTGGTTTGCTTTTTTACTGGTTAATGTTTAAAGTAACCGATCTGGAAGAGTTTTCACTGACGTGGGCTGTTTGAAACCGAAATGGTTCTGTACTGTCAAAAGGTGCACTTGTCACATAATGACAGTCTAAAAACGTTTTTGACTCTTTGTAAACGAAGTTGACTTGAAAGATTTATTCTCGATTTACGTATCCTTTTGCCGCCTCCGTAACGTTATGATGAAAAAAAAACGATACTCTTAGTACACCCCCCCATAAAATACGTGTAGGAAGATGCTGATGACGCTTCGACTGCACTAAACGTCTGAGAGAATACACTGCAGTCTTTGCAGTCTTTGCTTTTGTAAAAATACATTTGTTGCATTGTCACCTTAATCTAAGCTAACACTTGAATGACGATTTGGAAATATTTTGAACTAATTTTGCCTAATATTGATTCAATAGCTGTTTACAATAATCGACTTCATCTCTATTTCAGGCTTTGTCTCCAAAATCAATCACCGATTGTAAGCCTGAACCATTCAAATGAAAATGGAGTACTGTAACATTTTGCTCTTTTGCATCTTGTTTGATGTTCCTGGGCATTAAAGGACTTACTATTGGGCTAACAACTTCAAAGTCAGGTGGTTTAAAAACGAAAAAAGAAAAAAAGATGATGCCCGAAGGGAGACGAAGTCAAGTATTGGAAAACGACCGTCCATGTCCCAATTTTGCTCTGAAATTCTCCAGCTCGTTGCAATCTGCCACTAGTACTCTGCCTGCTAACACGCAACTAAGGGTGAGCCTTCGAAAAGCGCCCTCTCCCCCCGTCCTTGTGTTAAATCTCTATTTATGGGCGCGTTTGGTCATTCTCCTTTTTGAAGTTCCGTACATTTATTTCGTTATGATAGTCTTTTTCCGAAAAATGAAAAAAGAGAAACATATAAACGTACCCATTTGCGCTAACCTTGGGAGTTTAATGGGATAAAGTATTTGTAAAATATTTCCTTCTTTGCAATTGAAAAAGTATCTATAAAAAAAGGCATCCAGCCATAGTGAACTCTAATCATTGTCTTGTAATCTAAATCAATTTATCACGCTTGTAAAAGACGCGATTTCTTTATATGAAAAGTCACGAAGATTCGAGGAGACATGTTTAGAGGAACATTCAGAGCCCTAGGAAAACTGTCCATTATTTCATTCCCGTTTTTATAGGTTTCCATTACGTTTGTAATGGGAATTCGCGTTGACGCCTACCATCAGTGGCGTAACCCAGGGCTGCACACATTTTTTCAAGGGGGCACCACATAGCTGTATAGCTATATAAACTCAACGGAGATTTCAAATGGGGGCACCCGGAGGAGGCACGGGCATCCTCTGGGGGCACGTACCCACCCTTCGTGCCCCTATAGTTACGCCTCTGCCTATCATTCAGTTCGCTTTTATTTTTTGCTCCATGCTTTTATACGATCATCATCAAGGTTTCCGACGTTGCAGATTACGCTGACAGATTGGACTGCTCCAGTGGGCCGCACTGCTTGTGAGGATCTTGGTATAAGTTGATTAAGTTAGTTCAGTGGGTGGTAATAATCTGGGCGCTTATCTCAATAATCTCATGGGTCCAAATTCTAGTATACGCCCCTAGCAAACGAAACGTTGTATGCACTGCACAGCGTGCAGGTCACTACGTGTTTGCTGTCGACGTGAGTTCAACTCTATTATGCCCTTGTAGCTGGGTACACTGGGTTGAGTTCCTACTCACGTCGCACCGAACGGCAGCAGTGTACTACACTTTGTGCCACTGGTAAG
This sequence comes from Acanthaster planci, assembly GCF_054643075.1. Classification (NCBI taxonomy): domain Eukaryota; kingdom Metazoa; phylum Echinodermata; class Asteroidea; order Valvatida; family Acanthasteridae; genus Acanthaster; species Acanthaster planci. The sequence goes on from NC_141784.1 coordinate 16,417,315, forward strand.
TGTATGGTCTACATTTTGTTTCTCCTTAGCATTGTGACTTATTTGGAGGAATAGATTAATTGTTTTTGTATTTTACTGGTGTCTTTCTCTTGTAGGAAGTGTTAAGAAAGTAACTGTCACAATGGGTATGGACGGGACGCTCGAGGTGGATAGGGAGACAGGCAAGCCCGTTCGCAAGGGCATGTACTGCAGCCATGCACAGATGCTGTTTGTGTTTATCACGGCATGCATTATCATCATTGGTGTGGGGCTGTTGGCCTACTACGTACCTGACAGGTGTGCGGATATCGAAGCCACTCAAGCACCTGTTGTGGGACAGAGTAGAGGGGAGTCACCCAGGGAAGAGGAAGAGACCCCCAATTTATCGGAGGAAGGAGGCGTTGGGGTGGAGGTGAACCGACAGCAGGCCGAAGAGTGGAAGGGCCGGCTGCCCTTGGACGTGATCCCCAAACGGTACAATGTGAGGCTGCAACCGTTCCTCACCACTGACGACGCCCAGGATTCGCTAATGGGCCGGAATTTCACCTTTGATGGGTTGGTGACCATCAAAGTGGAGTGCAATGAGCCCACTAACACTATCACCCTGCACACACTGGACCTGACGCTTCACAAGCCACCTAAAGTCACGTCGCTGAGCGGCGGCATGGATGCCCCGGACCTGTTCGAGAGTTACGAATTCGTGGTGGAGTACGACTTCCTCGTGATCACACTCAAAGAGAAACTTGCGAGTGGTCAGGATTACGAGATTAAACTGAATTACTCCGGGGAGCTCAATGACAAGCTTGCAGGATTCTACAGGAGCAAATACACTACAGCTGAAGGAGAAGAAAGGTGAGTCAGATAGATGGGGGGGGGTTGGAAGCCGGGAGTGGGGTAGCTGGATAGAAGTTTCCTAAATAGGTGAACATCTCGTTTCATTTTGCACCACCAAAGACCGCAGTGCCTTGTGAGCCGATGAAAACTACGAATTCAAAGAATAGTGCCACGAGTCACATGTTAATGTACACAGCCAAGTTAGCATTAATCGAGAAGGCTTATTGAAAATAAATTCCTCGAACCTCATATTCATAACCGATAACCAAAGAGGCTTCTTAGCAAATATTCCCTCAATATTCCCATAGGAACAAAGAGCCAAGAGGCGGCGTTGTTATCACTCGTTTGTACTGGAAACCTATAATGGATGATTTTGCTTTGCTTTGACTGACTTTCTTGAATACAGTGCTTTCTAGACATAATATAATACGTTATAGAATCACGCACCATGACCCGACATAAAGGTTATTCAAAATTTATGTCCGTGAATGGTTTGAGAGACTTCCGATATTATTCGCCAGCTCGTATAAGGCCTTAAGTTACTGTGTAGTGTTACTGAAGGGCAAAGTTTTCTTCGGGTGTTCCAGTTATTTTCTTTTGAAGAAAAAATGCCGTTTTAGATTATATAAAAAGAATGAATGTGTTTGATTTGAATTAAACCCTAGAAGGAAAACATACTGTGGGAAATTAAAGTGCGAAAAATTCATCTTTAGGCACTTTCCTCACGGCCTCGGGAACAACACGAGGGAAAACCTATGGGTGGGCAATAGGAGGTCGTCCTTCCTGTGGAGTTTTGCTACCCTTAACATTTAGGAGGTGAGGGTTTTACGCGAGTTTCGCTCACAGTCGAGTAAGGAGGTCAATTCAAGTCCAGCCCCGCCAGTGGAATAATGCATGCAATCCAATTTTCGCTGGAATTTAATCATGCTGTTTGCGGTTTTTTTGAAATTGTATTGATATGTCGTTGAGAGCAAAATTCTCAACTTTAATGCCATTCACTACAAGAGAACAGAGAGCTTTCAAGTGCAACAATTAATTCCAACTGCAGATGACAAATTTTGAATAAAACAACTAGGTTGACTCACTTGTAGGCATTATTAAGATCACTGATTGTATATATTTTTGTCAGTATAGGTTGACTCACTTGTACGTTTGACCAATTTTATATAGAGAAATAGAAAATATGACTGTTTGGAACTTGAAAACACTTAGGCTAAAACGTAATTCCAAGTTGTTACGGTACTATGCAATGTACATGTAATTTTGAAAGCAGTCCTGGTAACTTTACCTTTGTGTCGCATTCCATGTTGTGAATTTTCATGTTGGCATTTTAATGGAATTTCTGTGCTCTTTTGAATTTACGAGCAGAGGTTCTTGTAAAATTAAGGAAGAAACTTGAATGTGAAAGGCTTTTTTTAGAAGCTTTTTTCTTTAATGCTTTTTGCTGTTTAAGCACAAGACAGTAAGTGAGTGAGCATAGTTTTCTTACAGATATTTAGATCCAGCAAATGTGGATTCTTAAATTGAACAGAACGTTTCCATTCAATAACACTGTCTTCCTCAAAAAGCGATGTTTTCAATAAGATGAACAAAAGGCGTGTCAAATACATTGCGTGTAGTTTTCATTCATTTCAGCGGAGTAAAATGTTGCACAAAAGATGCTCTTAACTAAAATCTATGTCATTCACCAACTATGCCCGCAGAAAAGGGTTGCATCATTATTATTCATCCTGTCGAGGTAGATCTCTTAACTCAGGCCAGGGATCGGTGTCTGAAACTATTCCATTGCTGACGTATTGGTTCGAGTAACTAATAGATCATAGAAAAGGTCACCTCTCTGGCATCTGTAATGTACACAATACACATCACACACAGGTGTTCAAACAGTCCCCAAATCTGGTTTTCAAATAAATGAGAGGTATGATAGACATAACTTCCTAGCCTTGAAAGGTTGTGATCGCTGGCATCAGCAAAATCATTATTGATTGACCTGCTGTTACTACTTATATTTGCTTTGGACATCACAGGTAGTTTTATTGCCAAGATTACGTATAAGCCTATACACGGTACAAGGTCTGGAACAATGCGTGATTAGTATAAGGCACTGTTCACCAGGACATTTGTCATCATAACGCTTGAATTTTCCGGAATATCAGTATCAACTTAAATAGAAGTAACAGTATCCATGGGAAAAAAAACTTTTTGCACATAAATTGCCATTTCGTATGAAGATAAGTGTCAGGCAGTTCAGTCTAGAAATGTAGAGTTTTTGGAAAGACACACTTTACCTTAAAGGGTCATGTTTACGTCGCAACTTCACTGTACAGGTAAGATTTATGGGAGACTATTGGGAGTTGTAGAAATGGAGGCGACTGAATGCCGGTAACTTGAAACTTTGCAATGTGTATGTACATGTATGTTCGGGTTGCTGCTGAAGCAGTAGTCTGTTCAAGCAATTAGTGCTGCACCGTTTTGTAAGAAGGATTCATTGCAAGAGTTCGCCTGAAAAAGATTACAGCTGTGTGGCCAGATTTTTTTTCCACTCCATAAGTAGTAGCGTCACGGTGGCCAAGGGAGTGTGGGATGATGGATGCAGATGGGGGGAACTTACAGGCTGGCGAATTTAAGGGCAAAATCAAGACAATAAAAATAAATTATGAATTCCAAAACACTCATCGTGAAAACTATTTTAAGATTATTGAATACCATTTTCCCCCAAAACATTTACAAATTATCTTGTAAATCATTCCACACATTTAATGACAAACGTATTTACGGCCTGATTCTGTGATTTATCGGAATGTGAGGAAAGACAATCGACTGGCCTACGTTGTGATTACAAAAAGAAGGTAAAATAGACAATTTACAAGACCTAATTAATGCAATCAAATGACGGAAAAAGACTTCACACGACCAGGCCCATAGGCGAACAACGGAAATGAGGAAGAGGCTGGGACAAAATCGGGCCAGCAACTCGACCCAAAGCAACTTCACGATCAATTTTTGACTGCAGAATGTTGGGATGTTTGCGAGCAAATGCAGAATCACGAGCAGAGGTACTAACCCTGGGACCTGAATAGCCTAACCGGAAACCGCACAAAAAACCTTCTTGCAAAAAGTGGGAGTCCTGAGTATTAGGGTAAGCCCGTAAAAAAGGGAGTATACTACTTAGTTTTACTGGGGTTGAGAAAGAGAAATCTGGGCCACACACGATGAGAGTAGTTTCACTGCGCGTTGAGATTAGTTTCACACTGCGCGATGAGAGTACTTCACTGCCTGATGGGAGTTGTTTCAGTGCGCAATCGGAGAGTTGTTTTACTGCGCGATCAGAGTAGTTTCATTGCGCGACGAGAGTAGTTTCACTGCGCGATGAGAGTTGTTTCACTGCGCGATGAGAGTTGTTTCAGTGCACAATGAGACTTGTTTTACTGCGCGATCAGAGTAGTTTCACTGCGCGACGGTTGTTTCACTGCGCGATGAGAGTTGTTTCACTGCGCGATGAGAGTACTTCCCTGCGATGAGAATTGTTTGGCTTATCTGATAGTATAGGTCCCAATTTTCGTACTTTTGGGAATGATCAGAGGAGTTCACTAAGTTCATTTTAATGTAGCCTGAACGTTGACCTCTGAAACTAACCACTTCTGTAATCCTTGGGTTGGGAAATAATGTGCAAAGATTTTATTAAAAATTGGATTCTTATTAAAATTTTAGAACTTGTGGGCCTAATCATTTTCTTTCGTTTACGTCTTTAAAAATCACCTTAGAAATTGCCTTTGTAAATTATTTTTCTAGCATATTAAGAAATTGAAAAAAAAAAGGCCTGACCTGAAGAGAAATAGCTTGTCAGAAATTGACCTCTCATTTCTGTAAATCTCATTTACATCACAATCAGGTGACTCGTTGTATTCCCACACACATTAAATGTGACAAAACTATTTAGTGGCTGTCTTTAAGTAGAAGCTGAAATTTAAAAAAGAAAGGAAAGGAAAAGTTTAAGATCAAAAGTGCATTGAAGATCATTTTTAAAGTTATTTTTTCAGGTTCATATCACCGTCTGCTCGAGTCTTTATAATTTTAAGTTCTTCTCTCTCTATATATATATAAAAAAATCCAGACAAAAGCCGCGCGAAATTGAAAAGAAAATTGTCCCAGTGGTCATAAATTCGAATTTCCAGTAAAAATACGAGGCCATAATCTTCCTAGGCGTTACTAAGTGGCGCAATTTCTTTATATATTTCGGTGTTCTCTACGGTGTTCCTTACCAACACCTCGCCGCTGAACGACTCTTATTGCGTAGTGAAACAACTCTTACTGTGCAGTGCAGTGATATGCACAGGGTAATGTGGCTTGAATAGATATAGAACACCACAGTGGAGCAAATCACAAGTAATAAATAAGTGTCCTGCCATAAAATTCTAATACAGTGATCGAGGTGTCCTTTTTCATCGTTTTCTTATTAAAGATGAAAAGACCAATGGTTCTTCCAACATTCCTGAAAGATTAGTTCAAAGCTCCAAAATGCCGGCACATGTTTGGAAGAATTACAACATGGTTGGAATGAATCTGATTTTCAGGCAAACTTGAACTCTCATTCTGATTGGTCGACCCATGGCAGCAAACAATGTGATATATAATTTATTGTACGGTTCATAGTACTTTGATCTCCATTAGAAAGACTGGATAGGACACGGTGTCCTCCATCTCGTGCACGCACGCGTGTCATCGGTGAAGGTTTGAAAGTTTAAATTACGCTTGTCACACCAGACTGGCGCGCGCACGTCACGTAATGCTGCGCACGGGAAATTAGTCTGGCTGACGAGCTTGTTGCTTCAGGTTCTCTCTCTTTGTTAAGGAAAAATTGATGAAAAATTGTTCGGACTTGCGCAGCCCTCAGTCTGGATGTCGATAACCTCACAGCTGGACTTGCCCTTCAGTCGTAAGTCTCAGAAACAAACACTCGAGGACTGAGGCGTATTAATTCGGCAAAGACAAATAATTTGTGGAAGCCATGATGCTATGTTCGGAACACTGCCTACAAAAGTGCGCCCATGATGAGGCTCTGTCAGTCATAGGGTTTTGTTGAATTGGTCAATCTGTTATTATTTAATTTTTTATAATCAGTATTGTTGCTCATTTGAAACAAACTTTGAGTAAAGTTGTTTGATTTTGATTTCATGAGCAATGTTTCAAGTGTGGAGGATCAACTAAAATCAAAGTGGTCTTGTGGATGCACAATGTCTTAAATTTTGCCCACGTGAACATTTTTCGCTTGTTTGGTCCTTTTCGCCGATTACTATCCATGCTTTAAGTTGAATGTAACTTTTTAAGTAATTTACTGCTCTGTTTTTACTCTTTCAGAACTGTGTTATTTCAGTATACATTCATAGTCAAATCTGGAAAGACATATATTTATCATGTAACAATCAGTTGGCGAAGAAATAATTTAAATATTTGGAGAGGTTTTCTCTATATAAAACGAAAACAGCAACACTCCACAATGAAATTCCTCTGTTTTCTGTCCTGATTCTATAGTTTTTTCAATTGCTTGCAATTAAGTTATAGAAATTTTATTTTATTACATCTTCAGCTCTTACCATTAATTTGTAAACTTTAAACCCAACTATGAAGTTTGCACTTATTGACTGAGTAAATTCACTCAAATGGAAAATATGTACCCGCAGGAAGTACATGCACTATAATTCATACAGTTCGGAATTTTCAGGAACGATAAGAATGAAACGAATGAAATGACATTAGGACTAATACGTGAGCTCACTTGTGTCTGCAATATATCTATCGAAATTCAAACCTACCCACTTTCTTTTCATCCCATCCCTTTAACATCTTCTTTGAAGAAAATTTCTGAGCTAAAACATTTGAGATGGATTTATAATGACGTTCCAACGTATACCTCTACTAATACACATGCGTAAAACCCCGCCAACCCTCGCCGCCAGCTGTCCATGTTTTTCGAATCCTCACCGAACATCGTTCCGACTTCTTTCGCGGATGAAGACCATAATTTATTTTTAACAAAAAACAAACAAATAAAATTCACGAAGATAACCTGATAACTAAAAACCACCGTATTATATGAACCCAGTTGCATAAAATTTGAAGCAAATTCTGATAAAATGATTTTACAAACAATAAACACGATCAGATTGGAATGAAAAGACATCCACGGTCTTTCCCATTTTAAACCAACCTCTCCAGTTTATCCAAACAAATGAAATAAAGTGCCGTGTGTATTAAGGTCTAATAAAACATCGGTAGTATTTTCAAGTTATTGCGAATTGAATATCTTGCACGAGAATCATTTGTCCGTAGTAGTGCGTTGTATACTTTTACGTGCGTTGATGGAGTACATGTACATGTACGTGTACAGTATGTGTACATGAATGTGCACACATAAATCATGGCCGACCAGTCGACAGAGAGCCAAAATTGAAATTGATCAAGCTTACAAAGGACAATTCGCAATAGTTTAAACATAACGTGGTAACCTTTTTCAAACACTCTTTCAGTTATCAAGATATGCAGCATGTGTTGTTCTAAATCAACAAAATAGACTTTTGTTACGGTAGATTGTTTGATTGTTTGTTTGTAGATAGATTGTGGTAGATAACTTAGTTACTCTAGACGTAACTTTACTCGTTAACAGCCAGACTTTAGGTCTATATCCTATGTGATATTTCTATCTGTCCCTGCACGATATCCCACAGAACGGAATGTAAATAATAGATTATTTACAATGTTTGATTCCCAATAGTTTTCATAAGAGACGAACTGATTCAACATTATTTCGAGGGTGGGTATACCTATGATGAAATCTGCTGTATACTCCAAATTAGACATGACTTTAGTTGCAGGTTGGCTCACAGAAGTCTTTTAAACAGTAACGTTACTTGTTAGCCCCGTAAATAATGCTGATGTGCTGGACAACCTGTTCTCATTGGTCTATCCACCATGGCATACACACCCACAAAAACCAACACGTCATATTTTCTGAAACTTAAACCAAGTGGTAATTGCCCCAATAGTTTTCATAAGAGACGAACTGATTCAACATTATTTTGAGGGCGGGTATACCTATGATGAAATCTGCTGTATACTCCAAATTAGACGTGACTTTATTTGCAGGTTGGCTCACAGAAGTCTTTTAAACATTAACGTTACTTGTTAGCCCCATAAATAATGCTGATGTGCTGGACAATCTGTTCTCATTGGTCTATCCACCATGGCATACACACCCACAAAAACCAACACGTCATATTTTCTGAAACTTAAACCAAGTGGTAATTGCCCCTTAACAATACATTTAATAAACAGTTTGTTATCCACAGCACGTCTAGTATTTCTGGATTTCAAGGTGAAATTGAGAGGACAAGATAGAACATCTGTATCGGTTGGCAGATTTCTTCCTGGAATTTGATGAAAACAAGTCGGCACATTTTTACAGTATGCAAATTAGAATAACACTGTGGATAAGTTGGCCGGAACATTTTTGCAGAAAATGTTTTTCCCCAAAAAACACTTGGTTGAATTCTCAGAGAGGTGATATTTTCTTGTCAAGGGGCAGGGGTAGTCTAGCATTATTGGAATTAATTATGTAACTAGTATTTATTCGGAAAAGATCTTTAGAAGTGAATGGAATCATCACATTGTCATTTGTTAAACAACGGCTTTTGCATGTCCTATGCAACCCATATGATAGGCGACGCACGACGGGCGACGCACGACGGGTGACGCACGACGGACGACGCACGACGGGCGACGGACGACGCACGACGGACGACGGGCGACGGGCGACGGCAGATATGGAATTCCATAGTAACGTGTTGTTCTAACTCAACGCATTCTGTTATTTTAAGTTTAAGCTAAAACTCGTATGTTTCACTCCGCCTTCGACGTGCGCTGCGGTTATTTGACCTGACCCTCTTGAACCATACGGAATTGTCCTTGGCAACTTGCCAATCTTCTGTTGAGACGTCTCATTTTGATGACTTCATTTGTCAACAAATGTTAACAAACGATTACATTGAAATTCTTTGTATGTGCTCTAGAAGGCGTACACCGAATAAAATCTACTGAACCATGAAAAGAAATGCTACATATATATGAGATTTAGCCTCAAAGATGATAAATTATTTCCATTTTCAATTTATCACTTGGTCTTTTTTCCACTAAATTTCTCAATTTTAGAAGTTTTCCCAGAACAGTGACACACTGCATGCTCGTTCTCTTCTTTGTTTGTATGTTGGTTGGGTTGTTTTGTTGTTTTGTGGGTTTTGTTGCTATTCCTTTATTTACCTGAAACTAGCTTAGTGGAGAAGTGATTGTTAAAGGTTGGGGTGACAACCTTTGGGGAGAGTGTGGTTTTGATACACAAACCACCGGTTCTTGTTAGAGCCACACTTACGCACAACTGCTCGATTTATATCAATTGAAGTCTGTGCATTTTTTCGTCGTCAACAGGGCACATAAATTGGTGATTTCTCCGTTTTTAAGCTGGATGTCAAAGAGTTAGGTTACACGCATTCCTTGATTTTAGCACTACAACTTTTGTGGTAAAAACAAGCCTGTTAATTGCCGGGGGAGGGGCCGCAAAAACCACAAGCATCAAAATTAGATCCTCCAAATGTTCTTGCGATGTTTCCCCTAGCTGTTACTGTGGCCTGCCAAATGTCCGATGCTGTCCACGGGGCATGGGAAAAAGACGCTTTTCCCAAAATCATGGTATGTCAGAAAAGCTGGACGAAATGCCACATAAACAAAATAAAAAGCGTATGTGTCTGGACACATATCTTAGCCAGACATCATAGTAACACTTACAAAAATCGCTTTACACATCCATTCCCCATGCATGCAGGTGGTTTGCCTGCGCCCAAACACTATCTAGATCTTCGCCAGACTCAGGATCATCCCATCAGCACTCTGCTCCGTCTGGCTGAGTTGGTGCTCACGTTGAACAACGTCGCGTTCAACGGTGAGCACTACATCAGACCAGTGGCTGTGGGCACGCGGATGGACCAAGTTATGCCTGTCTGTTTGTTGGCCACATCGAGGAGCAGATGCTGACCCAGTATCGTGGCTTGCAGGCGTTAATGTTCCTGCAATACATCAATGATATTGTTGGTGCTATCACCGGTACGTGTGATGACGTTGAGAATTTCTTAGCGTTTGCAGATGCTTTTCACCCAGCACTGCGCTATACATCTGATGTGTCACAGCCCTCTGTTACCTTCCTCGTGCGCGTCCAAATCTGTGCGCGGAAACTTGGCACAACCGTGCATTACAAACCCAGAGATTCCCACAGCTACCTGCAGTACCAATCGTCTCACCCCTCAAGTGTAAGAACTCCATCCCTTACTCTCAGTTTCTTCGACTGCATTGGATTTGTAGTAGCGATGCAGAGTTCTCTGCATGTGGGAAGGAAATGCTAGGTTTCTTTCATCAGCGCGGTTTAATACCCTCCGGCTATCACAGACGCTGCCTTCAACGCCGTATCTTCAATCCCGCGCGAAACGGCTCTGAAACCCACCGGGGCCAAGCAACGTGATCGCGTCCCCCTCGTACTCACCCTCGAAACATCCCGGTACGTAACGTTCTTCTCAAGCATTTTCGTACACTCGGAAATGATGCGGCCACAGCTTCCGTTTTCAACGAACCCCCGATTTGCGCGTTTAGGTGCGATCGTTCCAGGTTGGATTCCGTCTCGCCGTCAAAAGCAGGGAGCAATTCCCCTTGTCAGCGCCCCAGCTGATGTAACACCTGCCCCTACATAGTTAACACCCCGTCGGTAGTCGGCTCCCGTTGTACCTACAGAGTACGCGGGGATCACACATACATTACCAGTAATGCGGTTTATTACATTACGTGTCGTCGCTGCGGCAAACTGTACATCGGGGAGACCAAGCGTCACTTTGGTGACCGCTTTGCGCCAACAAACACCTGGTCTCACTGTTGCGCAGCGCTCTTGCGCGCCGCCACATACCCTCGGTCACGTAAGCGTCTCCATCCTGCGGAAAGCGTCATCTGATGTACAGCGTAAGGAACTGGAGCAGCGCGTCATTTTCGAACTTGGAACGTTCCAGGGGAATGAACGTGGATTTTCCTGCGTTCATTCAGAACTGAATCTGCTTGCCCCGACGAAGGTACTCAGTTACTGAAAGCTCGGCAATAAGATAATTCAGATTACTGATTGTATAATCATATTTTTGTCAACATTCCTATCACAATGCTTTGCGACGCAGCCCTCTCATATTTCTCTGATCTGGTTATTTTTCATATTTCGATTTCCACGAAGACGGCATTTTCCCCTGAGATCAGGGGCCTCAGTGTTTCAAATACACCTTTCTAAGATATAACTTGTAGACAAAATGCAGCTTGGAAGCCTACACTTTCAGCATCCATAATCGATTTACCCAAGTGTCGATAATGGGAAAAGCTTTCAGCCACCGGAAAGTCAAAGTTGTTGTGGACTTGTGATGATATACTTGCTTAGTTGGTCAGTCCTTTTCTTTTACTTTGTCCGTAGGTTGAATTTGAACCAAAATTTATTTTAAAAAAATTAGCTAAAAATAGTTCGAATTCTTGGAACTGATAGACACGTTTGAAATGTGGGATACTGTGTTGCACCTAGAATTTCATAAAAGTGTTGTCTGCTAATACCGTTGTCTGTTATTTAACTTCGCTCATCATCCTGCGTCCACTCACAACCCTCACACGTGTTCTGGCTGCAGAGCAAAATGATGACCAACATGTTGTGTTTCATTTTCCTTTCAATTTATGGTGGGTGAACCGATGACTTTTTGAGAAATTCTCACTCAAAGCAGACCACCCCTAAAAGGAATGATATTTTCCTCTCATGAAATGTAACCATTTTAAAAGAAGAGAGAATCCCCTAGAAAACGGCTAAATAGTGCCACTTTTCAGATCTGATAGGACCAAATTTCTCAGAGTTGGAAGCCCTTGTTGCAGGCCAAGGGGTCGGTTCAGTGCCGTAATACAGAAATATTGAGTGTGCTTTTTTGTTCACGAACTGAGCTTACAGATGTTTGGCCAGTTTACGTAGGTGCACCCTTTGCACGTCTGGCTGATGAGCAAACTATTTAACATGCAGTAGGGCACTTGCGCAAGCTTGAGTACCAATAATGGACATTGAACATTGAAGGATGTGCATATGGGGTGAGTGAGTGTACGCTGTATCCGCCCCACAGGTATAGACGCATACACCGCCAGTCTTTCGCGTAGAGCCGTGATTTTCAGGGGTGCGTTCGAGCAAGCTACTCGAGGTTAACACGAGTTTACTCCTTAGCGCTCGAACAGCTGGAGTACGCCCCGGGGTCAGCGAGAGTACTCTCGCTAGAGGGGCAGTATACTCCTGTACTCGAGTGTAATGCGCACGCATCCCACTCGTGTTAGCAGGAGTAACCATGCGACCGCACCCGAAAAGTATGGGCAAGTAATGGGCGGAACGGTGGATGGCAGCGCGTCCAGTGCGCATTACGCGCAACTCACTTTACCATTGCTATTATTTGTTTACATGTACTTCCAAATACATTCACCTTTTTCCTCTTCGGTACTTCTATCCTTGTTTTTTCAGCTGTTGTAACCGCATTGTTTTCAATGCCTTGGGGCAGATTAAGTAAATAGATGGGTTTTTTACAATCGAAAAATGGCTTTATAGAATTTTACGGCTGGAATTCTTCAAGTGTGCGTAAATTCCCTATATCGAGGGGTGAATTTGCCCATAGTTTTGATTTTAGTCGGGTGACGCGCAGATAACGGAAAAAACCCTGTAGTTTTGAATAGGACCTGGTGGTCATGTCTGTGATCCGCCCTGGGCTGAAGTGCGTCCTAACAGGTGCAAGAAAGACAGATGGTAATTCCAAACGGGTTCTTGCTCGCGTTCGGCGTGCACGCGAAGATCATACATTCCTGACTAAATTCCTCGCGCGTTCTCAGCATGCTCCGTGTCAAACGCGTATAAACTTGCGCGCCTATGCCGTAAATGCGTAGCAGAGGACGGTCAATTTCATTTCAAACAGACACTCTTTCGTTTCCGCTCGCAGCGGAGTGTCGAAAGCAATAATGCGTGTACTATGGGCGATTCACAGTTGTGCGCCTCCAAAAGTTTGCAACACGTGGCCTATCACAACGCGCGAAATCATTATTGACCATTTCCACACGCGCATTGGGTCTACAGATTTCGAGCATTGTGGTTGGCCAACGCGTTGCAAACTCTTGGAGGCGCACTATTGTGAAACGCCCGTATTGCGACTGTATGCTCTGCACAATGCAAGCGTCGAAAACGCGTGATGCGTAATCAAGGTATACTAGCTGGTCACGTCACTAGGGGCGTGTTTGTTTTGGCAGACCACGATGGCGTTCACTGACACCAGATCCCGCCTGATGGACGGATTGAAACAGCTTCAGAACAACTGATCGAGATCCAGATCCATGTAAAACAAACAGACCTACATTATGAATATATAGTTACAGTCCTACCGATTTCGCTTAGAACTTTTTGAGTTTTGTGCGTGTTAGCGCAATATTTAAGGCTCGCCAGGCAAAATTCTGAAAGAAGTTTGATGTGGTGTGTGGAATAGCTGCCATTGCTGCTGGGACAACTAGGGTTTCGGAAACCGATCGATTGAAAAATACCTGGCCAGTTCTGTACCTCTACTTTTGTTGGCATTGTGTGAATACTATTGATGGCGATTCAAGACGCAGCATTTCAATGTAATTGCAGTAGAAAATCAAAAGGAAGTGATGAACAGGTCGTCTAACTTTGGCCATCGAGAGATCAAAGCGATTTGCCCTTCTGAGGGCCCTGTGTGGGCGCTGGGCGACGAGCGAATACTAAAGGCACTTTTTAAACTACATAAAAGCCTGCAATTATGACTTAGCAACTGTATTTGTTACAGGACATCATATTCCTTAAAAATTCACTCCGAAAGGAAATCGATACGATAAAAAATAAGGTACGAATGACTAAGTTTAAAATGGAAGGAATAACTTTACATCAGTACGTCATTCAGTATGTCCAGGAATCGTAAAATTGGCCTCGAATTTAAGAAAGTGCGTTTGTATTTATAGGTCATGAAAAAGCAACAAAACAAGCTCAAATAGATTGACTTTCCTGTCTTGTGTCAATTACGTCGTGTCATTTGATTATAACATTTAAGAGAAGATATGGTAATCTATAAACAAAAAGGCTTACTGTTCGGATAGTCGATAGTCATAGATACCGGTACCTCTGCCAACAGATACAATAAATAGCCATTACAAAAGAGGTCAGACCATGCAAATCGAAAACAAAACTTTTTGGGGAAAAGGGCTCTGTTTTGTTCCATTGTTTCCTGAAAACAAGGGAAGAAGAGTGCTTTCATTTTAAATACTGCATAATATACTCTTTGCGACGAAGGTCTATTCTCAAGGGCTACTTAGAAGTTCAAATGTCAGAGTATACATAGGTCTTGGTCTCTTTATTTTGCCCGACATGAGCGTGATGGTGACTTGGATGGATAACGCAGACCGTGATATTCTAATAACAACACAAATGAATCACAGAACATGTATCTGTTTGCTTTTTCAAAAATGTGACACCAACGTGTTATTTATCCTATTTCGATTTTTCCTTTGATTTCGAGAACATCAGGAACAACTCAGCTCTTCAAAAGGTCGAATGAACAAGATAAAAATTCCCCTAGTACGGTCAATTTAATCTTCATTTAAATACTCCGGTGGATAGTACTTCATACAACTCCGTGGACGATACAATACAATACAACAAACAAAACAAATACGACAAGATATTCGTTCGTGTTCGGAACAAGGGTCAAGCAAAGCTAAACGATTGCCACGAGCATTGCAAGAAGCGATGCGGGGTTATGACAAGTATCGTTCGCCGTTCTTTGTGCAGAGTTGGTGAAATAAAAAGGGGTCCAACGCCGATTGGCAGCTTTCAGGTCGTTCGAATTTACAATCTACGTTAAGAAATTATCTCTGAGAAAATATTTCTCGATCGCAGTTGATTTTGATGGCACTATACTGAGACGCCAGCAGTAACCATTTACTTTAACCTATAGTTAATAAGCTGTACCATGTTCCCCATTCAATTGGCTACGCAAAGCATGGGAATGTGTGACGTTTGTCCTGAACTATATGTTGTATTTTAAGTATAAAGACTCTAAAGAAATATATCAGAAATGCCTTTGGTTTTGTTTCAGGAAGTACGACTCTGTTGCTGCTAATAATCAATTCATCCATGCTTAGGGCCTATTTTCATCCTTTCATGGCGTTCTATATTTCGTTTATAAACATTTCACAATGTGATTTAAAAGGAAAATGCGTTATATGATTAAACAGCATGCAATTGCTACCCAGTTTGCTACACCTTAAGGTTTCTGCCTTCGATCCATGTTTCTCTTTGCATCACTGTGCAACCGTGGATGTTTATTTTGCGTCACTTTATGTTTCACGTTTGGGAGATTTGAGAACTTAATTAACGCGTCTGCAAAATTGATATTAACGGTAAAAAAATTAACTGACGAAGGACTGCCTGATTCCTATGAAGTAGGCCCAAATGACAGCCAAAGTGTACCCCTCTAGCAACATAATTGTATGACATTTAGCATTAAATGAACAAAAGCTTGACCACTGCACTCATCCGTAGTGTTTTATATTTATATAAAATTGTTGTAAATTTTCTTTGGTCAGTATTCTTAGATCATTAAGCTGCATTCCTTCTAATTTTAATATTAATTACAATTAGATTCCTACAAAAATTATGGATATGTGCTCGTTTCAATTTTGCTTCTGATCCGAGTGGAATAGGTGATGTATGTGAATTCCTGTGAAAAAATAGTCGAGGATGCCTGCACCTTTATGAAATCTGCGGACCTTATTCTCAAGACCCGCGGCATGGACGTATAAGAATGTTTTTGCTTGTAAATTGAATGAGCATACCTTTTAATATTTGAATTTGATCGCCGTATATTTGTAATCACTCAAATTACAAATTTAACAATCTGTCTTTAGTGGCAATCAAATTAGCGCTACAAACGAGGGAAGGTAATTCCGGCGACACTGTGTTCAAATCGAATTGAAAAAAGCCAACATTGTTCAGTTGAATGAGATTGACTTCGCCAGTTTGGGCGATTGACATCAAGTCCGAGCTTTGCATAACTGCACTTAGGTGCAGTAACAAAACTGTGGCTCGGTGTGACAATGCATTTTTGTCATCTCTGACTTTTGAACCGAAATGATAAGATCATGATAAGATCACTAAATATACCTTCTCCTATACCGTTACATAATTGACTTATTGATCCTCTACATAAAATAGTATAGCAATGACGTAGCCTTGAGAGTGATGCAATCTCTAGATCTAGAATGGAAGCTTCCTACCCAAGCCCAGTCCAGAAATTCTTAGCCAGTTTTACTCATTTCTTGGATAATTGAATTACTTAGCAGGGGTAGATCTATAATATTTTTGCAGGGGTAAATTGGAAATTTTAGGTATTACAATTTGGGTACTTCATGTAGTTGTCTCCGTTGGTGAAGCTATTTAAACTCTGTTTTGTCCTTAACTGCATTCCATCCTGAAGACCGACGTAGGCCCTTGAAAATGTCAATGAGAAGAGAGGGGTTGACCCCCCCACCTCCTGGATCCGCACTTGCAATGGATCAGGGCATGGCATGGAGAATTAATTATTCTTCAAGGATCTGTTGTCAGTAGTTATATTGCATGTTGCCTCCTACGGAGCAAAAGAAATAGAGAAAGCTAAGCAAAGCATACGCCATAACTTGTACGTAATATTTAATCCACAATAATGAAACAGCACAGGTTTACAAAAACAGAGAAGCGTAGGTCGATCATTCATTATTAGCTGAGGAGCCCCGCCTGCTTAATAGGCATTAGCCATCAACTATAATTAGGCCCATATTGTGTATTTCCTACATGTTTAAAAGGTTTCATTGTTTTTTAATATACTTCTCAGAAGATGAAACTTTTTGTTTTAAAGTCATGCATCTTCTGAAAGGGAGTCTTTATTTTTAAAAAGGGGTTTGATTAACTGAGTGGAAAATGTAACGGAATAATCGATACATTGACGGATGATTGAGTTACCGAACAATCCCTGTGGGCCCAGTGCACGCTAACTATCCATACCGTATTCTTCATTTACGTACCAGTGATGAAAGGATGCTCACCCATGGAGAAAATATTTATAACTTTGCTCATTTTCTTTGAGACAATTGAAAGCACGACCAATTCCAACAATATTGTGGGGCTCACTGTCATCTTTTCCCCTTTTCTGGTAAGATGGATCGCAACGACCCAAATGCAGCCCACGGACGCCAGGAGGGCCCTCCCATGCTTCGACGAGCCCGCCTTCAAGGCCGTCTTTGACGTCGAGATTATCCACAGGTCTCATATGACAGCGCTAGCCAACGGCATCGAACGGGACGGGGAGATCAAAGTGCCCGTGGGTACTGATGGTCGCTGGGTGGTGACCCGCTACAAGCGCATCCGGGAGATGTCTACATACCTGCTGGCTTTTGTTGTGTGCGATTTCAAGTACACTAACGCCACTACCGAAAACGGAATCTTGGTAAGAAATTTGCTCACGCCGTTGTCGTCTGTTCTGTTTGTATTCGTCTGCTGACAGTTCTCTTGGCCTTGGAATTAAACCTAATTATTTGTAAGGTGGGGAGGGGGGTCGAAATTTCTCATAATTCTATTAAGTGGCTCTGTTTTGTGCTGTTTATGATATTTTCTGTTCAGTCGTATTCCTTGTAATAACAGGTTTCTACTGAAGTATACCAATATAGAATTTGTTATGACCAGTTCATTTTGATTTCTGCTTTTATTTTAATCATTCATATACTTGTTTGTTGTGTCGAAACGTGCAAAAGACGTTTTGGCTCCCGGTAAGGGCTGCTGTATCTCCCTGTTTGAAAAAAGCAACAATATTGAATTACCGTCGTGTTGTGTGGTACATATGGAGCGTCAAAAGTGGACAACCCCATTTTCTCATTTTCTGCTGGTAGATTTTCGAGATTTTGGACTTTGCGTATAGCATTTTTAAAAAATGCAATTTTCCGCCAGCAGGAATTTGAATTTTATTTAGCAACTCTCGTGGCGCGTCAAAAGTGGACAACTAAAAACTTCAAATTCCCACTGGCAAAATTACTATCATGCTTCAAAAGTGGACAACCCCATTTTCTGCTTGTAGATTTTCGGGTTTGGGGAATTTGCGTAAAGCAATTTCAAAAACTCACGCGTCAAAAGCGGACAACTAAAAACTTCAAATTACCACTAGAAAATTTTATTTGATCCGCCCAAAGAGGACAACCCCATTTTAGAGGTTTTTTAGATGTACGGGTTTTTTAAAGTTACAACACCCCTTTTCATAAAACCAAATTTTCTGCTAGCAGAAATTTGGATTTTACTTTGCCCACGGCGGGGTGGTCCAAAAATGGACAAGTTGAAAACTGAAACGACCGCTGTACTCCCTACGCTCAGAATGGAACGGTCTTGGGAAGAGGGGAGTCCAAAATTAACGGTAGAGGGTCAATGGTCTGACGGATGGCGTTACAGCTTGGAAAAAATGTGGATGATTCCCATTGAGCGACTTTCAGAAACCGGCCGCCGAAAGCCTGACAGTCCTCTTTGGTGCTGCAAACTCCCCAGCACCCGTGTAATTAGAAAGATGGTGGCGGCTTTCCGTCGGACATTTCCGTTTTAAATAAGTGAGCACATGATGATATGTGTCCCATAAACGATGCTAGCTGTAACAAACCATTTTGTCCTTGTCCAGTAGTATACTTGAATTTGTTGTGCAATGAAAAAAGGTCTGAATTGCAAAACGTCGTGTTAAGAGAAGAAGCTAAATGCTGTTAAATCAAGTGAACCACGAGTTTCAAAAAGGGGAAAAATAGAGAAAGTAAAATGGGAAACATTAAAATGCAACTTGAACTTGCTGAATTAATTTTGACACCCCACAAATTCCAAAACACGTATTCAGCCAATAATTCCAATCAAAAAAAGGGATAGCCACGACGAAAATAAATCTTTCAGCCAGTACACCTGTCGGTCACTGATATGACATCAAAGATTTAATTTAATATTTATCATGCAAATCTTTGTTCAAATCATCAATACAAGCGGGCAGTTATAGTGGAGGCCTGGGTCATTATTATATGAAGACAAATGATTCAAAGTGACAATGTGGAGAGTTATAAATGCAATGAAAACACACAGTTTCAAGTGACGTACCAGAGCAGTCATCAGATACGTGTACTGTGAAATACATGGATGGTGAATTGGTGAAAAAAATGGTTGTTGCACTTTTGGGACTCCGAGTAACTTCCACTACACTCAGTTCATAATTTTCGTCAATCCTCGAAATCTTATTTTCAGTAATTTTCCTTAAAATAATACTCCCCTCCGATAAATTCCATAAAATTCACATCCTTGACGTGAAGAAGGTCTGATCTTTTTCACAAAATCGGCTAGATGGAAATACAAGTTGCATGAAAATGCAGCAAGGGAACGTTCAAATGACGCCTGATGCCCGTCAACAGACGGCTCCGCATGTTTGCAGTACAAAGGACCATCACTCTGGCAGTCACTTCGCAACTTTCGTCCACATTATTTTTTTTCAGGGTCGGGTGATGCCAATCTTTCCAAGACCGTTCAATTTTAACGTAGGGAGAAAAGTGTCCGTCCAGTTTTTAACTTGTCCACTTTTGGACCACCTTGCAGTCATCAAAGTAAAATCCAAATTTCTGCATGCAAAAAAATTGGTTTTCTGAAAAGGCATGGTGCAACTTCAAAAAATCCGAAAATCTTCAGACAGAAAATGAGAAAATGGGGTTGTCCTCTTTGGGAGCATCAACTAAATTTGCTAGTGGAAGTTTGAAGTTTTTAGTTGTCCACTTTTGACGCGCTACGAAGACTTCTTACAGTAAAATCCCAATTTTTGCTAGCAGAAAATTGAGGTTTTTGAAAATGCTTTACGCCAATTTCCCAAACCCTAAAATCTACTTGCAAAAAATGAAAAAATGGCGTTGTCCACCTTTGGAGCATGACAGTAATTTTGCCAGTGGGAATTTGAAGTTTTTTGTTGTCCACTTTTGACGCGCCACGAGAGCTGTTAAAGTAAAATCCAAATTTCTCCAAGTGGAAAATTGCGTTTTTTGAAAATACTTTAGGCAAAGTCCAAAATTCCGAGAATCTACCAGTAGAAAATGAGAAAATGGGGTTTTCCACTTTTGACGCTCAATGGGTACAAGCATCTTGGGGTTATGAACGGAGAGTGTGTGATGTTTGAATTGACATCAATCGGTACCATGTGGTCGTATGTAATGACTCATGGCACCCAATTTTTCGAATGTGTAAAGTGTCGATTTTGAATTCGTTCCTTTGATACAAGACGTGGACATTTGCGACGGTGACACAGAGAAGTTTACTTACCTCATGCCATGTTAAGATAACCAATTATTTAAAAAAACAAATTTATTACGATAGTTCAGGGTTTGGTCACGCCCGGATGCCGTTGAGAACACTCGCTACGCATTGGACGTCGGCACAAGAATCCTGACTTATTTCGAAGAATACTTTGACTTCGCCTATCCCCTAGAAAAACAAGGTATGTGGAGCGATTGTTGACTCAAACTAAGGTTTGGACCCGTTCATTGAGCAACGATAAACGTTAGGTCTGAATTCTTATACCATGTCGCTTATATCAGTTAAATTTTCATAGCTTTCTGTTTTGTTCTTTCTTCTCTTACACTCTTCAGTGTAAAACTAATATAAAATTATGCCTTTCAATCTGAAATAATTTCTCATTTGTCTTGTGTGTCAAAAGATCTCGATACATGCGATTGTACTCTGCCTGGAAAAAAAATCGGCGATTCATTACACCTTGAAAAATATATTTAAAATGTTTCTAAACATGATAGATGTACAAATTTACATGAGGCCGAATAACTTTATTGGAGGTTTTATTTGGATGTCCCATAGACATGGTGGCTATCCCAGATTTTAGTGCAGGTGCTATGGAGAACTGGGGCTTGATTCTTTACCGTGAGACGGCACTCCTGTACGATCCTGTACTAAACTCTGCCAGCAACAAACAACGCGTGGCAGTGGTTGTATCTCACGAACTAGCTCATCAGGTAAGGACAAAGATGGATCGGAGGGGTGGGGAAGGGGGCAACGGGGCCATGCATGTTGCCCCCGAGAAAAACAGGCTAAGCCTGTTAAAATGCATTTATAGAGAGAATGTATGTTTTGGCGCTATGTACTGCCTATTCTCCAAAGGTGTGTGGAACGCGAAAAAATGAAGCCGCACACCTTTGAAAGACCACAACGATTACGGGAAGATAATCATTGGCAATTTATGTTCATCCCCTTGAGAAAAATGAGTTCCGAAAACAGGCTTTTGGCTCCACTCTTGGGTCAGGGGTTCTCCATATGCAAGACACTGTAGCCTGAAGAAATCACAGAGAGAGAATGCAGAGCGGAACGATTATTGCTGGAAAAACTCTTCATAAAATATAGACAATAACTCGGCAGGATTGGAGCACAAGTCGTAAGACTGGAAAACGAATAAATGACCACCGTGACATTCCGAATATTAACAGTTATTGGATGTAATTGCGCAAGCCGTTACTTACTTTTATTTGGATTAAAAGTTGGGAAAGCTTAGTTATCAGATCATTTCACTAGACATTTTTGTCGCCACTTAATGTTTACTAAGCATACCTTTCCCCTATTTTCCTTAGTGGTTTGGTAACCTTGTCACTCCTGAGTGGTGGGATGACCTGTGGCTAAATGAAGGTTTTGCAAGCTACGTGGAATACTTGGGAGTTGACAAAGTCGAAACAGAGTGGCAGATGGTATGTGGAACAAACTTTCAGTTCAAATCAGTTAAATGGTGGTACTGAAAATCAGGTAACTGTTTGCATCTGATTGAAAACTTAGAATTCATTTAACTGGTCTCTGATCTATTTTAGACCGCAGATGATGAGAAAAGTTGCGCAAATTCGAATGGGTCAGAAACACAGTTGTTAAGAAAAAAATCGGTGTAGTTTTATTTACAATGTGGTTTCTGTCAGCGAAAACTGGAAAGTTTGTTCATAGTCGGCATTTAAGCAAGTTTCATTATTTCAAAAAAAGATGTACATATTTTTCGATTGTCAACTCGTCCCTCTCCATTCTGCGCAGAAATTACAATTCTTAGTTGAAGACCTGCAGCCGGTTTTTACTGAGGATGCCCTGGGTACATCTCATCCGGTCAAGGTACCCGTTGGAGCTCCTGCAGAAATCAACGAAATTTTCGACTCGATCTCCTATCAAAAGGTATGCTACTGAACCAATTTATCAATGGACAGAAACATGCATTTATAACACACATTTCGTTTTTTCAAATAGTCCAGAAACTTTGTTATAACTGTACTTTTACGCTGTGTGTTGAAGGCAGGTTGGGAGGGCTCAGAAGTCGAAAGATTTTCCTCCAACTCCGCATTTTGCCACGTGACTCTCTGAACCTCATTAAGTTCCAGTCATTTCGTATATAATTCAATCTAAAACAGGGAGCCTCAATCATTCGCATGCTGGACAACATTCTGACTGAGGAAGTTTTCAAGATGGGCCTAAATTATTACCTCTTTGAACGATTCTATGGCAACGCAAACTCTGACGACTTGTGGACTGTACTCACTTATGTAAGTATACAATTGGTTACCCGTGATATCCTCCCGAAAAATTCAATACCTTTCGAGAAACGGAAAATAAGACCACTGAACAATCACCGTTTTGAAGAAAAGTCTTAATAAATCTCTGAAAATGAGCTCAATGACACGTAGGGCCTACTTTTCACTGGAGCAAAATTAAAAGTTTTACCTGTGATTGACCTGAACTTCGATATGATAGTACATATTAAACTCATTTATGAAGCTTGTCATTGAAATGCGTGATATCTTGTAATCTTATTTAGTTCTTCATTAATAATGGGGGAAAATCGACTTTGTCTAAATCCTTTGAGTGCACACCCACCGTTTCTTAATTGTTTGTTTTTGCAGCGAGTGTTTGGTTTCTATAGGACGGTCATATATGGATATCATAGGCCTACGGTTTAATCCAACTCCACAGGATTTGCAGTGCCTCTTCCTGATAATCTAAAGTATCACAACGAGTCTCCCATACTTAACAAAATCCTTTAATCGCATTTGCTTTTCAGGCCGATAAAGGCATAGGAAATAACGACGTAAAGAAAATCATGGACACTTGGACTCTTCAGATGGGATACCCGTACGTGACTTTCGAGAGGAACGGAAACTCGCTTACGGCTACACAGAAGCACTTCTTGAATAACCCGAACAGCACAGTGGAGGACGGAAAGTTTGGGAACCTTGGGTAAGGCTCTCAATAATCTGGGGTAGAAAATGTTGCGGCAAATACACAGCGTTTAAGGACAAAAAGAAAATACAAAGTCAAACAATATAGGTCAGACTATTAAAACACAAGTCACTTGTCGAGGATATGATTTTTATCAAAGGATAGCTTTGGTATCCCGAAATAATGGACAAAATACTTCTTTCACCACCTTACCGAGTAAGACGGAGATATTTCTTGAAGATAGGAGATCTGAAACATTACCCTGGTAAAACATTTTTGGAATTGATGGGAGGGTAGAATTCAGTTTTTGTTATAAGTCCGTTGCATGACGACTTCAACCTTCGAAGATATGGTGAAGGGAACAAATGGGACAGTAGTTGGAAGCCCCATTTTCAGAGTCAGAGTTACCCTTATAAATTTTTCCCGAAATGCACTGATTCATTCATTTCCCTTGAACAGGTATTTGTGGTATGTTTACCTGCTCTACGCACATAAATCCTACCAAGATTACGACAATCCGATGACAATGTGGATGAATAAAGAACGAAGTGGTAAGGAGCGCCGTCTTATCCCCCATGTTCTCTCTGTATCATTATCTTATGCTGTTAGTAGGCTGTGTCCGACACGGACTTCTCGGGCCACGGCTCCGATTTTTGTCAGCCTTTCTCCGCATATTTCCACTGAGTGAAGGCCAAGCGCCAGCCCGAGGCAGTAGATTTGGATGCACCTTCAGACAACGTCAGTTTAACATTTAAACTTTATTGCTTCGAATAGCTTTTAAAGTTTCAAAAATGACCAAGAAACCGGTACTCTATCTTATATCAAGAACATTCTTTTAGGTATTCTTTGATGTTCTAAAACAAACCCAAAATGTCAACATTAAGAACCAAGTGTAGTGAGCTTCCGCGTGTGGGCATCCTCACAGTTAAATAAAATAAGCATTTCCATGCTTGTACATTACATGTATAAAGGGTCATCTACTCTCCTTAAGGTTTTAGCTATTTTAAAGAGCTCTTTGCTCAGTATTCGTTTTCTTCCACAGTTGAACTGAGCTTGGGTGACAGTTACAACGATAATGACTGGTATCTGGTCAATATTAAGCAGTATGGTTACTATCGAGTCAACTACGACCTAGAGAACTGGGAACGACTTAGTGAACAATTGATGGCTGACCACACGGTGAGTTGTGAAGGGGAGACGGGGGCCAACGGGAGGCATTCGAATGTTATTTGTCTAATTCTAATCTTGAAAGTTGCTCGATCTGCGATGTTATAATCCATCACTATCCGTCTGCAAGGGACCAGGAAGATTGTGTTACGATCGAGATGACAGACCCTGTACGTGTGAATATGAAATACATGTGTGACTAGAGTTTTAATGGTGTACCAGCCGGGAGTTTAACATTCGCATATAGGCCTACCCAAAATGTTTCTTCCCGCTTTTTTTGCCTCAAGGTGATACCAATCGAAAACAGAGCTGCCCTTATCGACGATGCATTCAATCTTGCCAGGGCAGGCGTAATCGAACAGACGACTGCGTTAAGTCTAACTAAATACCTGACGAAAGAGAGGGAATACTTACCATGGGAATCCACACTGGTTGTTATCTCCTACATCCGGGACATGTTCAGCCGTTACTCCGGTTACGGCCCTCTTGAGGTACAAACTTTGACACGGGATTTATGTTAATACTTAACGGTACTATTTTGACAAAAATGTAAACTTTATAAAACGACCTCAGGTAGAGGTTCACGGCATTTACTTTCGTTGTTATCTTGACACCGTTTCAGAAATATTGGATAAATGAGCGATTTGGGTTTCAGGTCAAGTGATGTGAATTTGTCCACTGGGCTAAGATTTACGGAAGCCAGTTTTCCCGTAATTCGTTAAGCAAACTTAAATGGGGAATCGTTTTGTAGGATTGTCATATCCTAGACTAAAAAACCGTTTTGATTTATAGAAATACATGCTGAGACAGATTGAGCCGTTATATGACCAACTTGGATGGGACGACAATATCACTGATCCAGCCAATACACATTTGACTCAGTAAGTATTTTATGCATCTGTTAAGCGCAATCGTGAACCTTGCACAAATATATTGTACTCCATCTTGACTTGATTTGCCTTTGAATAACATTCATTCATAGGATAATAATCTCAGGAGGCAGTACAATAAAGTTGTGCAAGGTCAAGAATGGGCTTACCACACCCATTGACGTCTGCATTACATCATTTAGTAAGTTTTACCGTCATTATTGTGACAATATCTGCGGTGCCTCTTAGAAAACCACCAATTATGTCTACACCTTGGAAACAAACAGTGGTGAGCGTGTATAAAATTTGAATTTATTACTGGCGAGGAACAGGCCCTACACCGGTTACAAACACGTGTTTAGACACAATCAACCACAATTTTTCCCATTTATAAACACCTCTTTGTTAAAAAAGTCAAAAAGCCGCAAGGACGGACAAAAATACGAACATTCGGCATTCTTGCTTCCTATTTGCTATCCATAATTAGGCGTCATTCACCAAAAAAGCAAACTGGCACATTTGCTGTTTGTTTTCTCAATACGGCAACAATTAAATTTAAAAGATTCTGTTACATTTTCGGCGAAACTACATTTTACATGTTTGCAATTTTCATGGTGACTAGATATCAAGCGACATGACTCAGATGTCATGTTAAAACGTATGCAGACGATATTCCTTGCAACATTCTAACCTTCCTAGTTCAGGATAAATAAATATGGGACAATTTGAAGAAAGTTGGTTTATAAATGGCCTTGAAGAAAGGTTGAGTCTGTACCGCAAACTTTCCTTACCTTACTTTTGGGGAATCATTGAGTTTCTTTGAACTACAAATATTTATGCTTACTGCAGATCCGTGACGTATTAAAATTACGCGAAAGTGAACATTCCGTATCCAGGTTCAGACCCCCTTTTACGCAGTAGGTATTGTCAAATTTGCAGTTGCAGTATCAAATGTTTAATAATACACAGTCATGTGACGCATTGTCGATAAATATAGTAAAAGTGAAACCGTCCCAGGTGTTTATTAATGATACATTTTGTGTCAGTTTACAAGGCAAGGTGTTTTTATGTAGAGCGTTTGGAATCCTTTTGGAAATCTCAGGTGCTATGCGATAATTATTATGCCTTTTTCCATACCTTCAAGTCAAGAAAATCATTAGGTGTGTCAATTTTGTGTCTGTAAATAAGGGGAAAAGGATCAGCAATTGTATTTGTACGGAGCATATACAGCACTGCTTCGAGAAACCGTTCAGAGTTACTGCCCGTTTATTTCGTCTTCTAGCCCCAGGTTTTAGGTATTTTCTGATTTTTATGATGGTGTATTAGTTACTCTGCCTGCCTCTCCAGCTCTCTTTTTAACCTTAAATTATCTCTCGTCAACAGGTATAACCGAATCAACGCCCTAGGGACAGCGTGCCGCTACGGCCACAAGGACTGTGTTACACAGGCTTCCAGGCTGTATAAGGAATACATGAGCAACCCAGATAAGAATCCGTAAGTAGTTATGTTGCATTTTCATAAAGAACCCTTTGAACTGGCAGCCGATAACCACCTCATATAGCGATCAATATTTGGGACCAAACCTTAATTTTGGATGAGAAAAGGGGGCATGCCAAGCTTTACAAACCTGCACAATGTCATGTTTCTTCGAGAAAAAGCTGGCCATTAATAATAATTCGAAATCGACATTAACATGCCAAAAGAACTATTAGTGAATTATCCATGAATGACTACGCAGAGAGTTACCACTGAAGAGTACCAATCCATGTATTTTATCTACGTCTTCACTTTCCATTTACCATTTCGATTAGAATCACGCCCAATCTGAAATCAGTCGTCTACTGTAACGGCATTCGTTATGGTGGACAGGACGAGTGGGAATTTGGTTGGGAGAGATACGGCAACACGACTGATTCATCGGAGAAATCCAAGTGGCTGAGTGCTCTAGCGTGTAGCAATGAACCCTGGATACTCAGCAGGTAAGATTGTGGCCAAAAATTGGAAGGGCGGCTGAAATCAATGGTTTTGATTACAAACCTGTAAAATGCACCTTTGTGCCTCAACCTTATTTTAAACCTTGGTTTCACTATTTTACAGGGTATTTTAATGCCCTTTTGGAATTTATGCTGATGAGTATTTCAATATTTATGAGCAAAACTGTGATGTCGTCCCAGGAAGAAGCCTCAATGTTACATTGGTCTTTACACAAAAAAGTCCTGCATTTTTGTAGATTTTCCTGGACTAAGTTTTCTCTTCTTTGCTGATTCATTGTTGTTTATGTGTATAGCAATAAGGAACCATCAATCCCTCTCTCCAAAATGTTTTTAGTTGGTAAATTCTGGGTTCACAATTTGAATAGAAAATACACTGAACCATGTCTTCCCTGGATGACTTCACACCAACAGCGCCCCCAGTAGTCTGGAAAAACAGATAATTCCGATTGTTTAAAAGTGTGCACTTTTCAATGCGTTTCACGAAATGGGAGTGTGTTAAAGAAAAGTAAAAAGCTTTCACACTTTCACGAAAGCGGAAACGAATTTATGACCTCAGATCAGACAATTGTGTTACGTTACGAGTTCGCAAAAGCTGAGCACATTTCAACTTGAACAAAATTTCGCTATAAAATTTTCGTGACTTCCAATTGGCTTCGCTTTCGCATTCACCTGAAGTATGAACCGGCCTTAAGACTTGGAAGGTTGCATGGTGGTGTGTCCGTTATAGGCCTTTGCCATATGTAGAGTTCACCGAAGTGTTCACGTACATGTAGATACCTGCATCAAAGCCTCCCTATGATAACTCGCAAAATACGAAAGAGCTGTGGCAAACTTTAATTCATATAAATAGGCTATTAGTTTGGATATTTGTCGGCAATTATAAAACAGTGTTAGATGGGGAAACAGTACTACTTTGTAATAAAGAGGCTGTATATGGTACCGTGCAGTCTTTTATACAGGCCAAAATGTCAAATGACAATTTCAGTTCATAGCTCATTTAACAAAATATGTTTTCAGTAAAACCGCTTGGGATTAAATACTGCAATAAAATTTTGGCGGACGATTTTGTGAACCTCTCGGCCAATTTCACAAGATAAAGTTAACAAGAATCCAAGTCGTCAATGACTTAAACCATGGAATGGCTTGCTAAAAACCAGTAACTTATTAACATTCTTCATTTCTAGATTCTTAGAATATTCTACGATTAAGATCCCGCAAGGTGATACCATCAACGTCATCCGCTATGTTGCCCAGAACTACGTTGGCCGAGCGCTTGCTTGGGACTTCGTCAGAGCCAATTGGGACAAACTCTACAACGAGTAAGCCTCGTTTCATTCCAGAAAAAAGCATGTGCATTGGGGTTCTTATTGCACTGGAAAAAGTCGAAACATTCAATGCAAAACGTCGTGCATGCCTCGATGGTTACAATACCGTCGGCGCATAATTTCGATTTCCTTTATTTTGTTTATTTGTTGAGCTTGATGAAATATCTTGTGTGATCTTGAAGTTTGTAAAACAAACTGATATTTCAAATCGAGTAAATTTGTACAAAAGTGTACACGTTCAGCGGGTACCTTACTCGGAAATCTCCAACAAAGATGAATAGTTTGCATTGTGCCTGGATCTTCAAGATTTCGCAAAAAGAGCCATGTTCTCCGACCAGAATTACAAAATTTATGATTGACCTCTAAATGCCACAATATTGCACGTGATCTGGCCTCTGCGGTAGAGTCAGGCAATGAAAAGGCTTTTTTATTTGTTGATTTTGTTATTTTGCGACGTTCTTGGTTAATAACAAGTCAGGGACACTTCTTTGAAAGATCTCAGGGAAAATGAATGCTGTTTACATCCGTACAAGTAAATCAAAAACAGTACACCACCACTCAATTTCTACGATTGTGAGGATTTTACTAACAAACTTGGAATTTCTTTCAACACACGTAGTTATGGAGGAAGTTCTTTCTCGTTCAGTAATCTGATCGAGTCGATAACTGCCCAGTTTAACACGGATTTTGATCTGGAAGAGGTAAGAACCGTTGAACTTTGAAATATGACATTTTATTCATTAGTCATAGAGATATTTTCATTGATTCCACAAGTCCCATCTTCATTCATTCATTCCTTCTGGGCCATATTCACATATCAGAATGTATTGTGTTAAAAACATCCTTTTGAATGTTAGAACTTAATCTCGTTTAAGCTTCTTATACACTTTGTTATGTATTTCGATGTCATTCAAACTTAAGATACCCAAATTGTCCCTGTTGTCATTAACATGCTTTTCTCCTCATACTAAATGCGCTTCCAAGTAAGCCCTACTTTTTACATAGAACCGACAGTGTACGGGAGATTTTACTGCAGCACAGTAGGCCTACTGCCTTGGGATTATTTGAATCTGTCTATTTAAGCATCAGGTTGTTCTTTCCTTTTCTGAAATGAGATGATATTAATATTTATAGTTGACGTTTTTCGTCCACTTACGTGCTTCAGAAAAGTCATGTGTATGCTTCTTTATGCTTCTTTAAGTTCCTATTTTGCCACATCGTGCCATCCATGTACGTCATTTGTTTGGTAGCACATGTACGGTTTAATTGTGTCATACAGTACAATCAGATATAGTATCTTTCATAAAGTACAGAACATCTTTTTGGCATCTCATGAAATACTTTTCAGTCCACGCACATCACCTCCATTCAGTAGGCTTATCACTGTTTTACTGTTTCTTTTTGTTTGTTGGGGTGTTGGGGTGTTTGTTTCTTTGTTTGTATGTTTGTTTTCGTCCTTCTGTACAATTCTTTGAAGGCAGTTGTTATAGTGGAAGTGAAATGGATTTGTTTGGGAGGGAAGTTAGCCTCACGTCACTTTCCCTTGTACGCCCCATGTTTCTTATCCAGCTTCTCGACGTTTTCTCACATTGTGTCAATGTCCATGTTTTTTACTGTGTAGTTGAATGCTTTCGGTGAGGGGAGGAATTTTGGATCAGCAACCCGTGCATACCAGCAATCGGTGGAGAAATGCCAGAGCAACATTGGCTGGATGACCCGAAACGCGGAAAACATCGAAAAATGGCTACAAGAAAATATTGTTACCGTTATTTAAAGTAGACGCAATGAGACCTTGCAGATGGTAATACGGCGATATTGACATAAGCATGTATCAAATGAGATATTACTGTATACAATGAGCAGTTTTGTTTGTTACTAACTACAAGCATTAAATGCCGGTACAACTTCATCAAAGTGTCACATTACGTACCCTCGCGCTACACCACAGGTATAAATTGCCTATGTTTTGTTGAAATACAAAATCAAGCGAAAGATCACAAGACTCAAAGTGTCTTGATGTGGTTGCAACGAAGGTGGGAGGCCATGATACCTGTAAGACCATACTGTAGGCTCTCCGTTCTATTGAAAAACACTTGGACAGTTTTGATCAATTCTCCATAAATGTAGATCGAAATTTCTTAGGGACCAAGAATTTAAAATCATATCAAATGAAGTGTGGTGTATAATTATTTGATTCTTAATGAACAGATGGGATGATGGTACTTTACACATTTTTTTTACATCTTATCAAGTAAACAGTGTAGGCTAAATAAAAAGTGTGCGTTGGTCACTTTGTTCAGGCCGTCAAAATTTAAATATTTTGAAGAGAGACGTAGAATTAAAAGATGAAGTAAAATTACCATCCTAAATGTATCATTTCCTATACATTTTAATCCTGATTAGACCATCGTATCCGGTGAAATTGTTATAGGGTGTTGTCATTGTGGATTGTATGACATAGAGCTTTAGCAATAATATATTAAGGGAGTGATCTCCGTACTCTTTTAGCAGAATGAGTTTAACTGTCATTTGCTCAATTGCTTCAATTAACCCAATATCCAGTGCGTCTTATCACTTTTAAGTGGAAATTATACGCACATCTCAAAATTAGTCTGTGATCTTGGGGGGGGGGGGCTATGCGGGGTCAACCTCCCTGCTCTGAAACAAAACCAAAACCAAAAGGACTAGTGAAAAGTGGAGAAAAAAACAACATGTAACTAGGTGTAGACAAGTAATTGCACCAGTACCATTGTAAACAATGTATGTCATGCATAAATGTTTCATTGTCGTTTCCTCTTGTTCGCAAAAATGAGACATTCAAAAAAAAATCTCCAGCCACCCTCCCTCCCCCGAGCTGGATTTGCCCCTGCTGATATAATTATGTACTGGAAAAACGATGACGATAACCACGCACTTGTTCCTCACAGATCTGATCAATGCTGTTGCTGAATTTTACTTGCATTGCCACTTTTTGATTTTGACTATTTCATTTATTTTTAATGGCTTAAGTAGTATTTCATTGTAGTTACATCTCCTTGGTGCATTCTATTCAGTGTTCTGTACGTCGATAATATTAATCTACAACTTATTGATTCTCTGTATTGTGACATACGATGTTTAATTTCATGTTTGTGCACCACGATAATGATTTTGTACTCAGTTATATTAATATTATATTCTAAAATTGTTTAATATTTTGAATAAGTATATACATAATCTCTTTGTATAATGGTAGAAGTTGTAAAAAGATATTCCCTACCCATGTATCAATTTTCTGATGAATATCAGGAATACGTTTGCATAAGTTGAGCCAATAAACAGAGCAAATTATAAAATGTCTTGAAAGATGTTAACTTCTTTGTCATTTATAGTCTTGAAATGATATTCATATTCATGGGAGGAGTCTCAACAAAAAGATCAAAACCAGGAGCACTTCAAAGAAAAGCACGATTTTAATTGTCCTTCATAATAGCATATTTGTAAATAACAATTATTCTAAATGAAAGAGATTACCTAGAATGACACAGTAGGCCTTCTGCAACAAAAGGAGAAGGGATTATTGTTGTTGTCCGGGGTTCATGGAGGTGACATCAGTGGGCCAATCTCCTGGAAAAAACGAAAACGTGTCGGGGGAGGGGAGCGGAAGTGGAATGAAAATTACTAGTTTGCTTGAAAAACTTGGACTGCCCTCAACGGCCATTAACGGCCACAAGTGCCAATGAGTGCTTTGCCACTTCCCTGGAAAAAAATCTCGGCAACTACCAGGGACAGTCTTGCTGAGTAGATTTATTGAAGCTACCAGATATGACAAGCCCAAAAGTTCATAAGATGATGATCTCTCGAAAGCGTTCAGTTCTGCATCTATCTCCCCATTTCCCCCTAAATTACAAAAATAGGAGACTTCCTGCTGTTCTCGACATTTCCAAGACATTGCAGTATTTGCTGTTATCGTTACAGGAAACAACGGTTTGTTTAAAATCGAGTTGAACTTTTGGACACTGTGTGCTTAAGCTTGCTCTGGGGGAGTTTTGGACAGCGAGTGCTACAGTCTGAGACCAGTTGTGATTTTTTCCTCAATCAAGCACATACGGAATGTAAAGATCATTTAGTGTTTCAGAGCGGAATACGGGAAGTAGGCCTTGTGTTAAACAGTTTCTTGCTGTAGGTTTTGCTTAAATGGCTCTGTTTTAATTACTTCCGAGAGTTTAAATAAGGAGGAAAACTAGGGGGTGCTAACAACCCCTTTACCCCGCATTTGGATCATTGCCTGGACCATTTGTTGGAAAATATGCCAAAAATTGTTGCCAAATGTTTCAGGTTAATCTCTTTGTCCTACCCAAAGAGGAATTCAACGTCTCGTTGAGCTAGATTGTCTTGAAAGGGTGACAAATATTTGGATGGGAGGTTATATAGAGGTTATACCACTGCACAACTTCAGCTACGCCTAATCTCAAAAATTCTATTTATTTACCTTTTTGAACGAACAGTTTTATTACTGAAAATTCTTCTGATTATTGCTAAACTAAGACTTTCTCTTCGACATCTGCAGCTATGGAGAGAGTGCATTTTGGTTAAGTAATGTGGTTCGATCAATCGCACGGTACTGTAACATGGAATTTGAACTGAGACAGGTAGGTAACTTTTGAACTCTGGAAGTTGGCTCTTTGTGCTTTAGCTGTCAACATACAGTTGTATTAACAGGTCTTTTTTTAACAAGCATGTTTTGTTTTCTTATATTAATCAACTCACGATGAGCTGTTGGCCATTATTACTTAAGATTGAATCCAGCGGACAGTGTTGTGTGCAATCGTGGCATTGATATTCAGCAGCATGTCATATTCTGTAACCCTCTTTCAAGCATATAGACGTAGAACTAGAAATGCAGCTTTCACGTGTGTACTCGTCTATAGCATTCTGATGCTGCTTTTAATTCATGCACTTGGTAAATTTCTAAATTTAGACCAACCTTACTTGTTACAATCAAAATCCTTGGTTCTACCCTATTAAATTCCGCTGATGAATATATGGATTAATACCGTCCTATTCCCATCTTGATTTAAGTCACTAACCGCAGTGTCTTTGTGTTGTTTTAGTACTAGCTACAATTATGGGGCAGCTCTCGCCGGCAAGCGAATGACAGTAAAAAGTTACATCTTTGTTTTTACTAAAAGTTTGTACTAAAAATGACACCAGTTAAAATTAAAACAAATACCTTTTATGATTTCTTTATTTTGATCGATAACTTTAATCTTTTGTAACCTTTTTGCTACAAATGACGACCCATGTTGTTTTTGTTTTTGTTTCACAACAGCTGAATAGTTTTGTCAATGGGAGGCACCTTGGATCAGCTACCCGAGCATTTCAGCAGGCGCTTGAGAAATGTCGTAGCAACATCGAGTGGATGGAGCAAAATGCAGACATCATTGGCCAGTGGTTGAGAGACAATGGAGAGAATCACATCGCTGCATCGCTAAATCTGACTAGATCCGACAATAACTGAGCCATTGTAGTATACGTCCTTTAGGAAGAACCTCGAAAATCTGCAAGTGTGACTTGTCACCAAACTAATGACTGTTACGTCAGAACTTTTCCAAATGGATTGGAAAAAATAGATTACAAAGAAATCAACACACTGTTTCGAAAAATGAAACACTACTGATCGATAAAATGCATATTCATGTTGAAATCATTTGTAAAACGTTCCGGGTTTTTTTGCAAATATAAATCTTATAATTTCGCTGATTTTAGAAAGCGTAAGTCAGCAATGTTGTCAGGGGAGCTGTCAGTATACATGGCAAATCTTTTAATTTCTTCATCCTCGTAATGTCAATGCTATCAATGGTATGCGTTTTGATACCTAGGAGAAAATGTCGAAAAGTAAGCCTGGAAAATAGCTTCTATAATAATCGACAAAAATTAGTGAAAG
The DNA here is from genome assembly GCF_054643075.1 of Acanthaster planci. Taxonomy (NCBI): domain Eukaryota; kingdom Metazoa; phylum Echinodermata; class Asteroidea; order Valvatida; family Acanthasteridae; genus Acanthaster; species Acanthaster planci. Next base: position 16,451,826 of record NC_141784.1, read on the forward strand.
TAATGTACGCCTGGCATACAAATTACTACTGTACTCAGCGGTGTTAATAATGAATGTATAACATTACCATGTCCTCATAAAACATTAAAGTCAAAATCGTGTGTACTTGAAAGAGCTGCATCAACTAATGTCTGTAAGATTAGATCCTCTTATTCATGTGGTCTTCCTGAGTCAGGTTTTAGCTCCATGAACTTGAAAGTGAAGAACCTGTGCTTTCAGTTACATTGTAGTAAATGATTTTCAACAGACTTCAGGAGAAAACTTTAGTGTATTGAAGTATTGGTCCAGTAGCATCACTTAGCTTGAAGTTCAACCAAAATATTGTTAAATAAAATTATTAATAGGCAATTTGCAATTAATTCATGAAGCATCAGTATCTAGCCTAATGAATTTATAATACCCTAACATTATCCATTGTTAAATATATTACTACTAATTGTCGTGTTGGCGTAAGGAAAAGTTTGTGACAAAGTGCCATCGTATATTCCATGGATGACTTTCGTGATCTGACTTTTTACTGATGACCAAATTTGACTTTGTACTAGTGCAAGATTGAAAGCTTTTGTCGTGTCAGTTATAGCATGGTGTAGGCCGCATGTTTTTAGAGTAAGCCAAGCATGCTTGCACGAGTGAAGAGAGTTTGGTGCATTTTGACCAAAAAAAGACATCGACCGCGTAAAGCATAAACGAATCGTTCTTCTTCGGGACATGACAGTTTGGGTTAGGGTTGATACAAGAGAAGTAATATTTAATAGTTACTTGCACCATAAATAATGCAGTCATAAAGCGATGTGCTGTAATCTGTGTATATTCGTGCAGGCGGTTTCACAAAAAAATACGTGAGGCACAGCAAATTCTGGATGCTTGGACGAAAAAAGTGTTGGCTAGACGGTTGCCAATTTTTGGGTTCATGATCAATAATGATGAGGAAGGAAATCATTCGGTGTCTCGATAAAGATTGCGATCAAAATATTTTATTATGGTTCGGGACACATGTATCTTCAACTATACCAAGCATCACCAACAAAAAGAAACCGCTGAGACGAGCCCGGACACTCCAGTCCCTCCTCGGAGCGTACATCACCCTCATCCCCGATGAACCTTAAAAATTAAAAAAAAATACCTTTTTTTCAAAAATAAGCTAGAGAAGAGTAATTCATTTCCTTCAAGCTTCGACGTTCCAAGCTATTTCAATAATAATAGTAATAATAATAATAATAATACTGTTTCGATACCGATCACAGGAGACAACCCACTGCGAACTCTGCATCTTGTAAATGAAACCACAGCATGTTTTTATTTTGATCTCAAGATGACGCATTTGTTTTCTCAATGACATCTACCGCATGGTATGCAAGCATTGAGGTAAGTCCAAATGAATGATTCGGTAATGCCAGAGATAGCTATAAGCCGAAGCCAAACTGTTTCTCAAAATCTCTCTGATGTGCGGTTATTAAGTCTTAACTTTGGTTAATTACAGCCTTAATGCGAGAATGACCATTTGCTCTTGACGGGGACGCTGCCAAGTTCATGACATTCTCAAAACACTATTTTTTCTGCAATTTCTGCTAAATATCCGTCAACAAAATGTTAAGTCAAAGAGTGAAATGACATTTGTTATTAAGAAACATTTTGTACAAGACTGAAGGTCATGAATAGTGTGAAGTATATTGAAGTATGTGAGCATGGTTTCTGCCACCGTACAGCTTTCTGTCCACAAGATTTTGAACAAAAGGAACATTTCTTGAAGAAAACTATTTCTGGTTTCCCATTTCAGATACCAGTTAGAGCAGCGCTTCCCCGACGTTTTAAAAGCTCTGACGCAGCATTGCAACACAGAGTATGACATCACAGAGGTAGGATGAAAAGCCAGAACTCATTTTGCAAACAGTAATGTTCTATGTGTAGATCATTGTAAATTGCTGTTCACATTCCAGTGACTCGTAATACTGGTGGACAATTAAAACCAATCATTTATGTTTAATCTGTCGACGAGGATGGACGAGGAACTGTAGATTCGTGCTTTCACCTCGGCCATTGTTGCACGAATCTACAGTTCAGAGTCTATTCTCTAACTTATTACCCGTTGTTAAACGAACATGGAGTCCGAGTCTATGACACTCTTGCCGTCGACCTTTCGCCTGAATGCACACCGTTATTCCATTCATTAACGTGCACGGGTTAGGCTAAAACATCGACAGTCAGTGCTGGATATATATACTTCTATTCTCTTCATCTACCGCCTTGGATTCATTATTATACGTGTGTCATTGCAGCAAGACCTACCGTACTAAAACCACCACAGGACTCTATGAAATTGAGGAATGCTATAACAACTTCATGAAAGTATGGTTAGCAGTTTGCGAACCACTTTACAAACCACCCAAAATGAGCGTCACCGATCCTTACATGTTCTTATGTATGAATCATTCTGAAATGGTCTCTCACTTCAAAATGCTATTTCATTTGGAGAATGAGCAACTTTGGATTCAAAGTACGATGCAAATTTTGGCGTAAAATATATAATAACATTAAACAATTTCTATAAAGCGCACATATACACCTAAAATTGCTTGTAGCGCTACAAAGAACTCGGGTAAATCTTCTAGTTGTTCCAAGATCTTACCAGTACTGTGGTGACAGATCTTTCAGAATCGCTGCTCCCCGAGTGTACGGTCCAACACATACATCTCAGTCAATTTAAAACGTTCTTGTATAATCTTGCTTGAAGAGTTAGCCTGTAAATTTTCCTTTGTTGTTAAGCTATAATCCAACATTATATAAAAAAACTGGGCAAAACGTAGACACAGAAAAGCAGCCAAAACGCACCAAATTCATTCCTCATTGAAAAGTGAAGAGAAAATTTAAACCGTTGTTGAAAATTTTGCTTTATAATTCATTGATCGTGAAAACACGAGAGATAAATGAGACGTTGTCACCGCTAGCTAATGATCAATCTGGTTCTGCAATGATGACCCCCAGATCCGAACATAAATCAAGAACTGAATGAATGAAAAGAGACCAATGAATTCTTTTTAAATTTGTGTATTTACACTCTATTTACACATCTATTTACAAATTTACAGAGGAGACATGAATCTGAGAAATATGCCCAATAACTGTCCAGCGAATCTGTTCTCGTATTTAACTTCACTCCAGATCAGTGCACTTAAGTTTTGCAAACTTAAGATTTACAAACTCACTCGGTTTACAGTTTGGAGATTCTAACTCTTCAAGTCGGCAAATAAGCGAACAACTACAGAATTTACAAATAATACAGGTATTCTTAATTTGACTTACTTCGAATTGAGTGAATAACCAACAGTTAAGTTTTATACCAAATTTATTTAGTTGATGAATATGGAGCCGGGTTCTCCCTCAATATGTGAAAATAATACCGACGCTCTCGTGTCCAGCTAGTTCAGCGTGACTAGGAGTAGGAAGCCCCAGTTGGAGAACATAAGTCTCGTAGCCTTCTCTCAAGGATGGAAATGGAGTCCTAGCTAGTGCGTCACATGGTGGGGAGGGAGACGTCAAACCCAACAGTTACGGCCATCTATTAAAGTAAAATTCAACCGAATACATGCAAGTATCGTGCCGACATTACCAATCCTTCGTTAAAACTGTTCTCAATTCTGTGACATTACTCATCTTTCTTACAGTATCCTTCAATAAATATACAGGTCAGTCAATTTTCCTTCCTAATCCAATCATCAGGTCAGCTATTCTTCTATCGACGTCAATGTTACAAAAAATGATGAATTATTTCCTCATACACAGCTTCGTTTATTTTCACAGTTAAAGTTGTAATAATTCAATAAGTTATATCTTCAAAGTTCAAAATATTTTCTTCAGTTTTACATTCTTAAGTACAAAATTCGTTCAACTTACGGTTATGTCCATCATAACTAGACAATGTCTAGGCTGATTGTTGCAGAGAAGGGGATCGGTTTCCTGACAGATCGTATTGGCACTGAATTTTGCCAAAACTCGATCTGATCGTGCCGGGACTGGAATTCTCCGGCCGATCGTCGCCTGCTGGATCAGGGACTTCAGCGAAGTTGACACCGGTCACAAATCTCTCACTCAGCTCAGCTTTCACTTTAGGATGTTGTCAGATTTAGAATCAAAAATCTTCTGCCAACACTCTCATACACACCAAACTCAACTCCAAAAAAACTACACCATCCTACGAATACAGATAAAGAAATTAGTGGGGAAAAAACCGAACCCTAACACGAACAAAGACAAAAGTATGTTTGGACAATAACCATGGCCGGTGGTTTTACGTAATTCATAGCAACGAAACCGCGCGTCTCTCGATCGCGATTAAGACGCCCGATCCGTGATCGACGAAGTTCTACTGGCTGCTAGGAAAACAAGCGCGAAATTTTGATTGGTTAAAGAAGTGACGCGTAAGAGAGCGAGACTATTTGCTGCCAGGGGAGAAATTTAACAGACAAAAACAACAAATAAATAAAACTACCAATATTTTCAGAGGGATCTCAACAGACGTCATTTTCTATGGAGAAAGGCAAACACACAATAACGTAACTGTGTGGGCGTTCCTGGTGTCCCTTAAATTTGCTCACTGTGCCTGTTACGAGGCCCAGAAGAATCAGTGTCATGGCGCTGTTCTATTGTAATGTTCTTCGGCAACCCTCCGGTCACAACTACTTTGACCGAAAAGAGGGGGGGTCCTTCACTCATTTTCATTGCAGATGGTCTTAACCCTATGGATATCAACGACAGGTTTATTTGGTTTGTTATTTCGACATTAAAATGACAAATTGGAAATCTCGTTGTCGAGCTATGTACGACGGTACTCATGTTGACCCGGGTTTTCGTTCTACGTATTTCGAAGCGTTTTTTAAAACAGCGTGTTGAGGCTGATTTTTGCAGACTAGATAGAGATCTGTTTTTTAGACGATAGAGTAAGTCGGGCAATATCATTTCTGTCCGCAACAACCGGGTTTTAGTGAACTTGTAGTGGATTTCTATTTTGGGGGCCTTTTGCCCCTTTGTCGTAGTTTTTGGTGCTAAGTCTGTCAGGGTCAAAATTGTTCGCTTTTTTCCCTAGGGTTAAGGATTTAGGGGCCTGTCCTCTGGAAAGGTCGAAACATCACCGATGCTGTGGGGTCCTTTAGGGAATCCCTGCAGCGGGACTGGCCTAACCCCATACTGCGGTTTGGGGGACAGACTTAGTGCTTTTCTTTAATTTTTTTTTGCTTTGAGTATATGTGACTTGCTTTTCTCTGTAGATTTTCATCTAGGAGGCTTTGCTGTCTTTCAATTCAATTTTTTTTTAAGGCTCTTGTTGCTGTTTGTGGGATTTTAGATATTTCTTTGTCGTTTTGTGACTGGTTTTAGTGTAGGTTCCAAAGTCAGGCAGGGGGAGTCGTACTCCCACGAAAACTGTGGTCTGGCGTGGCCAGCCTGCCTGGGGACTTCTTGTCCCAAAATCAAAAAACGAAAAGAGGGGGGGGGTTCGTTATGAATCTGCGTTTTGCCAAATGTTTTAAAAACTAATCTAATCATTTTTAAAACTAATGTACACTTTGAACAAAGGAGTGACGTCACAGATATAGTTTAATTTGTACTAATGTTCATGTAATGTACAAATATTCTCTGCTTTGAGTGGTGAAGTGAGGCTAGCCTCCTCTGTTACCCATGGACAATTCTATTGCATGGGCGGGAAGAATTCCATATACGAAGTTCACTGTAATATCGCGTAATTACTACAAAAGTATCCTTACTTTGATCGCTGAATGAAGACGATTCCAATAGGCATTGAAGAGCTGAACATCATGGGACAGAAATGTGGAGTTTTGGGCACACTTTTGGAGCTACACATGGACCAGGTTTACATCGACAGGCGGCCATCTTTGCTTCTGAAGAACATGGCGAATGCGCACGACGTGTGGGCATGATCCGAATCATTTATTTATATTTAAATATTCTAATTTATACAAATATTCGTGAATAATTACATATTCAGTTTCATAAATATTTAATTTTTTAAATATTCATCTTGACCTTATCGTGACCTCTCCTTAATTCAATCGTAACTTTATATGGAACATATCGACTTCCTCCGGCAACAAGCGCTCGTGTGGCGTGGTCAGTTAGACTGCTGTATTTCCATACCCAACAGTTCTCTTCATTGCAGGTTCGATTCCCCTTTACGACACAATTTGGATTAAATGTATTAAATGTGTATAACTATAATAGTCCTTGTACTAATGACAGGAAAACTGTGGAGAAATAAAAGGATGGGATAGTGAAGGAAAAAGGAAACGGTAGAGGATATAGTAGGGGAAAAAAGAACGGCAAAAGGACTCACTTTTTTGCCGTTTTATTGCGTGGGGCCCCTTCTTTTTAAACCTGTCCCCCTAAGTTACTGAACCCCCTTTCACATCTCTATCCCCCAAAAATAAATGTCGCCCCTTTTTAAATCTGTCCTGGAGCAAAAATTTCTCCTAAAAAGTGAACTTCGTGTATTGAATTCTTTCCCTATTTGTTTTTTTCTACCACCTGTTCCACAGATTCTGCTTGATTTAAGCGACAACTGATTAATTTGATAAAACTGCAAATCAAAATACGTCTACTCCAATAAGGGATTTGATGAACTTTTACCAGCACTTTTCCAAACTACCTCCACGCAACATAATTGAATCTAGCTCAGTAGCACTAGCGCTGTATTAACTTTAAGCAATACGGACGTTTCACAGTAGTGCGCCGCCAAAGTTTGTAACACGGTGGCTATATTGTAGAAATAGCCCTTTTCCGATACTTAAGCACGTCATTCTCGAAACTTATTTAAGTTTCCATTGACCATTGGTCTTAGGTTGCATAGTAGCAATTCCTTGTCATTAAGTTTGGTACCCATTTCAAACTATAGACAAATCCGACGAACAAAAAACGAGCGATAGCGCGCCTCCGAGACTTTGCAACGTGTTGGCCAATTACAATGCACGAAATCTGACGACCCTTTCCAAACGTGCTCTGGGTCGACAGATTTCGCGATTTGACTTTGGTCAAATTTGGAACTCAATTTTTTAAAATCTGATTTATAAGTCTTTCGTAAAACTGGCACTCACTTAATTAGACCCAGTATCAGGGCTTGCAGACATAAATGTACCGGCGATACATCGATGATATTGTTGGTGCTATCACCGGTACGTGTGATGACGTTGAGAATTTCTTAGCATTTGCGGATGCTTTTTACCCAGCACTGCGCTATACATCTGATGTATCACAACACTCTGTTACCTTCCTCGGCGTGCGCGTCCAAATCTGTGCGCGGAAACTTGGCACAACCGTGCATTACAAACCCAGAGATTCCCACAGCTACCTGCAGTACCAATCGTCTCATCCCTCAAGTGTAAGAACTCCATCCCTTACTCTCAGTTTCTTCGACTGCATTTGATTTGTAGTAGCGATGCAGAGTTCTCTGCATGTGGGAAGGAAATGCTAGGTTTCTTTCATCAGCGCGGTTTAATACCCTCCGGCTATCACAGACGCTGCCTTCAACGCCGTATCTTCAATCCCACGCGAAACGGCTCTGAAACCCACCGGGGCCAAGCAACGTGATCGCGTCCCCCTCGTACTCACCCTCGAAACATCCCGGTACGTAACGTTCTTCTCAAGCATTTTCGTACACTCGGAAATGATGCGGCCACAGCTTCCATTTTCAACGAACCCCCGATTTGCGCGTTTAGGTGCGATCGTTCCAGGTTGGATTCCGTCTCGCCGTCAAAAGCAGGCAGCAATTCCCCTTGTCAGCGCCCCAGCTGATGTAACACCTGCCCCTACATAGTCGTCGGCCCCCGGTAACTACAGAATACGCGGAGATCATACATGCATTAGTAATAATACGATTTATTGCATTACATGTCGTCGCTGTGGTAAACTGTACATCGGAGAGACCAAGCGTCGCCTTGGTGATCGCCTCGCGGAATACAACAAACACCTGGGTCGTTTTCCAATACTCAAATTCGTCTCCGTCTCAGGCTTCGTTCCCAAAACCAATCCCCGACTGTGGGCCTGAAGGGTTTAAATTGCATTGGATTTTTGGCTCTTTTGCATCTTATTTGATGTTTTGTGGCACTATTAGACTGATTACTGCGCTTACAGCTTCAAAGTTAGCTAGTAAAAAACAGTTGAAGCCTGAGACGGAGCCTAAGTTGAGTATTGGAAAACGGCCTTGGTCTCGCTGTTGCGCAGCACTCTTGCTCGCCGCCGCATACTCTCGGGCCGAGTTCGGGCGGCTTGTTCCCGTATGTTCGCGAACAGCTCGATTTATTGTGCGGGGGTCAGCCGCTCGAACGCTGGGATCAAACAACCGGTTGTCGCTGGTAGTGACAAGCAACATTCAACATGGCGGCGTCCATGTAGGCTACGTTATTCGAGAGTTAATGTTTGGATGGGCTGAATTCTTTTCTATATAAACAGGAACATTCATTTCTGTGTTACGGAAAATAATTAATGTTAATTTTGCAAAACTTCCCATTGTCTATGGCTTTGGAAGCCATCTCTCCACTATTGCAGAGGTTCAAAAATCAAAATCTCACGAGTTTTTCCGTGTGTTCCTGTAAAACCCTGACGTGGGTGTGGTGTGTGATCCTGTTCTGAGAACAGTGTTCTTAAGTCGTGTTCCCGCCGTTCGAGCGCAAGAACAAGAAACCCGTGTCAAGAACAGGCCGCCCGAACGCGACCTCGGTGACGTAAGCGTCTGCATTCTGCGGAAAGCGTCATCTGATGTACAGCGTAAGGAACTGGAGCAGCGCGTCATTTTCGAACTTGGAACGTTCCAGGTGAATGAACGTGGATTTTCCTGCGTTCATTCAGAACTGAATCTGCTTGCCGTGAAGAAAGTACTCAGTTACTGAAAGCTCGACAATCACATATTCCAGAGCACTGATTTTATGTTATATTCTTGTCAATATACAGAATCTGTGGGTCAGGTATTAACTGTCTTCAGTCTGTTTATTCTGTCTGTCTGCATACCATCTGCTTAGCTGAGAAGCATGTATATCCAAAAAACAAAAACCAAGACTGCTGCATTTTATTGCCATCTGACATGGTGTGCTAAATTTTGTTTACCGTATGCATTGATGCTAATAAAAAATTCCCAGAAGTAATACCTGTCATAAACAGATAGTTTTATGGGGAGTGAAGGGAATAAATAATTTTGCCATCAGTTTCACAAACAGACAAATTGGCCCAAAATCAAGATTTTTTCCAAACATGTCTTTTTTTCAAAATCAACTAAGCTGCGTGATGCCTAACGTGGTCGAATTATTTTTTACCCAATCTAAACTTAAATCTGCCAAACCAAATCTCTTGTGGGCAAAATTCAAGTAAGCCACATTTTCCGTTTTCACAAATAGACGAATTTGTATTCCAATTTGTAAGACGTAAACAAAAAAGGGCAAAACTTTGGACAAGGTCGTTTTGCCTTTGCACGAAGAGACAAAAGTCCCACAAGTTTCCACATTTTCTCAGACAAGAGCCTTTGTATACAAAATATACCATTTTAATTGACTGCTGTAACTATTATTTTGTGGCTTGGTAAAGATCACTTTTGTTTCAAATTTGCAGATGAGTAGCTTCTACAAGAAACAGAAGAACATTCCGACCGTGAAGAAAGCCGTTGATATGAGCATTGACCGGACACAGGCTAACATCCGATGGATGAACGAGAACGCTGCGGCTGTACGGATATGGTTTATGAACACTATAGTATGAAAACATCTTTTAAAACAATAACAACATAGCATTGATCTTATTTTGACTAACAGCAGGGAGAAATTACAAACTCTTCATGTATAATCGAAAGCAGTTTGTAATGATGTTCTCAAAACTGAACAGTTGTTAAATTTACTAGGATTTCATGTACAGATTTCCCCCCCGCTATCAAAGCATTCTCGAAAAGAATGTGTAACAGAAGAAAACGTACCATATCTCGTTCCCTAAGCACTGAACTCACACTGAATCACATCAACGTGACAGTAAACCCTAATAACAGGTATTCGTGAAAAACGATTATTTGTTTGACCCATCCCATTTAAAAGTTGCTTGACTAGTAAATGGTTTGACTGAAAATTATGGTTTAAAAACAAATGATGTATAAATTACAGAGTTGCACAGTGTACCGACAAAAATATGCCATTAACTACCTTGTTTGAGAGAGTGTACAGATATATGTGATACATAAAGATAATTCTAATCTGACGTTTGACCTCGAAGTTTAAACGGATTTGTTACATGTACGAGTAGTATTTATCGTTTTGGACTGCATGTGTGAACAGGATAACAACTGAATAGCGCGTCATGTAAATTGCAAAGTCGGAGAAGTTGCGATTATGTTTTACATCTCTCAACTACTAATTCATTCAACACTCGTAGGATATGTAACGGCATCTTTAAGCGTCATCTTGATTGTACAATACATAAATAACAATTTAAAGATGATATGTAGAGAAAAATGGACGTTGCATGTCAACCTCAACTGAAGCCTATTGTAGCTGATGTTAAGATTTGCGTGTATAACATGGTAGCGTACTCCTTGATCAAAATTCATTACCTGCGTAAGAGCCCTTGAAAATTTCGAAGGTATAGTTGTAGACTATTATACCAATACATAAAGGGCGTACTCTCCGATCGAGATACAGGACCAAGAGAATTCTAAAAGATTTTTACAAAACTAAACTTAAAACGTGGCATGCAGTGATCAATGTAGAATTTATAGTGTGTTACTCTGTATACATTGGAATGTAGCCGTGGCAGTTCGAAGGTTTTCTTAGGATATCTTACTTTTGGCTTGGCTTGTGTTTGGCTCGTAGATCTGGTGAGGTTGAGACAGTGACTGTATAAAAAGAACGTTCAAAAGTTACCACATATTGTACAGATTTTGTACAATTTACTTGATCCTTATTTTTATTACAGTTAGTTCATTTTAGGACAAAAAGACTGTTACCAGGGGCAGATCCAGGATTTTGTAATGGGGCATGATCCCTGATTTTTCCAAAGGGGGGGGCGTGAACTAAAGAAGTAATGGTAAAATGCCCGTACAGCGTAGGGTCTGGTGCCATTTTGGATTCCGGGATAGGCGCTCTGGGGTGCAGTTTCAAGAAGTATAACACTTCCTTTCCTTCTCCCTGTCTCTTTCTTCTTTTTTATTTATTTTTTAATTTTGTCGGTGAAAAAGGGGGGTGTGCGCCCCCTGGATCCGCCCCTGGTTACAAATTATTATTGTATGACCAGTTGGATGAAGACTGAAGGTGACGGAATAATACGTGCAAAGAAAATTTATCTTTCAACACGTAGGTAAGAGTAAAAGGACCAAACGGATCGACCTTTATTTGAATGAAGCACTTAGCTTTTAAACTAAAAAGAGACTGGGCCGTCATTATTGGGCGTGATGTATGTGGGTTAGAAAATGAATATCCATTAATAAGCTCAACACGTTGAGAGTTATGTTCCATACATATGTAACCTGTGTGGATCACTGGCTCTGCCATTAACACATCTCGTTTAGGTGTGGGGTCTATAGGTCTTTCCTAATAACCCGTATCTATCTTTAATTTTCATCATTAGCAAACACACCGAGCATCATCTATGACTGTATCTTGATCTTATTGATACCATGCACGTGGTAAGACAGTAAGCCTTGGGTACCAGTATTCAGTATACATTTAATGCCCTTAACGGATGCCTAGATCAGACCTTTGTTCCACATATGTAAATAATGAATTTGTATGAGACACGTAATAAAGATACTCTGCGTATAATATATGACTATAGGAACATGTTTGAACGTGGTATTAGCCTGTTAACCTTGCCTAATGTGAGTGAAAGTGGTAACCTACAAAGAGCACTTCATCAGAACTCAAATTTAACACCAGGAGCAGATCCAGGAGTTTGTCTAGCGCAGGGGGCCGGGCCTGTCCGATTGTTTGAATTAATTGTTACGGACAGGTGAGCACAATTGTCATGCATTATATTGTTACTGATGTACACATAATGAGCCTTATAGGATGTCAGTTTTTTTAAATTTTATTACTATCATTGTTATTTATGGCATTAAAGCGGGGAGTGACCCCCACCCCCTTCCAGACCAGTGGTGTAACTATGCCCGTGCTGCAGCTGCAGCTGATTTTCTTGTGGTGCCCCTTGAAAATTATGTGCACCACTGGGTGTCCCCCCCCCAGAAATTAGCCCCAGTTGTGACCCTGCTCCTCACCCGTGCCTGTAAACACGTTAAACTTACCATCAGACTGTATGAACTTTTATACCCACCTTATGCCCCCAAATGCAGGAGGTATATTCACAGTAAGTATTAATGCCCCCATCACACTCTGACAGCAACCAGGAAGACCCCGCTAAGTTGTAAAACCTCATTAAACCGTTGCTAGGACGGGAGGAAACCAAGAAATTGGGCGAAAAGCTGTTCTGTCAAGATCGTGTGTATGAAGTTCGCATTACGTTCTCCACACGATTAAACTGCGCGTGAGTTCTGATGCAATCGGATTGTTCAACGATGTAACAACTTTGATACGATTGTACTACGACCTCAAAGATCACGGTACAATGGTATAATACGTTGTTGTTGCGTGTATAACGTGTGCGTCACACTTGTAGCAAGCTGTCTTTACATTTTCGAGCGTTAAATTCTTTCTATATATATTATATATTGGTTGAAACAGTGCACGCCACCAGTTCTCTCCCAGACTCCGAGATGAATGAACATGATGCCTCATGCTCCTGATTGAGCTGCGCTTGTACCACGTCCATAAAGATCCTACTACGTTGCTAATACGCCAAGACTACATGCTGTCACCGTGATTTGAAGCCACTACGAACCTGCTATGTAAAATTTGACCATGCTCAAATTTTGGCACATACTCTCCGTCCATGAAGCCCCTACTAAGTTTCTATCAGTTCCTACTGAGTTTTACTACGATGTACACGATCTCACCACGATTTGCCACGCTCTCCCGATTTTTTTGAAATCGTTGTAAGATCGTGTTTGAATGTGATGGGTGTTTAAAAAGTAGCCGTGACTTCGAAAAAGGATGTGCCAAGGAAGCATGCCCCTTGTGTCGGTTGTTGACATGATTGGGTCAAAAGAGGCAGGTCAGAAGAGTAAGCAGGTTTAGTGCTGGCTGGATCACAGGATAGAGGATATAGGATGAAGAGGTGGGTGACGGTTCCTCCCTCTCCGCAACATCCGCAGGAGCGGAAGATGATGAAGAACCGGGGAAGAGGGAAGAACGTTGTGGAGAAGCTTGAATTGACGTCGCCTTCCTTTTTAGATGTGGGAAGTTTATAGCTTTGGGTGCAAGAGATAGAGGAGTTTTAGCTATTGAAGAAGCCAATGCGATGCTTTTGAACCATAGCGAGGTGTGAGTTGACGGAGTGGTTGAAGATGTCGTAGAGGGTCTGGAAGGAAAGAGATTCTTGTGAATGGGCAGTCCATCGTCACGCAGTTACATTGACTTACACCTAATGACATTTAGGACGTTTATTCTTTCTTCCCTTTCTGTTTATGTGAAATCATTTCAACACCGTACCCTTTTAATATGATTGCATGCATATCAATGAACTAAATATTACAACGAAGGTGCTTACTTGAGCAAGGATCTCAAGATACATTCAAATTTTTAAATGAATGACTTTGGGTTTCAATTTCTTTAGAAGGCTTCGAATAAGAAAGCCTAAAGCTCATCAACCTAATAAATATGACGTCGCAGAGGCTTTCCTTCCAATTGCAGCGTCAATATGGGCGATTCACGGTACAGCGCCTCCAAGAGTTTACAACGCGTCGGCCAATCACAACGCGCTACATCTGTCCACCCTTTCGAAACGCGCATTGGGTCAACTATTTTCGTACACTGTGATGGGCAAACGTGTTGCAGACTCTTGGTTGCGCACTATTGTGAAACGCCCGTATTACATCGTTGGAGAATTGTACTCACGTAACAGGATGAAATCAAACGCCTTTTTGGAAATACAGGTGTTTCGGTGTTCAGAAAGAGTCACCACTTTCTGGATTATTAACACCACAACGCGTTCATAAATTGTGACAGGAAGGTGTTGAAATGGCGTTAAAACATTAACACTTGGTGTAACACTGGGTGTGTAAATATGACAGTTTCGAATTCTGCATCGCTCCTAAACAGACATGAAGGGGGAGACCTCGCATTTTCAGATGTTCCTAACAACAAAATTGGCTTTCTTTGAATTTCTTCAGAAATGTCAAGAGAAAGATGTTACGGCTTACCAGTCGTTCAACTTAGTTAAATTTGTTCAACTAAACGCCTTGGTACAGACAATTTAAGTGAAATAACCAAATAATCGTTACCTGTTGTGACGGCGTCCATAGGTTTTGTACACCATTGGGTTTAAATGACACATGAGGCTAAGCCGAGGGCTGTACAAAATATCATGACTACACTTTTAAGATGGCCAACGAGGTCAAAAAGTGTTGTCCCCTGTAACAACGCTCCGTGTGTGTAATAGACCTCTGCGCTGATGACACCGCATTTTGTTTACGAGTGTGCATTTCTGTGGTACTCAGTGGACTGCAGGGCTCCAATTGGCTCCATAGAAAAGTGCACAAGCAAACAAAAACCCAATTTTTTCATGAGTTATCATAAGTTTTTACGTCGATACTGTGAGCTCAATTTTGATTAGCAAATCTTTCTCCTAAATCTTGATGCCAAGTTTTTTGTTTATCTACCTACCTTGTACAGTAATGTTTTGCAAGCTTGGAATTTATGGAGAGCCCAAATTATCAAACCGTCTGATTAATTTCATCTTGTTTGATATTTATCATTACACTACTTATATTTATTTAAATGGGCTAACGGAAAGGCAGCAGATGTCCAAGTTCTATATGAAATTCACAAGTCAGATGTAATCTGCGGCATGGAGCCTTGGCCTCATCCTCCCATCAATAGCAACGAGATCCCCCTTCCACGTTTTAGTGTCTTCTGAAAAGATCGCGTGACACTCACTACAAGGAGAGGGGTTTTCCAAGCTATGCAACTTGATCTTACAACAACGCAAATGACAAATCTTGAAAACGACTGCGAATGCATCTGGACTGAAACTCAGGTCAAAGGGAGAAAACCTAAAATTATAGGAACATTTTACTGAACTTCTGATGATCAGCAGGGATAAAAGATTGATAAACTAAACGTGGCGTTATCAAAGCTTAGCATCAAAATCAACAGGTATGATGTTATTGTTATACTGGCGATTTTAATCTTCCGACAATAACCTGGGACAATAATCAAACTGTGTCAAGAAGTGGATGTAGTTCAATCGCAGTAGGTAATTTAGCATCCCTTGTTGAAGAACATGGACTGTTCCAGCATGTGAAGCAATCCACCAGAATCCAAGTTAACTCCGGTAATTTTTTGGAGCTTGTTTTTACCAACAAACCCGACCGGGAAGGAAAAACTCGACAACAAATGGAACATGATCAGTACCAAGATTACTGACATTATGAACAAGTATACCTACTGGTATTACTTCGTCGAGACACAAGATACCTTGGTTTACACAAAAGCTGAAAAAAACTCTGCAATCTGAGAAAACGGCAATAAAAAAAGCAAAAATATCCTGATTACACTCAGACTGGCTGGAATTTTGTGATACCCGCAAGGAAGTCCACAAGTGTTTAAAACCCGCACGACAGAGTTACATTGCAGAATTCTTGAATCCAGCAATTACCGACAGACCCAAAGCTTTCTGGAATTTCATTTCAAGACTGCATCAGGACAACCAAGGGATTGGTGACTTGAACAGCAACAAAAATGTTTTCAGTGATGACATGTAAAAAGCCGAAATTCTGAATAATCAGTTCAAAAGTGTGTTTACTCAGAAAAATCCCAGTAATTCACCACCAGATATGGGTACAAGCCTATATGATCCTGTTGGTTATCTTGTTATCTATCTCTCAACAAAAGGAGTCATCATTTGGACCAACTTCTGAAAATCAACCCATCAAAGTCTAAAGGCCTGGATGGGATACCCCCTAGTTTTTGAAGACTTTCGCTGAACAGCTGGCACCAATCCTGATAAACCTGTTCCAGCTTTCTGTCGACTAGGGTCAAGTGCCAAAGGCTTGGAAGGAGGTTAACGATACTGCCCTCTTTAAAAAGGGCAACAGAGCCGAAGCAGCCAACTACCGGCCAGTTTCAATGACCCCAGTCATCTCCAGGCTTCTTGCGCATATGTTGCACAGTCATATTATGAAGCATTTTGCTAAACAACATATTCTGACTGATTGTCAACATGGGTTTGGAGCTATACAGTTAACAGAAACTCAGCTTATTCTCATGATCCATGACATCACTAAAGCTCTAGAAGAGAAACACACAGTCGATGTTGCTATATTAGATTTCACAAGGGCATTCGACAAAGTCCCTCATCGTATACGTAGGTTAATCCACAAACTTAAGTATTAGGAATTAAAGGGTCACTTACTACATGGATCGAGAGCTTTCTGATGGGCAGAACTCAACAGGTAGTGGTAAATGGCACAACTTCATCTTCAGTCAGGGGCACTTCATGGGTATCAGGGGACAGTCTTTGATCCATTACTGTTTCTAGTTTATATAAACGACTTACCGGGAAAAATTATATCGAACGTTAGACTATTTGCAGAGAATTGTACACCTATCAAATCAGCTTAAGACACAATCATAGTTCAAGATGATGTTAAAGAACTTGACACTGGCAAGATACATGGTTTATGCACTTGAATCCAAAGAAGAACTTCACAATGTCCATCTCGTCCAGAACCCCAAAACGCAACTTCAACATAATACATACATAGGCCTACATACATACCGTACATATTTGCATGCATACAGGCGTTATGTATGTTCATTCATATATGCATTCGTTTCTTTGTACATGAATGGTTTGTTTCATTACATTTGAACCACGTTTTATTTTGGAAACAAGTTGTTTTTTAGATCTTCTCTGAAATTCATTTGGAAAAGTGAAAAAAGTCTTCGTGTCTTTCTTTCTTTGCCATAACATCCACCTGCTAACTCTTAACGACACTTCGAAGAAAAAAAAGGTCTTATTTGAAAAGCAGCATTAGCACCTTTTACAATATGCGTATGTTTTCACTGACACTCTTTCCGAAAAAGGTGCCTTTCATTCAGACCAGAAACGGTACGAGGGAAGACAAAAACAAGTAACAAACTACATTCTGATGGAAATTGTTACACGAATTAATCCCAAAAATTATATTCACAGCTTTATGCAGAACGTTGAAGAAATAACATTTATTTCCAAAGTAAGGGCTCACATAAGCCACATTACTGAATGGAAAAGGACCATTCACATTTTTAATGTATCAAAATAAGATTAAACTTTGACACACTTTTACAAAGCGGCTTTTAACCCATGGTCCAAGTAGACAGTGTAGTCATATTATATTATGACTAACTTTAATCTCCGTTTGCAAACTCATTTCGAACTGTTAAGTCAACTAGATTAGATAGCAGGAACCGTACATCGTTTGTAAGCTGTTTGTTAAGGTACAGTGCTCTTGTTCAACAAGATATTTACGCCTATGGACTCCTCCCCCAAACATTTACCACAAAAAAAATTAGTTCAGTTGGCCTACCGCAAACTATAAATCAAAAAGTTAGAACTCAAAAGGTTTACACTGTTAACCTGGATTTTGAGGTCAAATTGTAGGCATCGTTATGAAACTCAAGATAACTGGCTCCAAATGCGGGAGATAAGTGGACTTTATTCAATAGCTCGTGATCAAATCAAATAAGCGTTGCCATCGTTGGTACCAGTCCATAAAACTTGACAAGCCACCTGCGATAACGGCACTTAGTCTCTATCGGGATCGACCACCACTTCGTGCCTCTGTGAATGTTCATGGTGAGTACACAATTAGCACATGTTTCAGGGAATTGCTTCAGCATAGAGTTGAAGTCTTTCGGACAGTTTTGACTGTAAAATACACAACAAGAAATGTAGCCATGTAAAGTTTAAATGGTGCCTGGATAATTCAACGTGTTGGTTTTTTCTTCGTGTCATTTACATGTGTGCTGACAATGTGTGCCACTGACCTGCACATTTTTGTTAAAAAGGACAGTGGAAACGGAGGTGAATAATCTGAAATATTTCTCTATCATAAGTGATCATATTCGGCGGGGTACACGCACACACGTCAATCGGTGGGGGACGGTGAGACATCCTCCACTTTTCCAAGTGGAGGATTACTACATCAATTGTCCCCCCCCACTTTTTTCCAAACCTAAAGGAAAATGTATACCCTGCAAAAGGATTTGCTTTAAAAAATGGCTGAAGTAGCCAGAAATTGTCTATGATCGCTGTAAAAACGGATTGACGCCCTTGGGTACACAAAGGAGGTCTATAGAATCGAAGGAGGAAACTCAGGGAAAGTAATCATCATATCCAAATATCTGCGACGAACTACCAGTGGCGTATCCAGGTTTTGAGTCCAATGTGGCCGGGGGGGGCTTAAAAGCGATTGAAGACAGTCGTTTTCATCCGTAATCGAATTGCCAAAACCACTCTTCCCAAAAAGGCCGTAGCCCCGTTTTTAAAGTTCTGACACTCCTATACAATGGCGAAGGAACCCGTCCCCGGTCTAGTCACTGATTTCTCGGATTCAAAGTTGCCAGTACTTGCCCCACGCCTGTAGTCACACTAGCTGTACATAAATAGGTTTAACAAAATCTATCATATTCATCTTACCGCTGCCATCATCCTCACCACCATCACCACCCTTACCACCACCATCAACACCCTTATCACCACCATCATCATAGTTACAGAACACTAATATGAGGTGTGGAAAGTGTTTCCAGAAAGAATAAGTTTGTCGGGAGTGGATGGCCCCACAAAAAAAACAGTAAGACACAAATGTTAATTTAGCAAGATCAAAACCGCGTGTTAACATGTTTGACAGCATTTGGGAATGCCATTAGGCATGAACGGCGAAGAAAATTGCGTGTGGAACTATAATCGTAATGCTAATTTGTGGGGCTATCCGTACTTTGTGCCGAGAGAGTGGTTCATTTCGTGGAAGAAGTGATTTCTTGACGCCAAATGTTTATGTGTCATATCAAAATAATTTGAATCTTTTTCCATGGAGTGACAAGACCCCAGAAAGGCTTAACCCCACCAACATGACTGCAGGAGAGCCGCTTGCTTATTGCCGTAAAATGTCAAACTGGAAATAATGTCAGACTTATGTAGTAATCGGACTAGCTGCATGAAGCACTTTAGTTTGAGCACTGAGGGGTCCCAGCTATTAAATTCTGAGGAATTTATACCGAAAAAGTACCGCAATGATCATGGGACCGGACAGACCTACTGGGCCCTGAGTTTCCCGAAGTCGACGACAGTTTTACTAAACAAATCAACCGTTTAAAGGGAACATGAATTTATTTTACTACAACCTTTAAAACTGCACCTTCGTACTTCAATTGACCTGGTTTTCAAGTTTTCTTTGGCTATTTTAATCTGTTTTTGAAACTTTTTTTTATATTTATGAGCAAAACTGTACTGCCATCTTGGGCACTGCACCCAAACGTTGTATTGATTTGTGCACAAAAACTTCTCTCATTTTTATACTTTCCTTAAAATTTCTTTGGCAATTGTAAATTTGAGACAACAAGCTAAGGTTTCCTCAGAAATGGCTTCAAAGAGCAAACTAATTGGCCAGATGTTACAGCCTGTACAGTTCAAACTAGTGTGTCCATCTATGGATAGACAAAACCTTCTCGCGCAGCGTCCGGGGGGCAGGTCTACCAAAAATGTGTACTTTTCCACTGATTTATTTAATTCACGAAGGTAAACACGCATGTGGTCGTGAACTTCAAATGACAGTAACACCAAACCACGTCGGGTTGAGTCGAAACCTCACGTTTATACTTAAAATACTTACCAAGTTTTAAAAAAATGGACACGGGTAAGCCACGCTCTGAGGCCCAACTGGCTGTGAGAAGGTCCGAAACAAAAAACAAGCCCGGCTCTTGTTTGATTCTGTATGCCATGGGTTTATTTTTGGAACGCCTCTTTATGCAAATTTTAAAGCTGCTCCGTTTACTCAGAGCCATTCTCAACACGTGCTGTGATCAACAAGAGACGGAGCCACCTATTTTTTGCCTGCATTTATAGGAATTGAACTTTTGATAGAATCTGGTTTTACCCCAATCACCACCAATGAAAACAACCTGCAGCGTTCGACGTAAATAAACACAATTCAGGACCCGAGAGAACTAGAGAATTTGGCTTACCCTGACGTGGTTTTGAGCATTAAATCCAAACCCACTTACGAACTTACAACTGTTCAAGCAAGAGGTCAGCGGGAAAGTGCGCCAGGCATTGAATAAAAACAAATAAATAAGCCGAACCTAGATTGAGTACAATGGCTAAGAAGTGAGAGACTACAATACGAAAGTCTAACAAGGCCATTCCGAAATTTCGTTTTGCCTATCCTCACCACCTTTTCCCTCCTACATAGTGGTAACACACATCTTGAATTCGAGATGGGACGGAGCGAGTTCAGTATGGAAGACAATCCTGGGCGTAAGGGGAATGGAGTCTACTGCAGTCCAGCCGTGCTCGTGTTCTCTATCATTACTGTGGGTGTGATGATCGCTGCAACTGCCCTTATGACATACTACATCCCACGTTCACTAAATAACGACAGAGCAACCAAGGAACCTATTGTCCAGTTACCTTCGACGACTGAAAACATGATAGTCCCCACCGATGCCCCCATCATGATGAGCACTAAGCAGGTGGTTACCGAGCCACCTGCAAAACCAACGACCATACCCCCTTCTGATCTAATGCGGGGCCGGCTGCCGAAGACGGTCCTGCCGCGACGCTACGAAGTTAACCTGCGCCCCTTCCTCTATGACGATGATGTGGTCGACTCCAAGCTGGGTGAGAGGTTCACCTTCGATGGATGGGTTCGGATTAAAGTCGAATGCATCGAGCCAACGAATGAGATTACCCTACACTCTAAGAATATCACAGTCCATGGTATTCCTACCGTCGTTAGTGTCAGCACCTTAGACAAGATGGATCTCTTCGAGAGCTATAAGATGGTGGACGAGTATGCATTCATGATTCTCAAGTTGAAAAAAATGCTGATGCCTCATCAGGAATATGACATCTACATGCAGTATTCTGGAATCCTCGGTGACGACGAGGCAGGGTTCTACCCTAGCAAGTACTTGGATGAATTCAATAATACAAGGTATGGCCTCAGTCAAGAAAATTTTAAAATCGGTGTTGAAGTGAATTGGTTCCACCTACCCCCATCGATCAAAAGTTTATTTCAATCTAAATATATCGACTTCGTTCCTCTATCACTTCAATTATCTTTGTTTTTTTCCTCGACCCACCTCCTCAACCACATTTTGAGGAAATCCTAATCTACAAATATTCTGAAATTTTGAGTAGTCCTAAAACGTGAAAATCATTAATATAATTTTGGCTGATCCAAAAAAAAATTGGCTGAAGTAGGATCTGAACCCTTCGACCTTTAAAATATCCTCCATTTTCTGTGTAATATATTGATCAAACACTGACTCAAAGAGACAAAACAAGTTGAACTGACTATAAAACTAGCATACCAATCGATGCTACCATTGTCTACAATCAACCATTCTGGTGACAGACTGGCCACTTGGCCAAGCAATTTCTGAGCATGTCTACCACATGAAAAGGTCAGGCATCTCTCGCCTGACATAGGCCTAAGTTAGTAACTGACGAATATTCAATCACGGAACCTTTTGATCTAGATACATCGCGACTACTCAGATGGAAGGCCCGTTTGCACGACGCGTACTGCCATGTTTCGATGAGCCCTCCTTCAAAGCGTCTTACGACGTTCAGCTAGAGCACCGTCACGATATGCAGGCGCTCGCGAACGGCATTGCTACGAGAAAACTCCGACTGGACGGACATTGGTCCAGGACGTATTTTAAACGAGTTCCCTCCATGCCGACCTACCTTCTGGCTTTTATAGTGCATGATTTCTCTTCCATCAATGTGACAAACGCCAATGGGTGTTTGGTAAGGAACCTTTTCTCGCGAATTTCCTTAAACTTTGTCGGGCAATAATTTGGCCAAACCTGCATGCACAAGTTGTCATGGGGAATGCCACTTCATTTCATCAGATTCAGGAATATAAAAGTACAATTTAGTTTGCAAGTATGCGGCTAATTGTGTCCATTTCGTTTTCGGATCTTCACACCCTGTCTATAAAGCAGTATAATTTTAAGGCCATATTTTCGGCAAATGACTTTATTGACTGTCGACCCATTTCCCTGATTTCCCTCTGCAGATTCGCATATGGTGTCAGTGGGATCTTATTCACCTTGCTCCCTACGCTCTCAACGTCTCGGATAAGGTCCAAACATTTTTCGACGATTATCTCGATAACGAATACCCACTGGCGAAACAAGGTACAGTAAGTCCTACCCTTAAAATTGTTAGTAAAATTGTTAAAAGTCCCCCATTATTTAGTAACTAGGAAATTATACATATCACTCAGGTAATCTGCATTCAGAAATGGGGTTAACTTTGTGATTAATTTTATTTTCAATTTTCTAGATCACATAGCAATTCAAGAATTTGGTGCAGGTGCAATGGAAAATTGGGGCCTTATCACCTATCAAGACATATACCTTCTGTACGGAATGGAGGATTTCGGAAACAACATGTTCTATTCTGAGATCATTACTCACGAACTGGCTCATATGGTAATTATGTATAGCTTAAAATAATCAGAAAGGTTAATGGGTTAAGTTGATTCTGGTGTACCACGGGCTGCACGGTACAGGTAATCATTGAGTTGTCATTGTTGTTATCATATTAAAGTTCAAGTGATAAACTGACGCCTAAAGACAAACATCATATATTTGCGTAAGTTTAATTCATATAACTTGAAGCCTGAGATCACTTTGAAAGGTCAACCTATTATCACCAAATACTTGGTTTGATCTTGACCTATTTGTACTGAAACGAACTTAATCTTAGGTATTGTTGGGAAACCTTACTTCTAACAAACAACAGCCTCCTGTATTGACGCTATTCTTTTAATAATGCGCCATCCTGCTTTTCTCAGTGGTTCGGAAACTTGGTGACCCTGGAGTGGTGGGATGACCTTTGGCTTAACGAAGGCTTCGCTACTTACATGGAACACATTGGAGTCAACTATGTACACCCTGAATTTAAAAAGGTATAAGTAAAGGAAAATTTTACCCAAACAAAAACAGCATTCTGAATATTTAAATTTTGGGAAAAGAAAAAAGAAAACTCACTCACTCATTTCCGAATACATTTCCTGTACGAACTGTCTGACCCGATACATGGAAAATACAGAGTAGAGAGTTGCTCGCCGGCAAAAAAATTGATAGTATTCTTCCGACGCAAATATATATTTGCAACATGTACATGTTATAACCAAGTACAAAACCTACTCTAGGCAAAGAATAAATATAATAAAGTCATCTCGCATGATATTTGGCCAACTCTGTTCTTAATGTTTTTAACTATCATCAACGCTTTAAAATGGCTCGTGTTACATTCTAAATTATCGTCGGGGATTCAAAACATTATGGCTTATTTCCACAAAAATTTCATTCTTCAAAACAAAATCAAGCGTCTCAAAATAATGATCGTTCCATTACAGCAGCAAGGCATGAACACGTACATGTATTTCTCACCTGCTGTGTGCTGTGAATTATGTTGTTCTTTGGCCCTCCCCCCCGAAAGGTCAGGACAATCAAACTTTGACCCCGTTTAAATCCTAAATGGTGATTGATATGTGGCTTGCGTTATTCCTGTTTACTCCTTGACGTTTTTCTGATTTCTGGCCAGGATTACCTTCTCTTAAAGGCGCTTTCAAATGATTCTCATATTCGCCAATGGCACTAACCCCTTTACTTCCATAAATGCCTCTATATAGTGCCTTGTGCATCCAGTCTTTTTAAATGATTTCATCATGTTTAAACAAATACTAAATCCAAACACTAAAAAATAACATTAAAGCCTATATGGAAGACTTTCAGATGCTGATCCAAGATTTTCCTAAAGAAGGGGGCGTGATCCCAGTTTTTACAAAAGGGGGCGTGAACGAAAGTAGCGATGGTGAAATGTACAAGAACGCTTACCACGAAGCCCTTACGGCATTTTGTTTTAAAAACAAATCTAGAAAATAATCTACATCTAGAAAAAAAACAATCAGTAAGCCTTTAACTCTCTCCCTGAAAAAATCTCATAAAGCCCATGGATTAGGCTATATCAACAGGTGTTCTCTTTAAGCAGCTCAGTGGCTTCATCGATTACGGGCAATTTACTCTGGAATGCTGTACATGTATATTTGCATTTCTTGCACCTGCATCAGGGTGCCAAGTTGTACCTTTCGAAAGCATAACGCACAGTGCATAAACTATTGGGGGTTTGATTGCTTTTCTTGACTCATTTGAATCTGTAAAAAGTGGAAAAAACATTTTAATCTAAAACACATCTCCACATTTGTAACATTCCTTCCTCCATGATTGAACCGATTGTCAATACCTCAAAGGGTTCCTGCAATCAATTTGTTTCAATAAACACCTTCAAAATGCACCTTTATGTCTCGGTAAACCTTATTTTCAACTTTTGTTTCACTTTATCGAAGGTATGTTACTGCGTTTTTGGTGTTATAGTAATGACTAGTGCCATATTCATGAGAAAAAGTGTGATGTCATCCCAGGGAGAAGCCTCAATATTACATTGGTTTGTGCACAAAACAGCACTGCATTTTTATAGATTTTGCTGGATCCAGTTTTCTCTTCTTTGCTGATTCATTGTTGATGTGCATAGCAATAATCAAACATCAATTCCTTCTCAGAAATGTTTTAAGTAAGTAAATTCCAGGTTCACAATTTTAAAAGAAAAGCCTTTGCAATGAACTATATCTTCCTTAGATGCCTTCACAGCAATAGCGCAATCAGTTGTCAGGAAAGCATGGTAATTTTAATTGTTTTAAAAACTGCACTTGTCAATGCACTTAACCTATGCATGTTAAAGAGATTTATGCAATGGAGACGAATACAAAGTTTAAGAAAAATTAGGTCTAAGAAAAACTGATTGTAGTTAAACTTTAATGATGTACTGGTGTAATGATGTTACAATACAAGCATGCACTGCAATTAATTCGAATTTTCCTTGCTGCTTAACGCACTTATCGGACGAACGATCACGATGGAAAATGTACCACCTATGGTAAGAAGGAAAGCAGACAAATTTTAATTTAATTCCTGCTGATTATCATTGCTCTGGAATGGCCTGCAAATTTAACATTTAATCCACGTATACAGATATGTATATTTTTAATAGAGATATCTCTTTTAGGAACTGAAATATTTCTATTAGGAATAGAGATATATCTATTCCGTGAATAAATGTTAACTTGGCACGTCTAGGAAAAGAAATATTTCTGCTAGAGATATCTTTATTTCCGGATTAGATGTTAACTTTGCACGCCATCCTGTGGATGTGCTCCTTGAGGTTTCTATGAGTGTTATCATGTTGGAATATTTTAGTTTATCAAAGTATTATATTATCTTTTCTTTCTCTAAGTTTCAAACCTTCTACCTCGACAATAGCAACGTAGCTTTACATTATGACAGTTTTGGTACCTTTCCCGCTTTGAGAGCGCCAGTCTACGCTGATGATGAGGACATTGACTATCAGTTCAACAGTATTACGTACCAGAAGGTAAGATATGCTGTTTGCTTTTATCGAAAATGAAAGCAGACCACATTACTCTTTTAATTGAAATATCAATTTCTTCCCAGTGAATAAGTACTTTCATTGTTTCAATAGGGTCAATATCACTAACGGCTGATTAGAAAACCCGCGTTGCATCTTCTGAAAAAAAAATACTAAGCGACCATTAGATCAATGATACATGGGATCCATTTACTTAGTTCATTACAATGTATATGAACTTCCAATACGTATGTAACAAAATTCAATATTTGGACATCCAACAACAATATTTATAACCCCAAAAAGAGTACATTAAATGATTCCTTTACAAGGGTGGATCAATTCTGTGGATGATGGAGCACTTCCTGACAATCGAGGTTTTCAACCAGGGCGTAAAAAACTACCTGAAGGAACGTGCTTATAAAAATGTCAACGCGGAACAACTTTGGCACGAACTCACTTACGTAAGTATCCCGGTTTTTGAGGGCGACTGTAATATTTCCTGCGTTCCTTTTTTGTGAGGTATTAACACACTGCCAAAGTAAGTCACTTTTTCGGGCGTATAGACGAAACACGTACAAAGAATCCACAACATAAAGAGTTCAGCAAACCAAGAAATTGGTCTTGGAAAAACCCAGATCGTCCCAGAATAATATTGAAAATTCATTGCGCCTAATAAGTAATATATGACTAACAATTTGTATATGCAAAACACCTGCAGGGGAAAAAAACAAATCTCAAGCTATCCTTCAAGCGTTTTCCATTCGGCAGCTTAAACACACTTCATTTAACTACACGTTGTGAATTTGATCTCAAGAAAAGGATGGTTGGATTTAGAGTGTAACACAGAGGTCACCAACGATATCCTGTTTCCCATTTGTATCCAGGCTGACAAAGAAGTCGGCAAACACGACGTGAAGAAGATTATGGATACTTGGACTCTTCAACGAGGTTATCCCTTAATAACTCTGACCAGAACAGGGAATAGCATGGTGGCAACGCAGAAAGTATTCCTGCAATTTAACAGAACTATCGAAGATGATGGATTTGGAGACCTCGGGTAAACTGTTTTTAAATTTAAATTTAAATTCAAAATACACTTTACCTGGAAAAGATCGGCCGATTCACATTCGAAAAAGATAAAAGATTTGTATTATATTCTTTGCTGAAACACCAATGAATTAATCAATTTCACAAAAGTAAAACATGAATTCACCTCATCATCGAGTTCGTCAAGGTCCTCAATTTGTTGTTTTTAGGTATAAGTGGTACGTTCCTCTCACCTGTGTTTATAAGTCGGGGCCTGCGGACCAATACGAGAAACCTCAGCAAGTGTGGATGGAACCATCGGACGATTATAGTAAGCTTATCACTACCATCACTGTTGCTATTGCATGCTTTTGCTATTACTTATGCTGCTGATGTAGTTACTGCTGATGTAGATACCGTTTCTACAACTAGTTCTGCTATAGATGCTGTTTCTGATAGTAATTCTGTTCTTTTGCAGTCGCAAGAAATGACTAACAGGACCATTCGTAACAGAACTGTCGCTAATCAATGTTCTAGTGAGAAAAGAGCTGCCAATAGAGTTTTGGGGACTTTAACTGATTCGTCAATTTCATTTCAGCATACTTTGACCTGCCAGATGATGCCAAATCAGATGATTGGTACCTGGCTAATGCTATGATGACTGGTTTCTATCGCGTCAACTATGATGATGACAACTGGCAAAGACTAATGGATCAGGCCGAAATGGACCCAAATGTAAGTGATCTCCACTTGGTCCGAACAGCAGAAATCACGACACGGGTAGTTATCTTCAAGCAATAACATGTTGTGACACTTCGGGTGGCTAATACTAGCATGCGGTTCTTTATCAGCATTATTGCCTGTGTTACTGAGAAGAAAAATGGCATCGTTGTAAACGTGCGCCACGTGTATTCATGCCCCAATGCGTACTGAATCCCACTACAGCCAGTAAAATTGACTATTGACTCAGACAGGTGGACCCCAAAAGTAATCGATCAACATCAAGCTAACCTTTTCTTACCAATTAGTATTTAAACACTCAAAGTCCCTTTTGCTAACTTGCACACGCAAAAAAAATCCTTTTTTTGCCAATTTTTTGCCCGTCTTTCGTACTTACCTCTAAAGTAACAGAGTCAGAAGTTGGAAGTGAAGCTAACATTTTAGAGGGGACTTTTTCAGTTTGTCGGGTACATTTCTGTACTTGTGAATAGTGAGGAATATCATGAACGCTCTAATGAGAAGATATCATGCAAGAAAGAAACCGTATGAATGATAACAGAAAGTTTTTGTTTGCGCCTTTCAGTCGGGCAAGTTGACGTCGTTTTACTGTACGTATTAGTGCAATGCAGTAAAAGTCAACTCGTACCGAAACGCACTTGTATCCAGGTGTGTGTGCGTGTATGCCGTGCCCTAAATCCGGACATCTCATTTTTTGACCGCTGTCGGACTCAGTGCGGAAATTTGAATCCGCATGAAAAACGAACCACATTTAAGACAAATGGCTCTCCATCTTAAAGACATGAACTGATGGATATAAACGATTCATCAGTCTTCCAGAGGCAAACAGTGTCACTGATGATCTGAGGGGAATTCGGCAAAAGTGTGAAAATTGGGCACTAAGTGAGGTGAAAAACTGGGAAAATGACGAAATTGGGTCCCAGTGAAAAATGAAGTGAAGTTCAAAAAAGATTTTCTGCCTAACAGTAATAAACCTTTTAGATCATAAGAGTTACTCGTCCGAAAAATTGCGAAAATTAGACACAATGTTAGGTTAAAGACCGATAATTGTTTCATAATTATCCTTTGTCGTAAAATTGACATTCTCAACTTCTTTGATTAATTTCCGGATAATATCACCATTTGATAGATTATGGGCAATGTATTCACACAAGAGGTCTTCAAGGGAAATGGTAGGACAAATCCCTCACATGGGTCACGACCGATATGCGTCGACTGCTATAGAATATCAGTTTTCAGGCCGATGACCATATGTCACTATTGCGCCCGTACTATAGTACGGAATTCCGTACTATAGTACGGAATTCCATACTATGGCGACCTGTTTCCATCCCTCTAAGGTCTGATTTTGCCTACCCAAGGGGGGCCGCGTGTGTCATTTTTTTTCACATTTTCTGAAAAGAAGACGCAATAATACACCCACACTTGAAACTACTACAGCTCTGACAAAGCTGTAGTCCCTGGCCCTGTCCCCTGTGCCGCAATCGCGGGTGGTGGGTGAGCAAAGTGAGTTATATGGGGGTAAAGCCCAGTCCTAATCCCCCACAAGACAAATTCTGGGTGTCATAAATTTTGTACAGATATTTGCACTTTTATAATTGATAGTACTGTATCTTTAGTAAGTTTTAGGTGAATGAGCATAGGTAAAATTATTTTTTATATAAATTTGAAAATGTGTAAGTAACAAATCGAATGCCATGAAATCCCTCTTGAAGATTCCTGCTGTAAGACAGGTAGTGACGTGTGTCAAGCAAGTAATACTGTTGGCATTACGATCTTGATGTGACCAGGTCTTCAGTGAGGAAAACAAAGTGGGATTGATCTACGATTCATTCATCTTGGCCCTGGTCGAAGTTGTACCAATTTCATACTACAACAGCTTCTCAAGCAGCTTCACTAACAACTCCCGTAGAGCTCGGAGGGCTGCAGTCTCGACGTCTTCCTACTTTGTCAAGATGCTGGACACCAGGGGTGCCATCAAAAAGCGATCTGCCCCTCTAGCGCAGGTAGACTGTTCTTATTTCTCACTCACTATTTCTCAATAACAGAAACTAGATTATTGCTTTCGAGTAAGAAGAGAAATTAACTAATTATATCAGTTACTTAAATGGACTTCAAAAATGCTGTAATTCAAGCATGTTGACGCGTTCCACAAAAACCGACGAAAGCTGTTCGGGATGTTTATAACTGATATCAACTACTATATTCAGTTCCAACGAATACCCTCCTAAAATGACAAATAGTTTTCTACGTTCTGTGGTTTTCTCAGACTTACATGCTACAACTGATAGAACCGATGTATGTTGAATCGGGATGGGATGAGAATTTCGTGCTAGATTTCTTGCCTGCAGGGTAAGTTTTACTTGTTTGTCACAAAGAGCGGTTGTTGTATTTGGTGCATCTGACAAGAAACAGAGATGTTTTGAACCAATGAACAAAATACTTATTAAGTAGGGCAAAAGACATTTTTGGGATCGGTTAATCGCTTGGGAATAACCCAATAACTACAGTCAAACAACGGTACAACGATTTAAGTCGCCAGCAAGTCTACCCCTCAAAATCAGTGGATTCTTTTGATTGAAATATTGCCAACAGTAATATGTTTTATGCTTTCTTTTGATTCTTTTAATTTATCAGTATTCGACATGAAAAAAGTGACCGATTTGACGTAACATCGACAGCATGCCGCTATGGCAATCAACACTGTGTAACCAAAGCAACCAGCATGTTCAAGGAATATATGAGTAACCCGATAAATAATGCGTAAGTTGTATTCATATTACGAAAATAACAGGTTCTGTGCAAAAAGCTGAGTTTCATAGAAACCGACGTCAGTAAAAATACCACGGCTTTTCTCTTTACGTATCATCGCAAGAATTCCAGAAAATCTCAGAACATGCGTGTTCTGCAATGGAATCCGTTTCGGAAAAAAACTGGAGTGGAACTTTGCTTATGACATGCTGCGGACGACTGATGATCGACGGGAAAGAACAAGATGGGTTCGCGCCCTCACTTGCTCTGCCGATACTTCACTCCTTCAAAGGTAACCGTGTACTTGTGAAGAAATTACCGAAGACGAACCTGTAGGGGATAGGGGCCCCATAAAGGTTTTGAAATCTTTGACGCTGTTACTGCATGAGGCAATTTGAGAATATACATTTAGGATCTTTTAGACTAATTTTACTTGAATTAAGTGGGGGTGGGGAAGATAGTTGCAACCAAGTTACCCGCTTCTGCTGTACACGTTACCACACTGTCAACAACGAACAATCTTAGAAGACAGTTGGAAGCGTCTTCATCGAGCCCAAATTGCAAAATGTAGGCCTACTTAGCCTCGTGGCTACAAGGATAGTATTTTTCCTAGACAGTTTTTTGAGGCTGAACTAATTTTGTGGACGTGGCCATTAACGAGTGGTCACGTGATCAAAATGGTGACGTCACAAGTGCTTCTGGGCCGGCGCAAAGACTGGGTACTAGCAAGTGCAGAATCAGACCCGCAAGTGTGGAGAGGGGAATCTTCATCGTTCCGGAACGCACTCGGCACCGCATTGGGCTTCAACCTTTACCGTTTTGCAAGCCCCATTTCGTATTGCTGGTATACTCGTAGTCATCACGAGTAAGATGTACGTGCCCTGCGCACCCTCGAGAGACGGTCTTTTCCCGGAGGACGGCAACACTTTGTTAACCGTTGCCGCTGTCAATGCGGTTTTTTTCCTGGCAATGCATGCCAATGTGCACAATTGTTTGTCCGAGAAATTGTGGATAATTGTTGCAGAATCTGTCAGCTGGCGCGGTGCGAGCGCCCCCTTCGAGCACATGTGACATCGTCATCGAGACTCTGATCACGTGACCACTCGTTAATGGCCGCGTCCACAAAGTCAGTTTCGCCTCATAAAAACTATCTGGAAAAAATACTGTGCTCCATATTTTCCTTTTGGGTTTTTATTCATGCTTAACTAATCCTGTTGCAACGATCTCAGTATATGTGGCAATTTGGGCCCGATAAAGACAATCTTCCTTTAAGTTGGACAGTAAAATGCCAATGGAAGATGTTTTATTCTTTGTACATAACCATCTTTGCATACGGGGTGCTTCTTAGATCTAGATTAGATCTGAATTGTTTCTTTTAAGTATAATTTATACTATTGAATTTTCTCACATATAAACCCATCGTTACAAATTCAACGCCATATTTTCCGTTCTTTGGTAAGCATGGGCAGAGATTTCTTGTCGCATATGCATGGGGGGGGGTGATTCTGAAAGCTCAGCACAGCTTCAATCCAAGGGAAGATGACGCCGGTAATCGCGTAGTCGGGCCAGGCCAAAGGTGTGCATAGTCAGCGACTTGAAAAGAGAAGGGGATAGTTATGTTGGTAATCCCCGAGGGGTCAAAAAGGTAGCGGGGTTATTCCCCCATCCCCTGGGATCTCCGTCCATGTTGTTACATTCTACATTCAACTGAAAAATCTTGATTCATTTACAAAGTTCTACTTTTATTCACGGCAACAAAAATGGAATTATCCAATGAACAGTTATCTACAGTCGATGATGGATTCAAACACATTTAGTCGGAGGGATGTTGAGATTATCTTGATGGGCGTGGCTGAGAATCCAGATGGATATGAGGTAGCATGGGACTTTCTTCGCAACAACTGGGGAACAGTCAGTAAGATGTAAGCAACTCAAGTCTAATTCCACATTCTATGTGTTTAGAGAATTGCAGTCTAGATGTGTACATAATTCCAAGGAACCAGGGTGTTACACGTCACATTGTTTATCCAGTGATTACCTTACCCAGCGTTCTTATCTGAATGTAGCACTCACCAATATTCCTATTCTATTTTAAACTGTAACCATTGAAGTTATTAATGAACTGGGGATGTTTTCAGGCAATTGAATATTTTCATGTAATGTTGATAGATTTCGGTATGTCACATATGTTTAGGTGAATGAATCATTCTGAAGTGAAGTTAAAATTTTTGTCAACATTAGGTTCAAACGAAAGCGTCAATCATTGTGTGACATCTTTGAAGAGATAACATCATTTTTCAACACAGAAGAACAGCTTGAAGAGGTAATGAAAAAGATTTGTGATCATTTAAAATAGAAAAATGTGACGACAGTGAAGCATTTTGATACTAGCTTACTCTGCGAGTTGGTTTTCTATCAAACGATTTATTTTCATTCTCCAGCTGCTGGAATTCAGTAAGGGTCGTAATCTGGGTGCTCTGAAGTACACATACGAGTCAGCCATAACCACTACCCAGGTTAACATCAGGTGGATGGAACACAGTGCTTTTGAGACAGAGGAGGCGCTTCGTCGTCGTGTCATTTAAACAGAAATCCTCGACGCCAAAAACATGCACTACACAAACTTAGAGGACTTCGGTAGATCCACGTTTTGGTTTATTTAGCAAAGCTGCAAAAGGGGTCTTTTATAATGGACACGTCTTCCAATTAGAGCACAACCTAAAATTAGACAGTATGGTATACATAGAAAGGCGACAAGGTGGAAATCGCATCTTTTAAACATTACACCGATGAAATTCACAAAATTAATGCAGCTGTTTGCTACACGTAATTCACAATGCATGCCATTAAAACACGTTTACCAGCAATGAATATTAATTGGCACGTGGTCAGTGGATTAATGAAAGCTGTAAATCCGCTTAATTGTAAAAGCTCAGCTGGCTTCATAAGATCGTGGTCCTGCTACTTGAACACAAAAATTAATGCACAGTACTGATTGCTTATGAAGCTTTCCATTATTTTAAGTATGTCAAAATTTATTTACCAGTATATGGTAAAATGTACTTTGTGTTCTCCACAATTTTGCGAGAAAGACTGTAATATCACTCATCTAAATAAGCGTATTGATTCAAATAATCCATTTTTAAGGTAAATTTATTAGTTCTTCTTTTTATACTAGCGTACTGGAATACAACTTATAGAATCCATGTTAGTTTACCAATACGGGCGGATCTAGGGCGGGGTCAGCTGGAAGTATTCCCCAGACTGCCCCCCCCGCCCTGGTCGTATTTGAAATTTAATGAAAGCGAATTCTTTTGGACTTTTCAATCTCCCTTCCTTTGAAAAGCGTGTAAAAAGCCCGAAAATATTTAGCCTTACCCTTCAGAAAGGCCATTAAAAGTTAGAGGGAAAAAATCCAAATTTTGTGGACCCCAAACAAGTTTGCCACCCGAAAATTGGATTTTGGATTCGCCCTTGATAGGAAGCAGTTGTTCTTTCCCTTCTTTGTAGATTTGTTTGTGTAATTTTCTTTCCACTTGTAATCACGTGTTTCTTGGTTCGATGGGATCTGTCTATTCAAAAGTGTAGCACGGAGAAAGTCGGATATTAGTCCTAGCTCCTCTTTCATAATTATGCCGACTTTTGTCGAGGTAATGTTCAGGAACGAGATTTTATGTCTTTCAAATGAATGTGGCGGGAAAGGACATCTTTCATCTGGGACCCTTCAACCCCAAATCAATCA
The DNA here is from genome assembly GCF_054643075.1 of Acanthaster planci. NCBI lineage: Eukaryota > Metazoa > Echinodermata > Asteroidea > Valvatida > Acanthasteridae > Acanthaster > Acanthaster planci. The sequence goes on from NC_141784.1 coordinate 16,485,880, forward strand.
AATCAAAGGATATAGTAGAGGGATTGCATGGTGCCGAAAATTGGGTGGATTGGCATTTTGTGGAGAAAGAGGCGACTTGCCCGGCCTGGAAGTTTGAAAGGGGGGGGCGCTGATACGTAGGACACTATATAGGGGGGTGATACAGATAAACGTCTGTAACATGTATCACATTCATGCAGAATCTTACATCAGAACGGCATGCTTATGTATTTTTAATTGGTTTCCCATATGAGTGATATTGAACACATTTTAGTCGTTCGAAAGTCCAAAATATTCTTCACAATAAGCTTTAACCTTTGCCTACCACAAAAACGTGGGGGAGCTAAAGCTAACCCCAACTACAAACTTCGAGAAGAAAGAAGGTGTAGGCTTACTAACAACACAAACGACGAGTTAAATTGTACCTCGTATGGCAACCCAGAATAATTTGGCTATTAACGTGTTTGGGTAACGTGTTTTCCCTATTTACTTGTCTAAAAAGACGTCTGAAAACTTTTTAGCGGTAGAAGCCATAAAATTTACTTTTTTTAGCAGCGAAAAAACCACTCACTGTTGTTGGATCGAAGATTTTTCTCGACTTTTATATACCGTCAATAGTCACCGCGATAAAAAGATTCATATCGTTGTCTTTCTCCTTTTCGAAACAAAAAAGGTTGGACGCACACAAGCATTGTCAAGGTATAGACAGCGTTCCTTTGAAACTGGTACTTCCTGACAAAGACAATTGACCTTTAAGTTTATGAACTACAAACACAAACAAGACGCAGCTTTGCGATTTACGCTGATGTTGAATCTTCCCTAGCCCCCCCCCCCCGCCGCTCTCTATACCACCAAAATGCGATTCTACAAAGCTTGCGGTTACTTTTACAGTACGCAGCGGTGAGGTGCGGCGGTCAGTGCGCGAGTCGACGTATCAAGGTCTAGACTCTTCCAAACGGTTTGTTAAGTCTCTGGTTAGAGAAAAGCCTGCAGTAACTAAGCGTTTGAAACCCCCCTCCTCTCTTGGACTCCAAAAAACTGAGAACGGTAGGACAACTGCAATGTGCTGAATTTGCTAAAAACCTATTTATCGCAATTACGAGACAAACTGCCAATGTGTGATACCCAAAGAACCAGAGACCTCAAAACAGAAAAAAGTGTTTGTAGAGGAACTTCAAAAGATTCACAGAATACAAGTTCCAGCATTATGACAAGAAAAGTAATAATTTTTAAAAATGCACAGATCACTGTCAGCTAAACTGACTGCTCTTATCGGCGGTTCCTTAGCAATGCAACAGTGGTTAGTTACACGGAATATTCCTCGAAGTATCACTCCAAAAGTTAAAAGCGACTTAAATCGCTGTATAATAAAAGGTAAAAAAGAAATAGACGAATTTCCACAACAAGAAAACAACGATTTAAACTAAACAATTTTATAATTTATTGACAACAAGAAACGTTGTTTACACAAGGTCAAGATCAAATAGAAACTGAATTTGATATAAAATTAGTCGTGGAAAAAAAAGAAATGATATTTATGATTACATTGAGAATGAAACTGGATACGAGCCAATAATAGAGACCCGAATATTTTTTTAAATAGGACTCAAAAATCAAATCAATTGAATCAAAGACACGATTATTCGGATGCTAGACGAAGACACGACTCTGGGAGAAAAAATCAGAACCATTTTTGTGAACAGGGCATTACGATAGCGAGTATTTTGGGGGATTTTAGTTAAGCTATAAGTACCATTGTATCTTCTGTTAGTGTTATAGAGACACTGGGACCCGGCCTGAGTCTCCAAATCCTGGCCCTTCAAAAGTTAAAGAGTGGTTGCAAAGACAGCTGCAAACTTAGCCCCAAAAACTCGGTGTAAGCGCGTTGGGCACTTTGCCCGGGGTAAGCGTGCTAAGTCGGGTGTTTAACGTGCTGAGTAAGTCGGTCAGTTGGTTGGTTGGCTGATCATGCGTGGGCTTTGGTTTTGGGGGTGGGCGCCTTGGTTTTAGTTATATGCATAGAAATCCTTAAATGGTAGCCCAAAAATGAGAAAAAATATTTTCAAGAAGATATTATGAGAGGAAAGGATGTTATGAAAATGGAGTTGGTGTGTGACGGGTCTAATTATTTCTGTAAAGAGTGTAAAGTTGGTAACACTTTTTCGTTAGCGTAAGTTGTAGGTCTTACAAAAAGATGATAATAAAAACGTTAATTGACCCCGTTCGAGATCTACGAGGTCTGTCTTAAAGTCCTATCGACTCAAAGGTAGTAGAATCCATTGGCTGATGGGTAACCCTAGAGCAAAGTCAGAGTTAATGTCGGGTTCAGAATCAATTTCAGGGAAAAGGTCTGTGTTCAACGCGGGTTGATATCCCGTTCGCATATTGTTTGTCGCAGTTTGCAAATTGTTGTTGTGATCATCAGAGGTTCCAACAACCCTAAGATAGAACCTTGAAACTGGTGCTTTGTTCTAATCGCGTTCCCAGTGTATCAAACTTTTTAAACTTAATTATTCTTGAGCATAGGACTAAACGTAGGCCCTGATCAATTCGTTGATCTTTGTCATGCACATGTCGGTAAAACTCGAAGTTTGGGAAATGAAGTCCCACCAAGCGTTTGTGACGGTAGAAGTACTCGAGTATCCGGATCCCAGGCGACTCAGCAAAACCAAATCCCATGTAAGTAGCTCTAGTATTAGCATGGAGGAAGGACACAGCAGGAGTTTGAACTGCCGGGCTACAACATCTGGCCAATTACCGCTTTCTTGCATGCCCGGTACGTCCATAGCCAGAGCGCAGCGTTTCACAACCATAAGCCCCCTTTGTACCCCATGATCGTCGCAACAATTTTTCATTGGTAATCTGCATCCTTAAAACGTTGTGTACTGCAGTATAGGAAGTTGAATATTCATGCCATCGTTGGTGCTTGGTATGATCTGACAACAATATCAAATTTAATGCTTTCGCAGTTGCTTGTATTAGGCTGTGTGCCGTAAGTGTTCATGTGCAGTTATCGCCCTTATCAACCGCTTTCGTCTGGAGTTGTTTTGGGAATAAATAGCGAAGTTGTTTATGAGATATTGTGTTTTATTTGAATCATTTTTATTACTGAATTTACACAAAAGGTATTTTATGAGGTTTCATGATCACTCCTTGTGATGAAACAGCGCATTTTGTTTTTCGTGAACTTAACTGTCCTGTGGTGGTCAACATGTTGTTGGCCAAATTTGTAGAAAGACTTTGAAAGCTGGTGCTTTGGAGTGACAAAATAAAATTACAAATATTGCATGGATAATGGAAAGTGCATCAAAGTCTTTTAAAAATATTAATGACAGCGAAGTAAATTTAGTGCTAGATATTGTTCTTTCTGTTTCTTTGTCATTGCGAAAAGTTGCAGTTAAATGCAAACAAACTCCACAAATATTACAAGGATATTACTGGTCCCACTTGTATAGCTAAGCTGCAGGCAGTAATCAGGCATTGTTGGAATGTTTACTATTGTTTGTCTGTCGTAGTTTTTACTCAGAGCGGAAACGTAGCCTCCTTGGTAAAAAAAAAAAAGAGAGCAGAGGCAAGTGCTGCGAGCTAATAAAAAGCGCAACGAGCAAGAGGGATTTTTTCTTCTAGCCGGCGGCAAGCGAGGAGACAGCAATTAGACAGCCAAAAATCTTGAAATGATTCCCCTGTATACCTACATGTAGGTACAGAGGTATGGTCTTGAACCCACTGATTTCCCTTAGTGTGTCTCTTTATAGAGTGTGGAATACATGGGATGCATAGATCGATCTGAAGGGACTTTTGCATCAATATACTGTGATATTTTTACTTCAAAGATGTCAATAAAATTTCGGGTCATTGAAGGACACAAGGAAAGTTGGCTCACTGGGCTAGCTGCCTAAAGGCTTAGGTGAAAATTAGTCTTTAAGACATTTTCCATCCTCAAGATGTTGATACATTCATCAGTTCCAGAGTCATTTGAAACATTTTCTGTTCTTGGAGATGTATAAACTCCAAAACAGAAGAAAAACTTTGCATACCAAGAATAAGGCCTTTTGTTTTGTGAGCGAAATGAAGAGATAAATCCGTTCTTTTACGTTTGCTTCAGTTTTATTCTAATTTTAATACTTTTGAATATTGAATTTTTGTACAAATCACCTTGGTCGTTTGCATGAACGTGTTTTTAAGTGTGTATAATATTTGTAGTTTTGTTTCCTTTACCTCGTTTCCTTTATTTTTGGTATTTTTGTGCAGTGATCAATTTTTCTTTTGAGTTTTGGCTGTAGCTTGGTTGAATGTTACTTTGTAACCTTTGTATGTGTTTGATTTTATTTTCAAAAAGATGAACTGTTGTTGTATAGGCATACAACTCCATTTACATAAGCTGTTTAACTCCAGTTTTTAATAAATCAATTAATTTCTAATGTCTTGTATTTGCAAGGCTATTGTCTCGTGTTCCGTAAGCACCCAACCAAGCCCTGAATACCTTATATATTACATGTATGTGAGCGCCCGACATTATAAAAACCAAACATCTAATGGAAAATGATTATCGTAGAACTTTTCAAGTGGTAGGTCAGACATTTTACTAAGTTATTGTCCATATTTACACGTGTTATGTCACGCACTCTGTATTCACAAAGCTGAAGAGATAAAGTTTGTGCTAGGCAAAGTTTGCAGGGTCCAAAATGGGCGTAGCGCGTACTTTGACCCTGATACAGTTGTACACAAACTGTGACGGCTTTTTGGCTTCCTTGTCATTTACAGAAGTCAGCCAATCGAACCGCCATAGACCCCAGAGGCTTCTGTTTTCATGGAAGTTTCTGTTCTATGACGAAATTTGACGAGAACAAATCAAAAGCCAGGTAAGCTGGAATTAATCATTGAACTTAGTGAATGTTGCAATTAGGAGCCTCAACAATTTCAGCCTAACTCAAATATTAATCATTGAAAGGTTGTTATATCTGGACATTATTATGAAACTGGTGTGTTCCTAAAATCACTGCAGCTAGTGTGCAATGGTTTTATTGCAGTGTATTACTGTTTTTCAGCAAGCGTTCCTTGGGTATGAGCACTTCATGCGGGTGCAGTATTAGGGATACGTTTCCTGAATAGATAAATAACACTCTTCTGAAGACGAATTTCATATTAATCCATTATGTCAAGGACAATGGATGAGGAACTGCAGATTCGTGCTAAGAATGCGAGAGGTGAAGCTGAGCTTATTTTTGCACGAATCATGGAGGAAGTACAAAAAAGGAGTCTGAACTGTCCAGGCTATAATATCTGGCCAATTACCACTTTCTGGCATGTCCAGCATGTCCATAGCCAGAGCGCAGCGAATGCTTGCGACGCACCACCTGTTTCACAACCACAAGCCCCTTTTTTGTACCCCAGGATTATTGCAACAATTTTTCGCAATCTACACCCTTAAAACGTTGTGTACTGCAGTATAGAGACTTGACTATTCCTGCCATGGTTAATGCTTAGTATGATCTGACAACATCAAATGAATGCTTGCGCAGTTGCTTGTATAAGGCTGTATGCCTTTTAATAGTGTTCTTGTGCAGTCATTGCCCTTATCGAACGCTTTCTTCTAAAGTCATTTTGGTAATAAATAGCTGAGTTCTTTATAAGATATTTGATTTTATTTGAATCATGTTCATTACGGTATTTATTACAAAAAGTATGAACTTAAGTGTCCCGTGGTGGTCAATAGTCATAGACAAATTCATACAAAGACTTTTAAACCTGGTGTTTTGGAGATACGAAATAACATTACAAACATTGCATGGATAATGGAACAGTGTATCAATATAATAAAGGTTTATTCACAATGGCAAAAGTAGATCTAATGTTAGACATTTTCACTCTCTACTTCCTGGTCACGACTATACATTGTAGTTAATTGCAAACAAAACACACTAAATATTGCTAGGATATACTGGCTCCACTTGTATGGCTAAGCTACAGGCAGTAATCGGGCATTTTCGGAATGTTAATTGTTGTTTGTCTAACCGGGTGGCGATGCTGATTGAGCACTTTCGAAGTGTCAGAGTTGTTACCTCCTGTGTCTTTCCTCCATGGTGGAACACTGACAGTAATCGTGTAGTCAACACCGTCAGTACTGGATACATACTCCCTTCCTCTTGCGCCTTGCAGTCATTATTACGTGTTTTTCATTGCAGCTAAACTTATCAGACTAAAAACTACCATAGGGTTCTTTGAAATCGGGGAATCAACTTCAGGAGAGTATTTGTGCAGTCAACACTCCGTGCTGGATGTCACTCAGCAGGACACCCTGGAAAGGGTTCATAGGCGTTTTGATCGATATGCCTTAATCTTCCTAGAAGAAGTTCTAATACCCTTGACAATGAAATAGATTAGACTGATAGGTGTATTCGGTTAGACTTCATTTTCTCTCAGTTGTGTTTGTTGTAAAATGTCTGTGCAACAAATTCGACATTCCCATTGGGGATTACCTTGCTGTTAATACTAGACAAACTGATAGTGTTAAATTTCACCTCCAGAGGGCGAGGGCTATTGCTGCTCATCATTCTCTATTTCACAGATCTCCTAGATTATGGGAGTCACTGCCAAGGTGTGTCAAAGATACACTTGTTTTTGGTTATCCTCATTCATAAACTCGTTCGGAAACATCTATTGATGCCTGGTTCACGAGTTGCTCTTACGGAAACTGTGTAGAGTTTATTGATACAAGTTTAACTCATTTTGGTGATGGGGGGTTGAACAATTTGTGATGAATTTGGTTGCAAGCTACCATTCTTACAGGTATCAGTAACTCAGTCTGGTCTTTTTTTCAACGTTCATGCTCATGTGCTCTATATTATCTTCTGGGAGACCTGGTAAACTGTGTAATGTTGTAATGCATGTATTTTTGTATGATGCTATAACTGTTGCTTGGTTGATAGTTTTTTCATATTTGTGTTGTTTGCAAGTTTGTTTTCATTGTTGTTCTTGTTGTGGATGATGTGGTTGCGATTGTTGCTGTTGATGTTTTTGTTATTGCGTTGTATTTTAGTACATGTGTGTGTGCTATTTGCAGTCAGCGTAGATGCTCACTTAAATGAGACAGGGATTAATCACTACCCTGTGTTTGTTTGTTTGTTTGTTGGGGTTGTTGGGGTGTTTGTTTGTTTGTTTGTTTGTTTGTTTTGGTGGGTTGCTGGATGTTGGTGTCTTGTTTGTTTGTAGGGTGTTTATCTGATTAGTTAGTTGCTTGTTGGTTTGTCTGTTTGCCTGTTGTGGGCTTTGTTTTTTTCGGTAATATAATATGTTGTTTGTTCGTTTCCTGTTTGCTATCCTTTTTGTTTTGTATTGCTTTGTTTTGGGGTCAGTTTGAAGCACCGGGAGAGCAACTCGATAGTAATTAAGTTTGCTTTTTTCAACGATGTAGATTCTTAACTAAAGCTATATTTTGAAGTTTCTTTTTTTTAATTTTGTAAACTGTGTAAATTTTCTGTTTTTTAATCCTGCAAAATAGATAAATGAAAATGAAATGATATACACGTGTATTCTTTTCTCTTCCTCTTTCGCCAAGGATTCATTATAATACGTGTGCCGTTGTAACGAAACCTTCCGGACTAAAACCACCATAGGACTCTATGAAATTGAGGAATGCTATATCAACTTCATGAAAGTATGGTTAGCAGTTTGCGAACCACTTTACAAACCACTCAGAATGAGGTTCACTGATCTTTACGTGCTCTTATGTATAAATCATTCCGAAATGCCACCTTACTACATATTGCTGTTTCATTTGAAGAATGAGCAACCTTTGATTCAAATTACAATGCAAATTTTGGAGTTAAATAATAACAATTAAGAATTTCTTTAAAGCGCACATATCCACTAAAAATTGCTTATAACGCTAAAAAGTTAACAAGAAAATGTAAAGGCTAAGATTATACAAGTGGATGTTGTAGTCTAACATGGAGACGCCGCACTGTGTGTTGCCAACATTGCACGCATAGCGTGCAACATTAACAGTTGGAAATATTTCTCACTGGAGTTTTTCTGGTGATATGCCCCGTATATATACATGTATTTACAACGGACATCAGTCATGATAATATACGATAAAGCCAAAAGTGCAATTCTTTTTAAAAGTGATATTAAGTAACTTTATGCACCATCGTAATTTAGTGTCCTGCAAAGCCAGTATCGATCCTTAATAAACCGTAAGCATTTTTTATCGATACCATTTAACCCCCGTGAATTCTATACTATTTGAATATCAACTCAACTTTTGGTAATGTAATGACTTGCTGTGACAGAGTAAAATCACACCGTAAACCAAATTGAAGTTCTTGAATCTGGCTTTAAAAAATGTTGGCAACTTGCCCGCTAATGAGCATCAGGATGGCCTTTAGTTCAGTGCTGGCTTCAACTTTATGTGTTTCAAATTCTTGGCTGAACTTCAGATGCAAGAATATCATGATTTTTTTAACAGGAAAAGAGGAAATTAACGAACTTCATTGCTCGAAAAAGGCTACTGCTGCATTAATTGACTGAATAACAAAAGAGTTACATCAGACATCTCGTTCTCATCACAAATGCTGTGGTGGCTTTCAGTATTTGGCCCTTGACAATGAGCAAAACCAAGTGGAGGGAATGAATATACGTTCCCCAACCATCCGGTTACAACTACATTGATCGAAACGAAGAGGGGGGCACGAGGGTAACGTCCTTGTCATTTCGAATCTACAATAAGAGTAGATTCGTTACAAATCTACAGTTTGCTGTAGATTCGTAAAATAATCTACACTTTGAACAAAGGTGTGACGTCACATAAATAGTTTAATAGATAACAATCTTCAAAGGTCTCTTTTTCATTATTGTTGGGCCAAAGTGAGCAGGGATATGTAAAGTGTTTACCACGTTTTTTTCTTACAGTGGTGGAGTAATTCACTGCTAAATGCAGTGTTTTTGCAAGGGTGCAAACGCGTACTGTGCCAGTGTGAAAACTTCCCATCGTTACTTTATTGTAACAGAATTTAAAATGATTCGCTGCTAATTACTTTTATTATTTCTGTAGGCCATCTGTTGTCAAAAACGTTCGTAAACTCAAGTAGAAAAATACAGCATGGAGAAAGACCCCATAGACAACACCTCCTTCCCCAAGGGGAAAGGCATCAACTGTAGTCCTCTCATGGTTGTCTTCACCACTTTCACCGTTGGTATACTCATCACTGCAACGGCGTTGATGACTTACTACATCCCTCTTTCCTTGGAGGCCAACCCAACTAAGGCACCAGTTGATCCAACCATACCCCTCATGCGTGGTCGTCTGCCGAAAACAGTGCTGCCTCGCCTGTACCAACTCACTCTCCGCCCTTTCCTCTATGATGACGACGTGGCTGACTCGAAGCTTGGTAAGAGGTTCACCTTTGATGGCCTGTTGACGATAAGAGTGGAATGCATCGAACCAACGGATGAGATTACCCTTCACGCTAAGGACATTACATTTCATGCAAGTCCTACTATCCACAGTGTCAGCTCTTTGGATAAGACGACGGATCTCTTTGAGAGCTATGAGATAGTCGAGGAGTACGCGTTTATCGTCATCAAGTTGAAAAAAATAATGGATCCCCACCAAGAATACAGTATCTACATGGAGTACTCCGGTATCCTTGGAGATGATGAGGCAGGATTTTATCCCAGCAAGTATTATGATGCATCCAACAACACCAAGTTAGTTCAACGACTGTTTGGTTCGTAGTAAAGCAATAGTTCAAATAGAGCAAGTTTTTATACGAAAGCATCAAAGTGGTTCTCAGGGTGTAATACACACCAAGCACTTTAAGTAGCAAATATGCAAGTAACAAGTCATCAGCAAGTGAACCTAATACCTGCTCCTAATGTATATTCTTCGACTTTTCCTTTTTTCTTCTTGTTTTATGCGTCCGATAATGTATACAAATCCACCTAATAATTTTGCATTTCTCGTAAAAATCAGATACATCGCGACTACTCAGATGGAGGGGCCTTACGCCAGACGAGTACTTCCGTGCTTTGACGAACCAAGTTTCAAAGCAACATACGAAGTTCAGCTAGAACACCGTACTAATATGAAAGCGCTATCTAATGGCTTGGAAACAGGGACAGAAACAATAGATAGCCGCTGGTCAAAGACAAAATTCACAACAGTACACTTCATGCCGACGTATCTTCTGGCGTTTATAGTACATGACTACTCCAGCATCCAATTAACCAATACTAATGACTGTTTGGTAAGCCAAAAAAGGACAAAAAAATTGTAAATAGATTCTAAGAAATAACAGTTTGCATGCCAACAATTCACCAAAGAATAAAAACCATAACGCAAATAAACAAATCAATCGAAGAAACAAAGACATGCATGGCCTGACTCCAAACTACCATCCAACTTGGACAAAAATCTAATCAAATTCACCATTAATAGCTTCACTATTTTGTTTTTACAGATTCGTGTGTGGTGCCCGTCACATCAAATTTCATACGCTGACTATGCTCTTAATATCTCCAACTTGGTCCAGACATATTTTGACAGCTACTTAGATTATGAATATCCACTAGCTAAAGAAGGTAAAACTAATCAGTTTGGTTGTTCAGTTTCAATGATACCACATTCATATGTCATGAACATAGTCATCAATGTCAGCATGAGTAACTTTGGCCACCAGGGGCAGAACTCCGGTGTTGAGTCCTGCACAATATCCATCACAGGTACATCTCAGTCAATTTCATAAGTCCGAGTTGGATAGTTACCAAGAAATGGCTTTGTAATAATCAATAGGCAATTACAATTGTTTCGAATTTTATTTTAAAGATCAAATGACGAGCAGGGCACACAAAAATTCGGCTAGTATTTAGCTAAACTGCTATAAAATTAGGACCTTCGCATGTGAAGGGTTCTGTGTTGATACAACATTACCGACAAACTGCAGAAAGGATGAGTACTTTTATGTCCGCAATACCTGCCAGTGGTGTGCAAGGTCGATACATGATTACTTTAACCTTCGTCCTTCATTTTCATTCGCACTCTTGCAGATCACATAGCGATCCAGGATTTTGGCGCAGGAGCTATGGAAAACTGGGGTCTGATCACCTACCAAGATTTCTACCTGCTTCACGAACTGGATGATTCCGTATCGAAAACATTTTATTCACTTATTATCACACACGAGCTGGCACATATGGTAAATTATTTATCTGTGATGAAATATAGGGTCAAAGATTAAAGTTTTAGGAAATGGCATGGTACAGGCAGGCTCTATCATCCACGCCCATTCTTTATTTTGTATTATGGCTGCTATTAATATGTCAACTTTAGAGATAAAAACTATTCAAACAGTATTTAGGAAGTGCATGACCTTGTAATTCTGTGCAAGGAAAAATAATTAATGTTGATGAGAGCAATGGTAAGAATCATTTCATGACAGATGGAACTTTTCTCTCAGCGAAGAAAATTCCACCTGTCACCAGATAAAAAATTTTCTTCTTTTTTGCACATGTGTTAAGCATTTGTAATATTCTTGCATCGCCAACAAATTCAGATATCTCTTTGGTCCTGTAGAAGAATTACTGCAAACCGGGGCACCTTTGGGAACCTCGGGTAATTTTGGCATAAGCCACTCCCGTTGGTTGTAGTCGTCACATCTTCGCAATGTGCTATATGAATGATATAAGATTCTCTCAAATGATTCTATGAAAGTAATGTTATGGTCTGAAGGATGTTTCATGTGTAAAACTTTGTTATAATCTTTTTAATTTTTTGGCATTAAATTCCAGCAACCTGCCAAAGTTGCCCCGAACCACCCGGTAACTTTGCCAGCACTTATAGTTCAACTCTAACTAAAATTAAAAGAAGTTGATGCTTGCTTGCTACTATTAGATTAGACTTAAGGCTTCATATGACAAAAACGTCCAATCATCAATGAAAAATAAGTTCTATTTTTGGAAAACCAAAAACAACCAGGATTTAACCTACCGAAGCTACCCCAAGTTAACGGTAGTGTTTTGCATGTATCGTCCAAAAGGCCTTATGCGTTAAGGCAGACTCAGAGGCTATTCTTTGATATTTTAAAGTTAATTATAATGAATGCACAAAAGGTTTACTGGAGCGTATCCCGGAGGAAGAAAGCATGGCCCTCTAACGTGACGTCATATGAATATGGTTTATATTTGAAAGAACCGTTCAGCCGTAGTGTACCGCCACCAATAGTGGTGTTGAAATTCCCCTCCCACGAGAGAACTTGCATTCATCTCACCAACCCCATCGGCTTATGTCATTCATAACATTTGAAGGGCCGAAATGACGAAAAACTCTTTCTTTCCTCCCTGAGGTAACTCGCATGCAAGACTCGTATTTCGTATACACGACTTTAGTCTCGAACTGACGGCATGTGCATCATAACTCGTTTCCGCATAACTTGCAAGTGAAACTCAAAGTAATCTCGTCATACTGCAGAAGAAATCAGCCAATCCCAGCGATCTGTAAGATCTGTTGACATGAATAATTCAATAGACGTGTCCTTGGGGCGCCGATCAGAATGGGGCCCCCTCAGAATTAGAGGGTAAAAATCTGATGTTAGAAGGCCTGGTCACTGACTAACCGAGTGCCCTCCAGAAAATGAGGGTCCTGAGTGGTTCTCTTCAGTATGTATCCCTATGGTACGCCAATCCTGATTGTTGAATAACTGTTTGCTCTCTAGTGGTTTGGTAACCTGGTGACCATGGAGTGGTGGAATGACCTGTGGCTTAACGAGGGCTTTGCGACCTACATGGAACACATCGGAATGAATCTTGTACACCCTGAGTTCCGAAGGGTTAGTAACCCGCTCTAGTTATTAACCAATATCTATGTCTGAACTTTACAAATGAAATTGTTATTGCTATAACAAGGAAACTTCTTGCTTAGTATCATACTTGCATACTTTATACTTAAAGTGCGTGCTTCCAAATGTCTATTCCTTCTCTCTGGAATAGAAACCATTTTTTTTCGAAAGAGTACATTCATTTACCTCCATCTCTTCTTTCATTTGCAGACTGAGACCTATTACGTCAACACTGTAGATAGAGCTTTGAAGCCTGATAGTCTCGGTACCATGCCATCCGTTCGGGCACCCGTCTACGCAAACGATAAACACATAAGTTCCCAATTTTCAAGAATAACGTATCAAAAGGTAAGGAAACAACAGCTTAAAGCAGGCAGAGATATTTACCATTTTTATACAGTTATTTTGGAAATATTTTGACAACCCCTGGTTCAAAATCTAAACCAACATTTTTGAATAGTTATTGGTTTTTAACACAGTACTATTACAAACTCTGTAAAGATGCACAAACTGTCATTTCGCGCTGAATTCGGGCGATGATTTACTGGATATTTATAAATTCCTAAGAAAGTTTAGCCATTCCGACTGGCTGAGAGTCCTTCATGTGTCCTTGATACAGCACTGGCTGTATTAAAAGTTAAGGTCAAATTGCTGGACAAAATAGTTGGAAATGTATACTTTTTAAAAACTTGTTTTGACTTTCTGGCTTATATAAGGTAGTAATGAATAAGAATGGGCATGTGCTTGGCCGGTCTTGAGCGTTTGGTAAGACCAACATAGGAGAATAAATACAGTTCTAATGTCTCTCATCAATGGCTCATCGCATTCTGTGACACCTCATGTCGAACTATGGCACTCGCGTATCTATCTCCAAACGAGGCGATTATTTGTGAGACGATAGAACGGCTATAAAATGAAGTAATGAAACTCTTTAGAGAATTGTACGCACACTATTGTTTTGTCTGACTGAATCATCATGGCTTGAATTTATTAAGTTGAAGTTGATCAACTCGCATGCATGTCATAACATCGGCAATTCAAAATGAGTCAACTAGCAACTTTTGGCCAATCAACACCCTCCGTCATCATCCACATAACAGGTGTGATTGGCTGACACGCCGATTGCATAAAAATTACATGCACGCATGTATCGGACGTTCGCACGGAGCACACGTCGGAGTAGAATGGATAGGGCAAAAAATTGTTCTGCTTCTTATTTCTAAACCGACCCTAACTTTTCGGCACAACCCTAAAATTTTTATCAGTTAGAAAAACAGATTAAAAAAAAAAAAAACTGTTGTCTTTTCTATCTTCACAAAACACCTCTCAACAACTTTTTCACGACAAAACGCTTGTATTTTTATGTTTTCCTGCTGACATTCACGTTTTTTTAAGTAACTCCCATAATATTTTCACAAATTCCCCTCACGTTTCGCTAAGGTGGTGGTGCGCAGTGGAGCCTGAAAGTTGACCCCTGATGGCGTGCTTCCGGAACCCTTGGATAGGAAAAATAACTTGCAAAGATTTTAGAATTTGTAATGTGTTTTCGTTCAGTTACTTCTTTAAAAATCTAACTCGGGAAAGGGCTTTGGAAACTATTTGTTAGTATATCAATTTATAGAAACTGACAAATTACCTGACCCAAAAGAGAAATAGCTTGCCAAAAACTGACCCATCACTTCCAAAAATCTAAAATACACGAAGAACAGTACAATGCAGCGGTCTTGTACGCAGTTGAAAAGTGATAGGATGGCCCAATCTAAAATCCCCACGGGCGGACCGCGCGAGGGTTCCGGAAGCTTGCTGCGTGACATTTTACTATCAGGCTTCATGCTCAATGTACTGAGCAATGTTGCACTGGTACCCGCTGTACCGCGCCGTTGCCAAAGAATGCATGATGGAAATGCGGCAACCAGTCTATGCATCCCAGCCAATGTAGCGTTGTTACATTACAACCTACATGCACGCAGCTCTACAGCTGCACTTCGAAAAAACATCAATATTGCAAAAATATTTCTGCAACTGAATTCCCAGAGCTTGATCTCTTGTCTATATACTTATTTTCCGTGCTCATGAATTTAATTTGAGGTTGTACTGCTCGTATCGTGCTTGATGATTTGAAGCGAGCCTGTTTGCATCAAAATTTCCCGTTGCAACACGGTGTTTGTCGCTCTCCGTGCAACACGTACGCGCTTACCGCGCGCCCGGTAAACGGACTTGGCTCGCCAGTTTCCAGTTGTGATCACCTAACTAGCGTTGTACATACTGGTGTGCATTGTCCATTCTGAAGAATTGTCGAATGTGTATTTTTTTACATTAAGGCAAGTTTTTGTTCCTCTAGTGGCATTTTGGTAGCATTTACCCATTCAATCGGCACAAACAATTGAAAAAAAAATGGAATTCCGACCTAGACGTACGTAATAGCAAGTAGAGCTATTGTTTGCTGACCTGATACTCAGACTAGTTTAAGACCCTTATCAGGAGAATGAACGCTGAAAATTTCATCATTCGGCTTGGGCGTCATCAGTGTCCATTCTTCCTGATCCGACAACTGTGCACAGAGAGCAGGCAATTTTTTAAAATTCTGTACTAGTCAACTCCCAATCAATTCTCTTCAATCTCTCGTTTTTAGGGAGGATCATTACTTTGGATGCTAGAACATTTATTGACACTTGACGTGTTCAATGCGGGCATAAAGAGCTACCTCAAGGAAAGATCTTACAAAAATGCTAACGCCGAGCATCTGTGGCGACAACTGACTGCCGTACGTACATCTTTCTTCATAATCATGACTAAAAGCCAGTTAAACTGTGGAAGAGGCAGGGTGGAGTTGTTTTGGTGAAGTATTGGTTTGTGTGAACGAATGAATAAATTGTTCGCAAGAATTACTTAATAATTCCAACCATTTACGAAATCGTGTGAAAGCATTACTGCTTTCACACGATTTCGTAAGTGGTTTACACGATTTCGTAATTGGTTGGAATAATTAATTACTTTGGGGTAACCGTTCCCTGAATCCTCGTGGGAACTCTACCCTGTCCCCCACCCGGGTCTTGGTTAAAACTTGATTAACGAAGCGCAAACACATTCCATAAAAGAACCCGGCCACAGCGGTGACAGAAAGCTGCAGCTAGCCAACTGCACAGTAATTAACTAACTAAGGTAATTGTAGAGGTGTGAGTCATTCTTCATTGTAGGCCCAAAATGAGTTATTCCCACAAATAGTCAAACCCAACATGTTTGCTATAACAAACCGCTCTTCTAACAAACTGCTCTTCTAGGTCACACGAGGAGGAATATCTCAATAATGTTCCTCCAGTGAATTCGAAAAGCAATGACTTATCTTACGTAACAGACACATGGATGAATCCAGGAGTTTTCCGGAGGGGGGATAAGGCCGGAGATTTTTTTAAACGTCTCATTTTGGTACCGATAAGCGGAAACGATGATGAGACATTATACATGACTTACATTGTTTACAATGGTATTATTGCACTTTCTTGAAAACAGGCTGACAAAGATAAGGGTGGGCTGGATATCAAGAAGATAATGGACACGTGGACCCTTCAGCGGGGATACCCCCTTGTAACACTTAAGAGATCGACTGATGGGAGAGTAATCGAGGCCACTCAAGAGATCTTTCTCCAGCTTGGCGAAAATCTCGAGGAGGAAGAATTTGGAGATCTAGGGTATGAGAAAATTTGACATAGGCCTATGTTGATTATATTTATGGCATAACTCTAATTTCCGTGTGAATTACTGATCACATCTATCGTCTTGGTAAAGACAGCTCTTCATTTCAAAATATTTGTTAGCTTAAAAGCACACACTTAATTACCTCGCCTTACCTTATCGTTTACTTTTTGAAACATTTTCTAATTACCCTTTCACAGATTTCTTGATACAGCATATATCCTGATCTTAATTTTCCCTTGTAATTTTCATCTCAGATTTCAACTGTTCACGTAGTTCCTTCAGTGGGCCTTTTTTTTTGCATTTATGCATTTGCCAGAGTGTAAGTGGAAATACCAACGGACGGCATTAACATTAGCTGGTTATAGCGTCTGTTTAGCTTTTGTCAATCTTGGGTGGATGAATGTTGTTTTCACGACCAGCTTTGTGCATTGACAAGAGGAAGTACGGTAACGTAACGAAAAAAAGTAATCACTGGAGGAGTTTGCAGCGGTCACGAATCAAACGCAAGGTGTAACTCCCCAGAGCTGGTGCGACAGAAAAAAAATGGCAACAAATTGACATAGAAAAGTTTACGCGTGTACTGAATTAAGGTGAACAAATCGTGTAGAACTTACATTTCACTGGGCATTTCAGGTGGACTTTGATGTTGGTTTTATTGTATTGTTGCCTGTAAGAGTTTCTTTTGATTAAAAGAACTGAATAGAATAGAAATGAGAATTTTGTGGACAAAATGGGTATAAGGATGCATGTATTCGTTCCGCAGTGCCTCTGCAATTACGTAATTTTGATATGATTTAATTGATTCGTCTTTGCACAATACAAACACATGCAAATACAAAGGGGAAACACAGACCTAAAGAAAAACCACGTACTGCGAAAAACAGGAACAACGCAAAACATAAAAAACAAATTTCCATTGCTATCGCAAACAAATCACCCTCATCACAAACAATAAATTTTAAGTTCAGTAATGACAGCGTGTTAATTGTGCAATTGAGGGCCAGATACTTATTATTTTAATAAATTAAAATTCAAGTTCATAAAAACCATGAAACATTGTGAATACATAAAATTGAATAAATACCGTAATCATGACGTCTGTTCGCTCCCAAATATGTTCAGGCCTCTCTTTCTGATAAATTCTACACAGGTACAAGTGGTGGGTTCCTCTGACGTATTTGTACAAATCAGGACCTTCAGACAAGTACGACAACCCAGCAATGGATTGGTTGGACCCAAGTGTTGAAAAAAGTCAGTAATTTTTTTTGAAATTCATTGCTGCTTATTAAATGTGTGAAAATGAGTTTATGGCTAAATTTGTGTGACTTCTTTCTGCTATTTTTACATAATTATTATCTCATCTCAGCCTCAATCCAACTGACGGGTGCGCCTTCAACAGAATGGTACTTAGCTAATGCCAAGATGACTGGTTACTACCGTGTTAACTACGATGAAACCAACTGGCAACGTCTTTTGGATCAAGCTGCTAAGGATCCCAATGTAATTACCGTTCATCATTTGAAAAAGAAATACCACAGTCTACTTCGTCTTATTTTATTCTTTCATGCCATTCGAAAACAATAGGCAATAAAACTTATGAAATGGTGAGGACTGTCACGAAGATGCCGAAGATGCGGTGTTGTAGTATAGGGGTCCCCGGGATGGAGTCCAAGTCTGAGTCATGAGTCACTAGCCTAGAAGCTGAGTTGTGAGTCTGGAGTCACTTGTCTTGCTCATTTCACCGTTGTAGAAACTGATGGGCTTTCAAGTGTGTACAACATCAAGGGGTACGCCCTACTTAAAGTTCAAAGAATTTCAAAATGGCTATGTAAACAGCTCAAGTGACACCCCTATACTTGCCTCAAACATTTAGCAAGTAAGCATGATAAATTTTGTGTATATTAATGCTCACAGAATCCTCTATTTCAGAGGAAATTGCCTAACTTCAGATTTCCGCTAAAGAAATAAATACACACAGTATCGGGCCATTGAAAATGACTGATTCAAAAAGGTGGCCCATTCATGTGGATCCCTTAAATGACATTCTTTTTTTTATTTCTTGCTCACTAAATAATTATCATGTATGCACGAGATAAAGAAAGAAAAAAGAATTGAATGTCCTTTTGGGAGCCACGTAAATCCATCATTCTTCATTTAAGAGATGACAAGCGATATGTTGTAAAAAATAATCTCCAATGGTCATGTAGATGTGTATCCACAGTGGCGTTCCACTATACAGGCATTTCTTTATGGGAAAAATTTGCTACTTAGACTAGGATCTTAGACTTAGATCAACATCAAAACGTGACAACGCAAAATCTATCAACAAAAAGAGAAATAAGCTGACGTAATTCGACTCGCCACTTCGGCTTAGATTTTCAAGGCGGCAACACACAAATTAAACTCTGCTGGTTTGAATGCTGCTTTTGAACAACGGTTGTTCTCTATCGCCGTGCTGTTTCAGCCAAGGGGGGATTCCCTTGTTCTGTGTCTGACATTTCCTTTACACATGGAAGAGGCAACCCATATGGATTGCTGAAGTTACTACTTGAAATTACAGGCGTCGGCTTGCGGATTGGTTTACTGGGACTGCGTGCGAGAGGTTTGCGACATTTCCTTGGCGCGGACAAGCTGCTGAGGTTGCCAGCACCTTTCCCCAGCTGGGTTGCCGAGCACCAGTCACGGCGTAGTATGCCCCGACAGCAGCAGCCACGGAAACGCCGGGCCCAACGGTCGCCTACACCGTATGCCCCTCGTCCCCGCGGCCGGCCCCGCAAGTCCTCGGCTGCTGAGTCCAGGTCTGCGCCTACGAGTGCCAGTGCCTTCACCACTACGGTCGAAACGGATCCAGCCAACCCATCAGTCGGCAGATCGAGGGCGGAGGATACCGGTTCAGCGACGTCCCCCACCCCAGTGACGAGCGGACAGGCCGGGAGTCGCAGCGCAGGTTCCGCCGGAAGCGGATTGCCCGGAACTTTCACCTCTTCAGGTGGTGAGTTCAGTTCAGTTGCATTAGGACTGCAACCTGACGCAACGACACGCCAGGACAATGCTGGGGATTCCCCGGCTGTAGGGCTTGCTCTAAACACGGCTTTAGGCCCAGGCCAGCCTCAGATCGAAACCGATAACGTGGCAATTACTCAGGCCCAGGCTCATCAGATCTCAAGTACAGGCTTAAGCAACTCCCCTTTTCCAACTTGGGCGATGGCCAACAATTCTCTCAATTCTCCAGTAGCCCTGCCCGCTATTCCTAACGATTTCGGAAACACTAGACCTGTCCCACTGCTCGCCATGGGAGAAGGGGCTCCCCTTGATATTCACGTTCCGCAGTCAGCCAAAGAGAAGATTTGGAACGGAAAGTATGTGGATATGGCGTTACTATATCGTGACAACGCTCTTAAAGCGCTGGGGGCCGCTTCCGAGCTGACCTTAGCTGTCGAACAAGGCCGTGTAGTTTTTAAGCCAGCGACGACGCACCCGCGTAAAATCGAGTCCGTTGATAAATGGCTCAGTGCCTTTCATGTGTTTATGGCAATTTATGCAGTGCGTCACCCCAGCCGCATATTCGATTTATTGAAGTATGCGGAAATTATCCGCACTGCCGCCGCGCAATTCCCCGGCCTAGGCTGGCGCAATTATGACGAACAGTTCCGTTTGCGTATGGAAGTAAACCCCTCTCGTTCTTGGGCTACCATCGACATGGAACTGTGGGTTACTGTTGCAGCCGTTGGTACGTTATCTTCAGCGTCAGCCCCAGCGGCAGTCGCTCGGACCCAACAGTACAATAAACGTGTCTGTTTTCCCTTTAACTCCCCAACGGGTTGCCGGTGGGCCTCGTGCCGGTACGTCCATAGCTGCACTCGATGTGGCCGTTTTGGACACGGGGCGTCCGACTGCAGAATAGCTTTGGGGCTCGGGCCCGCATTTCCAGCCACCCCCGGTCCCGCGCACCAGCCGATTGGTCCCGGTCGCGCTTCACATGCGTATACGCGTTACACGAAGACGCCGTTGGCAGCGTCAGGCGCACGGCAAGCGGCTCGGCCGGCTTTACCCAGTACAGTAACAAGGCTGGACACGCACAATGTGAGCGATAACAACCGCCAATCGGCGGGTACTGCTAACGGGGACAGAAATACTACTTTTCGTCCCCCCAACACCCGTTAATATCGTAGTCCTCAAGCAATGGTTGTCGGGTTATACAGATAAATCGGCGGCTAATTTGCTGTATAACGGTTTTGCAAACGGTTTCTCGCTGAGCTATCATGGTCCGAGGGTACGTAAAGATTCTGATTGCCTTAAGTCCGCGAAGGGTAGGCCAGAAATCGTCCTCCAGAAATTACGCGATGAAATTGCATTAGGCAGGATTGCAGGTCCCTTCTCGGACCGGCCATTTCCAAATCTTCAGTGTTCACCTATTGGTCTCGTGCCAAAGCACCGACAGGGCTCTTTTCGCCTTATTCACCATCTCTCCTATCCACTAGGTGAGTCTGTGAATGACTTCATTGATAAGGACGAGTGTGTAGTTCATTATGCATCATTCGATACGGCTGTCGATTTAGCGATGTCCGCCGATTCAGCAACATGGCTAGCAAAAACGGACATTAAGTCGGCTTTTCGGTTGCTTCCCGTCGCCCCTTCTGATTATGAATTGCTTGGCTTCAAGTTTCACAATCAGTTTTATTATGATAAGTGCTTACCCATGGGATGTTCGGTGTCCTGCAGGCTTTTTGAGGCATTTAGCACCTTTCTGGAATTTCACTTTAAGCAACTGTCGAACACTCAAACTGTCACCCATTATTTAGACGATTTCTTGTTTATTGGGCAGTCCAAGCGCTACTGCCAAGTGCTGCTTAATACCTTCCAGGACATGTGCGCCCAGTTGCGAGTGCCGCTAGCTGCAGAGAAGACCGAGGGCCCCAGCCAGGTAATTACTTATCTCGGTCTAGAGATCGATACGGTTAAGCGCGAAGTCCGAGTACCACACAACAAAGTGCTTGCCCTCCGGGAGGAGATTCAGTCATTTTTGGGTCGGCATAAATTGTCCCTGAAAGAAATCCAGTCCGTGGTGGGTTCCCTTAATTTTGTATGCCGCGCAATTGCGCCAGGACGGGCGTTTACTCGTCGGTTGATTGGTATGTCCCGCGGGCTGCGGAAGCCCCATCACAAAGCCCGCCTATCTCACGGCGCGAAACTTGATTTACGTATGTGGTTAACCTTCCTTAAGCACTTCAACGGGGTTTCCCCATTCCGAGATCGGATCTGGCGCGACAATGACGCTTTAGAGTTATTTACAGACGCTGCTGCAAGCATTGGGTTTGGTGGGTACTTCAGCGGTCGATGGTTTCACGGGCGTTGGTCCCCTGAGTTTAGGGCGCTATCCCCGTCGATAGCATACTGCGAGTTTTATCCACTAGTGATTGCAGTGCATTGTTGGGGTTCCCAGTTAGCTCAGCGCAAAGTGCTTTTCCGCACAGACAACGAAGCAGTAGTGCACATCATCAACAAACAGTCATCCACTTGCGACCAGATCATGCAGTTAGTGCGAGCTTTTGTGTGTCAGTGTCTGCGGTTCAATATCACATTTAAGGCCGTGCATATCCCCGGAGTACACAATGAAATTGCCGATTCCCTCTCACGTTTCCAGGTGCATCGCTTCCGGGCCTTGGCCCCACAGGCGGACATAGCAATGACACCGCTCCCCGACCTTCTCCGGGTGTAATAGAAGGTGAGATGCATCGGTTATTGGTGGCTGCTTCAACGGCAAACACGCACAAAACTTACCGGACGGGTTGGCGTGCGTTTTGTTCATTTATGGGCCAACGACCTAATGAAACTAAATGTGCTTCAAGCAACGATGTTCGGCAGTTTATAGCATGGCTGTCCCTCCAGCGTCTTGCCGCGTCAACTATAGCTACTTATGTATCGGCGGTGGGCTATTTTCATAAGCTTCAAGGTTGGCCCGATCCCACGCGGGATTTTCTGGTGGCGAAATTATTGACAGGTTGTCGCCGGGACAAACCGGGTGGCGATGAACGGTGGCCAATGACCTTACCGTTATTGACCGATATCATTAACGCACTTCAGCATGTGTGCCCCACAAGCTATGAAGCTGCGCTTTTCCGGGCTGCCATGTTATGCGCATTCTTTGGGTTTATGCGCATAAGCGAGTTCGCTGCAGTTGCCAAGTCTAACATCCAACAATCACTCCTCCATGTGTCTGACGTACATATTCAGGAGGCAGATGATGACAATGCAGCGGTGTTCATTTCCCTCCGGCATACGAAAGCTAATCAAACTGGCCGTCCTCAAGTTATTCGCTTGGTGCGCTCAGTTGATGAACGTGTCTGCCCGGTCCGCGCGCTGACAAACTTCTCACGGATTCGCCCCACATCGCCCGGCGCGTTCTTTTGCCACTTTGGGGGCGAGCCACTGACACAGTATCAATTCAATGCCACTTTAAGAAAAATTCTTTGTTTTTTAGGGCTTGCAGACACCCACTTTCGCTCCCACTCCTTTCGCATCGGAGCGGCGTCAACCGCATTCGCCTTGGGTTTTCCCCTTGAGCAGATCAAGACAATGGGCCGCTGGCGTTCGGAGGCCGCACAGCGTTATATTCGCCCGCTGATATCGTGTCATTTTCCCGACGTGTAGTCAGCCAGAGACAATTGCTGGTCTTGTGTGCATGGCCTAGAACTTTCCACCTTTTGGATGATATTATTAAGGATAAATAAATAAAAAAAAAAAAAAAAAAAATAATAATAATAATAAGAATAATACTACCACTATTAATCATAATAAATAAAAAAAAAAAAAAAAAAAAACCATATATATCGATATATACATATGTATAAACTACTGAAAGTAATACTCATATTTAACAGCAACAACGGCACCGGAACATTCCTGGTTCCTCTCCCCTTTGTTCACAGGGGATGTTTGGATACTTGGAGATTCCATCATAAGTCGAGCAGAGACCACACTCCGGACTAGGCACGACGTCCGCTGGAATGGCCTGGGTGGAGCGAAATATGGTGACGTAACCAAATTAATGGCGGAACTCGCAGCAAGATGGCCTTGTCCGGCCATGCTAATCGTCCACTTAGGCACTAACGAGTTGGTTCAGACCGATTTTTTCTGTTTCCGACAAAGGCTGGCACTTTTTATGCGAGAGTGTCTTGACACTTACCCAGAGGCGCAGTTGGTTTGGTCAGATATTTTACCGCGCGCCTGTTACTTTGGGTCTACTAATCCATCAAAAATGGAAAAGAAACGCCGCGCGATCAATAGGTGGGCATGTTCGCTCGGTAGTCGACTGGGAGTGTCAGTGCTGCACCACCCTCAGTTCCGATGGTCGGAGTTCGCATTGTATCGTTACGATGGTGTCCACTTATCTGACATGGGCAACGCGTATTTTAGGGCCAACTTAGAAGACTACATCATTACTGCCTTGGAAAAATAGAATCGTTTCCCGGGATGTGGGCCTAATGGGTGGCATTGTGCAAGTGTTTGAAAAGGGAGGCTCGAAGTCCGGGCGGTCGTCCCAGTGGGGCGCGCGTTGCGCGTCTGGCGGGAACTACCTGGGAGCGACACGCAGTTTCCGAAGTAAACAAATAAACAATTTAGGCGAATTATCTCACAGTGATTATAACGTAAAGTTAGTTGTTAGTAATGTTTCATTTCGTTTTTCTTCAACACTACGCCAAGCACCCTCTTGTTCTGGTGGGGCTTATTCTAACCGCCTGTTCAAGCGGTGGAAAAAACGGCGTGCCTTATGTAAGTTTTTCTTAAGTTGTAAAGGATAAATAGAATCACATGACTATTCATTATAGGACAAGCACCTACTTGTTCCGGTGGGGTTTGTCTGCATGGCAAGTGTGCCAAGGAATTCCAACCTGTTATGCCAAGTGTGGCAAGTCTTTCTGCTAACAACCTTGCTTTTTTCTGCCAAGTGTGGCAAGCCTTTGGCGAGTTTGTTCCTGTTTTTCTGCCAAGTGTGGCAAGTATCTCTTTGGCAAGTGTGCCTAAGTTTCTGCCAAGTGTGGCAAGTATGGCAAGTGTGCCAAGAAATCTTACAGAATTTCTGCCAAGTGTGGCAATAGAAAGTGGTGTTGAAATCAGCAAAAACAAATAAACTTGCCGCTCGAAATCTTTGCCAAAAACCAAAACGTGGTGTCAATGTGTGGTTTGTGCACATAGAGTTGGAGAATAATTTATTTTATCGCTATGGGATAAAATGCATTATTCACCACAACGCACGTCGTTTAGTCATTGAAACAGTCCTGGTCATCTGGCTTATACCATGGTGAACAAGGCACTACTGTCTCACCCATCACGGTCTTGCACTAGCTGGCTTAATGGGATCAGCAAAGTGGCTGCATGGCCTTACATCAATCAACAGAGGCCTCAGAGGGTTCAGAGAATGTAGTACTTCTTCCGGGCTCAGACACCTAAACTGTCTCGAGGGGAATAATTGGTGAAGCCAGAAGGCCACAAGGAAATAACGGTTGAACCACAGCAAGTTTGGCACTAAAAATGGGCCACTTCGGCTTAGATTTTCAAGGCGGCAACACACAAATTAAACCCACCACCTCCCCATCTCCACCATAATTTTGGACTATGAATTTAGCTTTTACTGGTTTAATGGCGGGAACTACCTGGGAGCGACACGCAGTTTCCGAAGTAAACAAATAAACAATTTAGGCGAATTATCTCACAGTGATTATAACGTAAAGTTAGTTGTTAGTAATGTTTCATTTCGTTTTTCTTCAACACTACGCCAAGCACCCTCTTGTTCTGGTGGGGCTTATTCTAACCGCCTGTTCAAGCGGTGGAAAAAACGGCGTGCCTTATGTAAGTTTTTCTTAAGTTGTAAAGGATAAATAGAATCACATGACTATTCATTATAGGACAAGCACCTACTTGTTCCGGTGGGGTTTGTCTGCATGGCAAGTGTGCCAAGGAATTCCAACCTGTTATGCCAAGTGTGGCAAGTCTTTCTGCTAACAACCTTGCTTTTTTCTGCCAAGTGTGGCAAGCCTTTGGCGAGTTTGTTCCTGTTTTTCTGCCAAGTGTGGCAAGTATCTCTTTGGCAAGTGTGCCTAAGTTTCTGCCAAGTGTGGCAAGTATGGCAAGTGTGCCAAGAAATCTTACAGAATTTCTGCCAAGTGTGGCAATAGAAAGTGGTGTTGAAATCAGCAAAAACAAATAAACTTGCCGCTCGAAATCTTTGCCAAAAACCAAAACGTGGTGTCAATGTGTGGTTTGTGCACATAGAGTTGGAGAATAATGCGTCATTAACATTTTGACTGTTTCGATATTTTGCTCTTACCTACTAAACAGGCCTTCAGCGAAGAGAACAAAATTGGGCTGTTGTACGATTCTGAAAGCCTGGCTAAAGCAGAGATCATCAGCATGGATATCTACAAGGGCTTCGCACAGAGTTTCGAAAATAATACTCTCATATCACAACAAGCTGTATTACGCACTTCCTCCTACTTTGCAAAGATGCTTACAAGACCAAGTTATGGCATGAAGCGGCGGTCATTGAGCAACCCTTCCGCAGCGGCTCAGGTACTTTCAAGAATTCATATACAACTAGTGGGCAAAAACAGTTTAGAATTACCAAGGATACAAATAGTCTGGTTTGCAATCTGCAAATTACATGTAAGTTGGCAACTCAAAAAAATCGATCTGAACAAAATTTTGGACCAATTTTCGTTATTCTCTCCGTATTTTGAAGAAACGGTGTTCAGTTACGTGTATTTCCCGTATGGAAAACTTCAAAATCTGTGTCATAATTGTCAGTACTGTCTATAGCGCATAAGCTTTGTATATTGTCACGTAACATAAACTTGGTCAAGTTGTCTTGTAATCATTAGTATTTGTTGCTTTTTGCCGAATTATATTTACATTCCGCCGGCAATAGTGATTTTGCGAGGTAGCCATTTTGCAAGGCAGTTCTTTTATTCCATATAAGCATACTCTGTGGAACAAAAGCACTTGCCTGCAAGACGGCAGCCATGCAAACCCTGTGTTAATGACTGTATCGCTTAAACCAGTTAGGCCTATTAAGAATTCCGAAGTAACCAGTGAGTTAATTATGCTATTTCTCAGACTTACATGCAACGGTTGGTGGAACCGCTGTATGTCGACTCTGGTTGGGATGAAAACTTCATGCCGGATCTACCACTTGCAAGGTATCGGTAACGGCAAAATCTTTACAATGAACACTCTCTGAGCACTTGACTGATCTCTCGACGAGGCCTCATACTCGATGGATGAGCACTACCCACATCAAAAGACTTTGCTTTTAAGGTTTTCACATTAAACCCCGTATGGCTATGATTTCAAGTTTCAACTAAAGTGTGTTTTTTTCGTCATTTTCCATACTGGAAGGTATGAAACGATGGACCAGTTTGACATTACTTCAACAGCCTGTCAGTATGGCCACGAACACTGTGTTTCCAAGGCAACAGCTCTTTTTAAAGAATATGTGGAAAACCCAAAACAAAATACGTGAGTATGGAGGGCTTTTCATACAATTTCTTCGAGACGTTTGTGTTGCATGGAACGCTTTGAATCATTGTTACAGCATTGTATTTTGTTTTGTCTTGCATATCAAAGTATTCCCAAGAACTTCAGAAAAGTTGTGTACTGTAACGGCATTCGTTTCGGCGACAAAGTAGAGTGGGACTTCGCGTTCGATATGCTGCAAGCTAGCGATGATCGCTGGGAACGATCACGATGGATAAGCGCTCTCGCGTGTTCAGCGGACCACTCACGCCTCAAAAGGTACAGTCCTAAATACCTGGATCTTCAGTGTCATTGAATTGTTGGAATACAGAGGAATTCATGCTGA
Source organism: Acanthaster planci (assembly GCF_054643075.1). Classification (NCBI taxonomy): domain Eukaryota; kingdom Metazoa; phylum Echinodermata; class Asteroidea; order Valvatida; family Acanthasteridae; genus Acanthaster; species Acanthaster planci. Next base: position 16,513,249 of record NC_141784.1, read on the forward strand.
TTTTCACTCGCTCTTAATTCACCACGTCATCATTTGGTATGCAGATATCTCCAGTCGATGTTGGATACAGCTACTTACAGTCGCCATGACGATGCACTTATATTGATGGGCGTGGCCCAAAATCCCGATGGATACGAAGTGGCCTGGGAGTTTGTACGAAACAATTGGGAGACAGTTGGCAAGATGTAAGAGAACATTTCAGCATACTTTAAACTTTAATTTCATTCTCGTCTGAATGTCGTCTCCAGAATTTACCTTTGTTTCAACATGATGTTCCTGTTTAAACATGAACAGTTTCTCATGCTTTGGAAGCCACCAAAGGGTACAGAAAGTTAGGCTAGGAAAATTTGAAAAAGACGCAAAATGCAAACATAACTTACTCTATTGCATTAATTTGCAGTAACCTGTAAATCCATTGTTGGCTTTGTCTTCTCCAGGTTTAAACGGAACAATCAACTACTGCGTGATGTCCTCGAGGAGATAACATCTAACTTCAACACTAATGAGAAACTTCAAGAAGTAAGTGATTCTTTCAGAATTCATTCTTATCAACTAGAGCTGCAGAAGCTACAGAATATGGTCGCCCCTAAAATCTCACAAAGGACTTGGTTCCAATTTTCAGTGAAATTAAATATTATTTTTTGTCGTCTCAAATGCAGTTGCAGATATGAAATTACTACACGGAGGAATAGCGTGGATGAATACTATGCTTTCAATCTGAAACTAGCAAGAACTTACGTATAGTTCTCCCCCACAGAAATGTGGGTGAGGTCTGCTATTGAATACATGTACCTGCTCCAAATAGGCTTTAAATATGCAAATTCCTTTGCGTCTGATTAAATTCGGTAAAACTTCTGATTAAGCGTGGTGCGCCATCTAGTCCCATGATGCATAGCAGAATGGCCGCCATGTTCGTCCTTCTTTTCCGGTATTAAAACCGCCCGAGCCAAAAGTGGGGAGAATGGGAGGGAGCCGACTGTTTGGAGTAATGATTCAAAGCGTTCCATGCAACACAAACGTCTCGAAGAAATTGTATGAAAGGCCCTCCATACTTACGTATTTTGTTTTGGGTTTTCCACATATTCTTTGAAAAGAGCTGTTGCCTTGGAAACACAGTGTTCGTGGCCATACTGACAGGCTGTTGAAATAATGTCAAACTGGTCCATCGTTTCATACCTTCCAGTATGAAAAATGACGAAAAAAACACACTTAGCCATATGGGGTTTAATGTGAAGGAATTTGCATATTTAGCGACTGTTTGGGGTAGGTCGACAGCAGAAGACCAGTTTTTTATTTGGAGTCTTTTTAAGGGCCCCATACCCTGTGTTTTATGAAAAGCTCTTTTCATTCGTCAAATATTATTTCCCTAGTTGTTGGACTTCGGTGAGGGTCGTGATCTTGGCGCTATGAAAGTTGCATACGACTCGGCCGTTGTTACGACGAAAGTAAACATCAGATGGATGGCGAACAAGGCAGCGGAAACCGAGCAGTGGATAGCTTCACGTATCCAGTGAAAAAGATCAAGACATGCCAAAGACGGTATAAAAAGATAAGATAATGCAACAGTATGTTGCTGCATAATTTTGAAGTTCTACTTACTTTTAGCAAACCTATACGTGGAGGAGGTCTCAAAAAGTTTCGATACAGAAACGTTTATGGGGTGAAAAAAAAGATATTTGATTAAACAAATGCTGCTGTCTACGGTAAAAAATGGTACAGGACCGTGAGGGAATAATTATTACAGGCAAAACGTGTAAAGATTTTAAAGTTTCATTTTAACATTTCAATTTAGAATATTCGACACATGACAAGTGTGAAAAAATATCCAATTTCTCCAAGATTCTATTCTTTGATGCATAACAAGTTTTAATCTTAAGTAAGTCTTAATCACACTGTGAATACAAATGGTGAGTAAAATTTTTGACTCTAAAGGAAAACTTCTAGTATATACAAAAGGACAAACTGATTATAGCGTGTTAATGAGCGACACGAGCACTTTTCCAAAATTAGTCCACAGAACATGACAAAGTTGTGAAAAAAAACCACAGCTTCATTTTCCAATTACAGTGCTAAACTACCAGTTACTCAATTTTATATTGTGTAGGACTTTGATGTAGCTTTACTTTATGTAGCTGGATAGAGTTAACATGGAAATTGGTTGGTTTAACGTTTAGTAAATTACATCCACAATTCAACACCAACCCTTGTGTGCGTTTATGTTTTGCACTGATGCTTTTTGCACAGAATTAAATAGGACTAAAAAGACTTCCCAGATGGCTACTTTATGCAAAGGTTTATAACAGAAATTTGCAATTAATAAAAATTAAAAGAAGAAAATTACAGGAAATACAGGAAATGCATTTGAATAGAAATTGTACACACAGCAAACTTAATGTTACTGAGAAAACACAGAAAACGTTTGGATTAAAGTAGCTTTTAATTTTCATTGCACCTTGTAATTTCTCGACAAAAATTAATTTTCGTATATAGCAAACGGTGGGGGCGGGAAACAGGTCGTGGTACCGACCCCTCTCCTTACACACTTCTCCCTAAATGGCTTCAGCTATAGCTTTGTACATTTAGTTAGATATTTTTAATGGAAGAGCAAGATAGTGAGTAATCAGGTCAAACTTCTGGGGTTTCTAGTTTCACTAGGCTAATAAATGCTAAAAGGATGCACTTAAACTACGACAATCTTGACTATATATGTAAATACTGAACCAATCTATTCCGCTCCTGCAAAGAAACAAAACACTCCATAAATCCCTGAACTTCCACTGACCGGATGTCATCTTTTCATCAATTTCAACCAATCAATCTTGTTTATTTCCACATAACAATACAATACATATCGCAGATTAACAGCAATAAATGTGGATGGGGGCCTTTAAAAAGCAGAGCTTGTCTAGTAGTGACCCCCAGAAATTAAGTTAGATAAGGCCATATGAACAAAAATCAGTTGGTTAGAATCCAAGGCCTTTCATTTTTCAGGGGCGGGCGGGAGGTTTTCTCATTTAAGAGATTCAGTTCCAAATGACGCAGTTTATTGATGAAAATAATAATGCTCACAATAAAGTGAATCACATGCCTTTTTCAAAACTGATTTTGTTTAATTCATACAGCAAAACACGATAGCCGGCTACGGTGAACTAACTTTGCGCTCCTTTTTTCCATTTTCGTGACAACGTTCGTATCGAAATGATAGGTGGCGCGATCTGCACATAATCACAAGCATCGTTTGTGTCTGATGGCTACTCTGACATATTGTTACGCTCTTTTTACCGCCATTTAACAGGTGTGTCAAAAAAGAAAGGGTGGGGGAAACAGGCGGCTTTTTAGGGCGGGCGGGGATGCGAACCAAGTAATTTTGTACATGGCCTAACAACAACACACACATTTATAAACATAACAAATATTACAAGGGACAAAACTTGGCCAGTAAAACCCGTTAATGAATTATTACTTTTAGGTAATTAATCAGTAAGCGATTTGTATATTTGTATTTGAATAAGGACAGACTACAAATATTTTTAACGAATGATCCAGTGAATTATATAGCCTAGAGCCTTCATGCCTAACTGTATTAATTTAACAGCGAGCTTAGAACGTGAAGAGACACACCGGAAGTCTGAACATCGTCTAGTAAAGCGGTGATGAATATTTACATTTCTTGTGAACATTCAGCAAATAGATTTCTTGTGTATTAAATTGATGCATGAGGCTAGTTGGCATACTTATCCTAAATACCACCAATTTTCAACACTTTACATTTATAAAAGAGGATCACAATATTCATAAAGCGTTGCTGAATTAATTATTCGCAAAACCTTTCTGAAGTTTATGTATTCTATTTATCAAACCACAGAGGTCCCACTCAAGTATTCCATATGTTAAGTAGGGCAACACTAATGTATTAAAGTCCTTAAAATATCAGACGGAAGAGTACGTCTCAATTTACAAATTGTTCCAATATTTCTTGATATAACGGAACATATGTCGGTAATATGTGTTTTCCAGGAAAGGTTATCATAACTATAAAGTCCAAAGAATTTAACACAGTCAGTCTGGCTGATTTAAGCATTGTCAATACGAATATCTGCATTAAATAGGTGCTTCTTTCTGCAAAATATCATAAAATTAGTTTTCTTTAAATTAAGAGTTAATTTGTTTGCTTTGATCCAGGTTAGGACTTTACATAGTTCATAGTTGACAACATCAGAAAGTGTGTTTGGATCACTGTGGCAGTAAAACAGGTTACAGTCTTCGGCAAAAGGATGGACGAAGCTAAATCAGAGGAATTTCAATGTCAGTAATATACATGGTAAATAGAAGGGGCCCTAGTAGGGATCCCTGAGGTACGCCAAATGAGATTTTACAATATATCATTTCTCTTGGTATCATTTCTCGACAAATTGTTTTCGATTACATAGGTAGCTCCTAAACCACTCCAAGGCAACTCCCCTGATGCCATAATTATGTAATTTAAAACGAAGTGTGTCATGGTTAAGGGTGTCAGAGGCCTTGGAGAGGTCTAGAAATATACCAATAGTAGAAGCTGATACGTCCAGATCATTTGTGATCTTGTCAAGTAACTTAAAATTCATTATGGGACGTGAAGTTGAATGGTTCTCTCGAAATCTAAATTGATTAATTGAAACTGTTATTTCTATCTAAAAAAAATCAGTGTACGCTTATAAATCACACAGGACTTTTGAAAAAGGACTTTTGATAAAATTGGCCAGTACTTATTAATAAAAAGACGGTTACCGTTCTTGAAGATTGGGGTCACCCTCGCAATCTTCATATCCTCAGACACTACACCATTGGAGATAGATAAATTAATGACAAATGTTCGAGGCTGAGAGACAGCGTGGATCTCAGTCTTCAACAATGTACAATCAATTTGAACAACTCCTGAAGTTTTTATTAGGTAATTCACTAACTCCATTAATGACATCTTCTGTAGCTAATGGAAAAAGGCACTATTTGGGTAGGGATTAGTTAGTCAGAAAACTTCTAGTTATTGAGAGGCATTTGATCGCAGAGATTTTTACAAACAGAATACGAACAAGTCTAATATGACTTGTTGCACAGAATATTCCCTTACTTTTATCCTCTCTTCCAATTAATTTTAATTCTTAAGTTACTCGGATATCTCCGAGATATCTTTCACCCTGACTACAAAATTATCTTCCAAACTTTGGTACTGTAAAAGATCTTTTCTGTCACATTTTTCAAGTTTGATAGTCAAATAAAGATAGGGCTCACAAATTTTCTGCTACGAAAAATAAAACCTTTTTGTTGCAAAATCCACTTTGGTATTGAAAATCTGCTAATAATGCGCAGTCTTGATAAATCCCCTACTGAAATTCGTTTAATATTAAAAACTAAACAAACCTTTAAATTAGCTGTTCTCTTATCAGCGTATGATCAGAGACAACACTGTTACAATACCTCTTAATATGTCAATCGTGTTAATATATGTACTAGCTTCTTGTGGCTGAGATACTCTCCCAATCCTACTCCCTGTTAACTCTCCATAGACAGTGCTAAATGGAAACGGATTTCACACCAAAGCGGAAACAATTTGTCTAAATTTTAAGATAACGTTCTCTGTCCACGAAAGGATTCATAACACCATAATGTCCTTTTCAAACGTGCCATTACATTTGCTCTATACCACAATTTCACTAATCATTATTTTAGCTACCAAAAATATAAATTTCAACTTCCTAAGAATGACCATCGGTGCATTCATTCTGAGGGGCAAAGGCTTAGACTCCACTCATGATATAAAATCTCATCATATGAATACTTTTGACAATGTTACTTCCCGCTCCGTTACAATTTTATATTAATCAATGATTTCCTGTGTCCTACATACATAATAACTGACAACTTGAAACACACAACTGATAATAAGGTATCTGCTTTAAAACGAGTTCACAGTATAAAGTACAGAAACGTGATCACGTGAGGGATGTCAAATCCATCTACATCATGCGTAACAGGTGCAGGGGTCAACACAAAGTCCACGAAAACAGGTGTGGGTTAAGTGTACACGACTACATTAGCCTGACTGCTTGAATCACTGTGTATTATAAAGGCTGAAAAAAACTGATCTCCAGCATTCTGTCATCGGTGATAAAACACTGGCCAAGTTCTTACTCTCACACTGATTTGTTCAGTCCTGGCATTAGCATAAAAATATTTGTCAAATGTCTCCCCAGGGTGTGTAAAATGCACATGTTGGAAGTATTTGCCGTTTCGGAAATCGTCAAAATAAATGTAGCACCACATAGCTAGGCAACTTCAAACTTGCTATTAAAAAAATTAAGCACACTACTGAAGCTTTCATGAGATTCAGTCACCAACAAAAATGTCTATGCATTAAAAAAAATTAATAATAAAAATAAAAAACTTGACAACGCGTATTAGCAAAAACAGAACCTCTACAACAGTTTACACTAAATAATGACACATACTTAACCCTAACACTCCTCAGTCCTCCAACAGGTGAAGGATTGAGGAGGGTTAGGGTTAAGGGAACCAGGAAATAGAAAGAATTTATAAATTTTACTAAAACCTTTGAAATTGCATCTTTGGGTTTCACTTAACCTTATTTTGAAGTTTTGTTTTGCAATTTTAACCCAAATTTTGTTTTTTTTATGCTAATGCAATTTGCATATTCATGAACAGAACTATGATGTCAAGGCAACGAACTCAATGTTTCACTGATTTGTGCACAGAAAATTTCTAGATTTTTTTGACCACGGTTATGGCAGATTTTGTTTTCTTTAGCAATTTATTCTTGCGTAAGTATATGGCAATAATCCAGCGAAAATCCTTTTCACAAACATCACTCCAAGCACGAGAGCCCTGTTCATTCAGGAAGCCCTCAGTAATGGTGGACACATCTTGCCAGCTATTGTTAAGACAAACGATCCCTGGCCAATTACTCTAAATCAAAGCACAATTCTCACACCATTACATGGGGGCTTTGCCCTGTTGTACACGAATCTCATGCCGGAATTGGTCTGTTTGGTGTGATCAAGTCTGCATTTGTGAACCAGATCCAAATATTGAGTATAAAAGAAATTTTTCACAGTAATTTTATTTTACTATGTCAATTAAGCGAGGTCTTTGTTAGGATGTTTTCCTCAGTTTGGCATCCTGACCAAAGGAATATGTAAGTAAAAAGGTGAAAGGTCGTACTGATTTACATTGTGCAAGATTCTTTTCAAAGGGTTTAACCCCTACGTGGCTCTGGCGACTGGTAACTTAATTAAAATTGGGTCACATTTGACTTCTTCGGGGTTGTACAGCAACCAAGTTGTCAAACTCAACATGACTATCTTTGGAATCAAAATACCTCTGGCATTCAGTGGTTGAACAGTACACCTCCACCAATAAAGCAAGCATTATTTAACACAAGTGACAAATCTGGGTGGGAAGGACTTCAAATCGTAGTCACAGTAAGTGTCCTAGTTGCATTTTATCTGTCTTTCAAATTTTTTTGGGTTAATTTATTGAGCTCTTTACATTTTGTTACAGTTATAAGACGTCTGTATTAAAAACTATCATATTCTGTGGATGCGGTGGGGTAGGATTTATCCCACCATGGCCACAGGTCTGCCATTAAAGTCTTTGCTGCAGTTAATATTTTTTTTACGAACCATCACCCTGATACAAGTTAGAAAAGACAAAGTCCATTTTATATTCCTAACTTTAAAGCAAAACACTAGTAAATTGCCATCTACATGTATACACTACACAAAATACAATTAATAGTAATGCATTTCCATGCTTATACCCGCGTTTCCAAAGTTTATATCCTTAAATCAGCCTCCACAAAAATATGACACAACACAAAGTTAAATCTAAAGTAAAAAATATATAATGCTGAAAATAAAATCTTACAGAAACGCTACTTGAAGTTTTCTGTCTGATATCCAAATCTGCATAAATAATGAAACTCTTATTACTGAAATGCTCATGCGGCGACAAGTGCAATGTAAAAGGACTAAATGTATTTTAACCACTTTCATCCAGCAATACTGTGTTATTTTCCCTAGTTTGGATACTATCTTGAATGTTTAATAGTTACCACGCATGAGAGACTACAGATGTGGTTCAAAATCTGGGGTTTTTTGGTTTATAAAACAATGGCCGTTGCCAGGATTCTTTCGGGAGGGGGGGTTCCCACTTTTTCCAGGAGGGAAAAATTATGGGGAGGGCAAAGCACTCTTCAGTTAATTGACAAACAATCACTGACTGGAGGTTTGACTATTTTTTTTAAGTAATTTGGCAAATTTTCTCCCCTCTCATTTTTCAAATTTCTTTGGTTTCTCTCCCCTTTTCCTGTTTTATTTTCACTTTTTGTCCAGAGGGACCAAGCAGCCCAGACAAAGATGTTGGTACAGTGGGTCTTACAAATTTTTAAGTAAACCTCACCAAGTCCCTGCATGACAGCAAGGCACCTGAAGACACAGTTACACACAGGTGCCATACATCATACACTTCAATTAACTTTAATAGGGTCAATGACCTCCGAGGCAAGGGTCTACAGGCAAGCAATGTGGAAATATTTTGAAGTCCAAAGAAAATAATATTAACTGTAGGGATACCAGACTTGTGCAAAAGGCCACATCAATAAACAGAAGACTCTATAGTTTGTTGAAGACTCAATCTTTACAAGTGCACAACACAGAAAACAAGCATTTCACCCAATCAAGTAACAGAACTGTCAAAAATCAGCAATACCGGCAATTCACAATAGTGCATTTCCAAGAGTTTGCAACGCTAACCACAATGCACGAAATCTGTTGACCCTTTTCAAACGCCCATTGGGTGAGAGATTTCGCGCATCGTGATTGGCAAATGCTTTGTAAACTCTTGGAAGCACACAATTGTGAATCACCCGTATTATTTGTAAATACTACTATTTGTACATCTGTTAACCCTTCTTTGGTTAGAAAGTGCATAAATTTCCCAATTTTATGAAGAAAGGTCGTTAATGTACTCCACACACTAGTATATAGTTTTTATATTGTTTATAACAAGCTATTACTTTTCTACTTCTAGGAGTCAACAACAGCACCAGAATGATTCCTTAGCTTATGAAAGCATCTAGCACTTGAACAATTGATGTACATATCAAGTCAAATCTGTTTCAAATGCGAATGACAAAAAAGCCCCACATGATGAGGTTCTATGCATTCACTTTATCTAAGAAGAAGGGCAAACTAATCCCATGAGAGCGCTGTGTAGCTCACTGAGTAGGCAAGCAAAGGAATTCCATGGCAAGTATACTAACAATTGTGGGAATAACAAGTCAAACACTGAAGAGCTTCAATTTTCAACTTGATGAGCACAAAACTACAGCAAAAGTGTACTCATCTATATTTCTCTTTGAGTCTTTGATTACTTAGGTGCATAACTAATATCAGACTGCATAATGTAATAGTTCCTTGTCATTTCTATGCACAGAATCTAAATCGTCTGACCATTCTTATACACAAAGGCCTATTCCACTCAGATGTACCCATTTTGGTTGGCAAAACCTAGCACATGATTCTTTACAGGCACATATTTCCCAGGTATTTCATTCAACCTGTCCCAAAACAATTAGCTAGAAATCTATGGCCTCTGACCTATGACACCCTGATCCTTACTTATCTTTTGAAATAAAAGAGTGGTTCCTTGCCAATGAACAGGAATCCTCCTTGTACATGTTACTGAAGACACTGGTAGGGAATACTGGCAAGATCTAATCGGAATCCGCAGGCTTCAGAATGTACCTATTCACAGACAAGCAAAAGAAAATAACAGAAGACCTGCAGCATGGAATGGAAACTACAAAGCTATGGCAAGTTTTGCCCTTAAACAAAAGCAGTTGGATATCCATGATGGTATCATTTTGTCACCATCTGGTCATGATTCTTAAAACATTTTTAGTATATTTAACGCAGTACAGTACAATGCTGCTATACCAAACACTGATGTATAGAACAAATGGGTATACCAAACATGCCCTTGGCTCCTTAATTCTCTGTGCACTTAAACTAAATATTGGAAATTTGCTTTACATAAAAAAGAATATTTAGAGCTAATGATGATATCTCAAACAAGGCTTCAGAAAAATCTTACTCAAGAAGGAACAACAATCAACATGTGACACAGTCCGTAGGGTTCGTAGGTACATATTTATCTGTGTACAGGCAGCCATGTAGACTGCCCTCTTATTAAGAATCTGATGCAAAAATCTTGCATGTTATTGCAACAAAGACAAGGATGTTTTACACTGATAAAAACATTGAATGAAATGAGAAAAATACATACACACACAGATGGATTAGCTCTTGCAATTGAACTTGCAGAGATCTTCATTAAATATTTGGCTAGTTTCAATCATTTCCAATAATGCTTGCCGACTCCTGTTGCTGACTTCTGTCATACATGTACATGTCCATCATTATGTGCTATAGAATGGTTCCTAGCCCTTTTATTACAATTCCAATTTAGCAGCGGACACCAGTGTCACCGTACTGCATGTCTGCATGAGTAACAACTCAATCAATGGAAACAATTACTGGGAACTGGATTCCATATCATTATTGCACTTCCATTGAGAACTGCCCTTAAAGGTGAAATATGGAAGGAAATGAACATACACTGAAAAAAATGAGCATATAGACATTCTGTAATATGCCCTATATAAGAACTGACGTTTATTATTATTATTTTTTAACTTGATTTTTTGTGTCAGTAGTGTTGGCCCAAAAATTTTCACGTAGAAGCATTTGTAAGGCAAGCCCAATATGTTGAATGGGCCAGAGTAGGGAACAGGTGCATAGGTGACTAAACGTCACAATAAAAATGATGGCTATACCAAGCATTTTGCATGGAACGTATAGTGTCATGGTCTTTGTAGCAGCATTGTACTGTACCTGGTTTACAAAACTGTAGTCAATAGCACAACAGTGATGGAAAAAGTTACTTCATTCTGACAGCTCCATGAAATTTGTAACACACCTTAAAGACCAATTCCAACGATGCTAACTTTTTAATATTTAATCCTATTCAGAAGAGTCTAACAAGAGTGGCTCATATCAATATCTCCCTTGCAATACACATTCTTGTGTTAATAAAACACAGTTTTTGTACCCATTTTTCCTGCGAGTCCAGTCTGGTATTGTAAAACTGGAAATGTCATCACAACTCATTAGCATCTAGTGAATATTGATTTTTGTGATGATGTATTACCGTGGAGAGAGAATACCACAGTGCATGCACTTTAGGTAATGCTCTCATTCTTCGGAAACAGGAAGAATTTCAATCTTGGTTCTGTTGCAGAATTTCTCGTACATCTACCAATGACACAGCATTATTGTAAATCATGAAGAAAGGAGCGCAAACTCTCGATGGAATAGAGATAATGCGGCACAGTACCAGTAGACCCAGCACACAGATCGATCTCCATTATGCGCCGCACATACATGAAGTTCCATGTTCATGTACATTTTTCAATGTTTTCTCCGATATTACATCATATAAATTTTGTTTCTCAACAGTGTCGCCAGCGGTCAGATTGTGGAAATTTTTCACAAAACTCAAAGACACCGTTCAAAAGTTTAGGCAAAATTACAAAAAAATACAGACGCAATGCACACATGATTTGGTAATGAATATATGATTCATTAAACACTTAACACAATGATAGTTTGTTTTCAACTGTTAAAACCGTTGGAGTTGGTCTTTAACAAAATAAGTTACAAATCATCAGAAATGCTACAGGCCTTAGAAAATTTGCAAAATGGAAATCACAGATGAACATTTCATCTTAATTTTCATCTTCATTCTGAGTGGAACACACAATGGGCGACGCAAAGGGTGACAAGTGACCCCCCCTCGGCCCCCCTCACAATGCCAATGAAAGTGAGTACACGTAAGTGATACATGCACCTGAGGTGCACTTCCTAGGATCTGGTCACAACAGGTGTTTTAATGCCCGATATTTCAGGTCAGGTCTCAAATGAGCCTCAGTCACAAGTTTCTTCTTACAGTTTTTCTTTTTCTTTAAGTTTTTCTGAGCTAATATAAAGTATCTTTGACTAAGACTCAAAGATTTCACAACAGTTTCAACATCAATCAAACAACTGGACAAAACCCAAATGTACTATGCATTCAGCCCATATCAGAAAATGAAAATCCCAGAGTTGACTTTAGGCAGGAACTTACCAGTCTGTTGTTGCTTTACTGATGTCCAACTCGCTGAGCTTAATTTCAACCTGGAAAGGGTAAAGAGGAAATGAAATTACAGTAAATAAATTAAACCAAATTGACAATAAATCTTTGAAATTCCAAAGGTTTATTGGCAGATACTCCGAACTGAATTTTCTGACCAATCCAATCAAAATCAAGGGGAATATATGGGGAAAGATTTTGACAAGTTGTTGTATGGGAAACGGCAACAAAATTTACTTAGTCATCATTTCAAAATTCCTATGGGTTGACTATCGGACAGAGCCATCCGACCTAACAGTGACTTGTGTTGAGTGAATAGAGGAGGGGGTGTTGCACCACTGGAACTACATAGCCTTGGGAGTAATGCAATGTAAAGGCAATTATCACTTAGAATTGGCCTCTTGAGAACACTTAACCTGATAGCCAACCGATAACAAATATATCGGTCAGACCATTCTGTCCAACACCTACCAAATAAGCATTTTGAAATGGTGCCCTAGAAAGTGAAGTGTAATTTAGAACCATCTATTCTCAAGAACCTGATACACAGATCAAAGTAAAGTGCTAATGACCTCATAAATTGAATGTTCCATGACCAAAGTATATTGGAGGGTCATTAATCACAAAAATTAACTGCCCAAGCATAGGGTCTGATAACTTTCATTATATTTTTGTCCGGTAGGAAAACAATTATTGGCAGATCATGCACTTGAGGAACTAACCTGGCCAATCACAGGGTCTGACAGAGAGATAAACCGGGAGCTGTCTTTGACCATAACCTGCAGTGTCCTAGCACTCACTTCCTCTGCTCCAATCAAATACTCCAATCTGTTGAAGGAGAAAAAATGAAAAGCTGAGCTGATGCTATCTTAAAAAAACAATATTGAAAATTATCAAGTCATTCAAAACAAAATCCAATGTTATCATTACTACTACATATACATGTAAATCTCCTTACGTTTCATCATAGACTGGCTCATGGGCATCTTTCACTTCCTTTGTCTTGCGTTTGCCAGACTTAGACTTGTCTGGAAGTAGGTACGTTTTGACATATGTGTCGGGCGGATCATCTGACCCATGACGCTTGATGTTTCTATAAGATTGATAAACACACCAAAAAATATATTCATAATCAAGTGTCGGCCATTTCCTAAATATGGTGATCTTGGTCAAAGTTCATGGTACAGCTCCACACATGGTATTTTGTTTATACAAGGCTAATTCTCATGTTAAAATGTCTTTATGCTTGCATATAGTTTGAGTTTTCTGTTGTTGCCTTGCTGCTGTATTTGAAAGAAATTCTGCCTCTGAAGTTTACATGCTTTTTGCTGTGCTTACTGCTTTGAAGTCTGAAGTGGACTAGGGCTGTGGTTGGGGCCATCATGAAGTTCTTTCACAAAGACAGTCATGAGCCTAAGCATAAGTAGCAGGTTCGATTTCTCCCAAACAGCAAGAATGGTTCAGTACTTACAATCCCTTGTGCACAACCACCACCAATCGATTCCTGGGGGCACTGTATCGAAGGGTAACCTGCAACTTTCCAAATGGGGCATCTTGAGTCTCTCTTTAAGAAAACATTCAACCAGTCAAAACAACAAATTAAGGGCATGACATTCTCATGCTCACAAGTGACAAATTTTTTGGCTGTAATCTTGGTCTTAGGAAGTGCTAAGCAAGACAGTTATTAGATATGTCAAGTTAGGAAGTGCTAGGCAGGAAGGTTATTAGCTGTGTCATGTGCTTAAAACCTCCTGGCATCAAATCACAAACAATATACATCTCTTTGACAGTTAGGCTGGTGACCTGTTTCACTAAGCAAATACTTTCTGAGTTTAGCTTCTGTCCTTCGTAGCACCAGGTAGGTATTTTCTGGTTTCCTATACTCAGTCTTGGTTCTTATCTTCAACATCTAAACTGACTTAAACTTAAATTATACTGTTCAAGACACCCAAGAATGTAAAATACGTTTCATTCATTGAAGAAGAGTCTACAGATGCAAAAACAAGTGTGGCTAAGAAACTGTCATCACATAGACCCTTTAAGGAGCTTGAAATGTGACTGAAGACAGGGACGAACTGGAGATTTGAGGGAAAAAAAAGCCTTCTCACTTTGAGTGCTGCACCAGTCGCTTCCTCAGCTCAGTGTCACTGACAGGCTGGGCCTCCTCAGGGCTGGAAGCCAAAGACATAGTGTCTGGCTGACTGGACGGTACATCTCCCTGAGGTCCTAGGGGCACCGGTTCATCCACCGAGCTCTCCTTGAAAACAGGGGAGTACTGCCGCTGGGGTTTCAGTTCTGGACTGTCACTACTTGCTTCGTCAACATCCACACTCACCTCTGACAACTGCATTATGAAAAAATTTATGCAAATTAATAAATTTGTTTTAATACACCTCATAAAATCATTCATAGGCAAATCGACAAAATAACAAATTTCAGGTCAACATACAATTTGTTTCTGAGCAGCTAAGTTCCACGTGTCTGGCAAGAACCACAACAGACAGGTTCCGTAAAGACTGCATGCCACACACTACACATCTACAAGGCGGGTTCCAGGTACACACTACCACATAGCAGCCAGCAGGATACTCACTAGGATGACGTCCCTTGGCCATGTACCAGTTGTTCCTTCCAAATAAGTGGCAAAATTGGCCACTGAAATGTTTCATCTTACTCATGAATATTTATGAGGTGTAGTAAAAAGAAATGCAAATTTGCCCCCTTACCAAAACAGCTCTTGGACTGGCAACTTTGACAGCCTTTTTACGCTCCAAACCCTGCAAAGCAAAAAGCAAACTAAAAATTACTCATTAGTCTGAATTCACTAACCCAGTCACTAACACTAAACTCTCCAAGTTTACTGAAGGGATAGTGCCAAGGAGTAACCCACCTTCATTAACACATTGACTGCCAACTATGAGTGTACTCATTATCACAGGTGTACTGGATTCTGCCACTACGATATACCAGGCAAGATATGGGACGGAGGGGTACCCCCCTTACCTGTCCAATCCCTATACACACTCTAGACTATTGTTACCTTACACATCCCCCTTAGATGTCTGTAAAGAATTCCTGAGATTCTGATCAACAATGACCAACACAAAGACGGGGGGGTTCTCTCTGTCCCATATCTTGCTTCAAATGCACTACGAGTATACTCCTAGGAAATGAAAGGCTGTTGTAATGGAAATTGCATACACTGGCATCACCACAGAACACAACAAATACGCTACTGGCAGTGTGGAGGACATACATTTGTAAAATTGCTCATGTTCAAACAGACTAACGAAAGGAACCTATTCAATATACGGGCATGCGTAGAACGCTTGGCAAATGGGAACATCCCTTTGAAATCATGCACGGCAGTCAACATGTTAAAGAGACAGAACCTCATGGAAGTCTTTTAGTTCCTGATAGAATAACGTGGAAATACAAGCCAACTTGGAGCAATAGTTTGTACAGAAAAGTAGTATTAAGCAATACTTTCATGCAGATGCTGTAATCAATTTCAATGAACATTTCTGCAGTAAACGTGAGGAAAGCAATCAGGATAAAATGAAAACAGGAGAAGGGGCATTGGTCTCATAAGACCTATTTGAACTTTAACTGGCTTTTGTTATATTTTGCAAGTTCGTGAATTGGTGTTTATAAGGGTTTTTTTTGCTGAGCTCTGTCTGTCCAGGCCACATACACAATTTAATCTATGAACAATCCTACATATGCTGTAGATGTTGAATTTTGAGAGAGCAATATTGCAATAAAGTGCCATTTCAAAGTCTTATCTCATCAGCTCACAATGTTTGATGCTGACATTGAAGAAACGAAAAAACCTGAAGCCAATTTTGGAGAGAAATCGCTGTTAGCTTGTGTGAGCTGTAAAACTTCCAATTCTTTGCTGATTGTTTTGCTTTTAGGAGTGGCAACTTACTCTCAGACATATCTTGAGGGTCACCATGCTATGTGGTCCAGACCCATCCAGCTTAAACGGCTGCTCCAAGGCTAGGTTGGGGGCCATTAGTATGTTCTTAATGGGCAACATCAAGAGTCCAATGCATCGGTCTTTCCTCTTATCCATCACCTACAAATAAAATAGAGACAATTACAAGCTCAACTTGACTAAAAACATAAATCAGTCAAAGTTTGATTTGGGACCTTTCTGTACATGAGTTGAAGGCTGACTCGGATATATACAGTCCTAGTTCAATTAAAATTTGAGAGGAGCAGACGGTTTGATAAATCTGTCTTTATTTTGGACATGACAATTTAAATAATGTGATGTGAGGTTCCCCAATGAAGAAATACCACTATCAAATAATTTGTGTACACTACATTTAGCAACTCTTTCAAAAAAAAAGTACACTGGTTCTCTAGAGATCAGGGAAATGAAGTCAAAGACTCTCCACCAGTACTAAACTGCCAAATTAAATGACTAAGGACAGGATATTTGTTAAAGGGCAATACGTATACACTTTGGAACATGCAAAGTAATGATCCTTGTACTTTTTAAGCATTCTATGGATATATATATTTTCATCTGAACTCAGAATAAGTACTTCTAGTTTCAGGTTCTGCAGACTTGGGCTCTGAATCAGGAAGTTGAAGACCTCCTCCCAGACAGGAGCTAGTGTCTCATTTTGAACCTAGGAGAGTTCAAGGATACAAACTACACATCAGCAACAACATTCAACAGCAGTCATTTCTACAAAGACAAATTAAATGATTTAATAACATTCAAATGTACTGCATTATGTAAAATAAACACAGACATCAATGATGCAAAATGTGAAAGCGAATGAACCTGTTCAGTATTTGAAAAACACAATGTCATTTGAAAAAAAAAGACTAGACAACAAACCAGTTCAAGGTACAGCTGCTCTAATTGGGTCAACTTTGTGTCCACATTATAGCATCCTTGATTGACTTTTGAGCACAGGCCTCTCCACTACCAAACTCAAGGTGACCAACCTGACTAGTCTTGCTGTCCCGTCCAACAATCATGTTGACATAGGGATGAGGAAGTGATGAGGAGCGTCTGGAGACCTGAGTAAACAAGTATGAGAGTATGACAACTTGAAAAGCAAGCAGGCTAAAATCTGTATTATATTGCTGAAAATAATACAATATTTCTAATCATTCATAGGGTTTCGTACCGGAAGATTCTTTGCTGAATCCAGCTTGACAACCAAAATGGCAGCTGACATGGAGGACTCATCTTCATCACTGTCTTCCTCCTCTTCCTTGTTCTTTGCAATCATGCTCATGCGCTGCATTCACACCAAAAAAACAGATGGAGTTGATTTGGTAACTGGAATGTGTTGCCTTGATGATGGTTCTCTCAAAAGAGGTGCATTCTCTTGGAATGGGTAAAGGTCTACAATTATTGAAACTCCAGCTATAAAAGTGTAAATACCAACAACCCAGTACTCAAACCAGAACTCAGAGATCCGTGAGTTATAGTTCGAGTAACAGTGCACCAAACAGTGAGTGTGAGAAATGCACACTGTACATTTTAATAAGAAAATTGATGCTTCGATGAAAATCCAAAACAAAGCTCACACAGAATACAACCCCTCCCAAAAAAATGCACTAACTGATTCAGGTTTATTTATGATCATTGTGTCATTGCAAGGAGATTACTGCCAATAGTTTCTAAAATGGACCAATCAAGAAGAATCTATATTCCTGTTCAGTGTTTATCTTTGTCACAATCACTTAAAAAGGTCATGCTTATCTTTTTCACAAGTGCAGCTTCTTGTTTCAAGACTAAGAACACCAACAACAATCCAGCAGATTCTGAAATGATTTCCCATTTAAAGAAAAAAAACTTTTGTGTTTCATAATATCCTGAATTCTATGTTGACAATCTGAGCACTGCTATTTAATTACAACTTCTTTTTTCAACTAGTGCATCATGTTGTGGACAAAGATGGGCTTCAAGATTCAAGTTAAGCTTCAAACTACCACAATGTGTAGGTTTTACAGCAAATCTAGAAAGTGTGCACATAATTTGGTCCATTCCTAATGCTTTACATCCCCTCCTTCACACACTCCATATGGTTTTCTCTGAAAAACTGAACTCCATTTAATCTATTCATCTCAAAGTGTTTAACGGGTAAAACTGTAAAGTCACACACTAGCTTCAAAAGATCTTATCATTGCCCCCGATCACCACCAGGCATGCAATAACCCCAAATCATGCTCCTACGACAGTCAAACACCGAGTTTATTCAAGTCAACATAGCTGTGCTGGCAAAGCTGTCTATTAACAGCAGACAAGAATCACACCTCAATAATTTCTCTTTGACCAAAAATTCAAATAATTCTGTTTCATGATTTACATATGCAAAGAATGACTGCAAGACAGAGATTGGGTGTTCTGTTGACTTGAATGGAACATTCAAATCTGTCCCTGAACAAAACTATTCTTTTCACTGCACGATTGTTTCTTTTCAGAAAGTTCTTCATCAGTTAAGAGAACGACTGATGTTTCATATTTATCATTAGCCATCCCCTATTTTGTGTAAACAACTGTATTACAGCACCTAACTGTGCATACCATTAGCATACAATTTTGTTTGACCAAAATGATCTCCTGCATAGTTCTGTTGGCACTGTGCACCATCCAATGGTCTGAATATTCATTGACATCTGCAATTCACCAAATGGTTTCTGCAGGTAATTTCCCATTCACTGGTTTGGGAATGAAAAATAACTACTGTTTCAGTTTAGGAGAAAAACCCGGTAATGGCTTCAGTCGCATACAAATTTGAAAATTGCTTTGTGATTTGTGCTACGTCATGACTTCCCCAGGCATTAATTAATCCTCCAGTGCGAAAGAGGCATTCTTGGCACAACTGTCCTATTAGTCAAAATCAGTCAAGTGACATATGATATGTCTATGTACTGTAGAGGGAGAAGTTGAAGGAATTTTGGACTGTCTGTGACCGTTACAGTAAATGGAGGATTAATCAAAGTGTTAGAGGGTGAATGTGCCATCTGGTGATTGCCATGGTAACATGCATCCCTACCTCCTCCATTGCTTCATCATGTTCCTCTTGGAGTTCCATCTCAAGCTGAATGTTCAGCAGCAGCACATACCAACAGGAATTTGTCCATTATTGGCATATTTGGATAAGTTGGTCATTTTGTCATTCGCAAAATCTCATCAAATCCTCTTTTTAGATTGCATCTATTCATTTTTGGGGGGGCTGCGTAAAGTTCTCTGACACTAGACAAAACAAACAGCTCCTTCAAAAATGAATCTTGTTGGATGATCCAGGTTTTTTTTAATCATTCTGTTAAAGGTGGTGTACACCATTGGTTTTTTGTCTTAATTTCACAAGATTGGCTGATTACAGTGTATAATATTCACTCACTTGTTTCATGTTTGAATCAACTGCTTTGTGAAAAATCCAGAAGAACAGCACGGCATTTTCAACTCTTAAATTGAAGGCCATGTAGTTTATCTTGCGTAAAATCTATGGATTGTAGGGCATTCGTAGTGCAAGCGAACATCGTCCACAGGGTCAGGGTGGGAAACAAGCATGATAAGTTCTCATTCCCTTAAGAAAGGAGCTGTTTTCAACAGCTAGGAGTAATCAGTGAATTTACCTTGGAGTAATGCGTCTCTTCGACAATGTAGCATTGCGGATTCATGAAAAAACTTTATCCAGAAACACAGCAGTGACATGTGTCAGTGACATCAAAACGAATAGGCCTATATGATAATGCGCATGTGCGCACGATTGTGCTTAAAACGGCACTTTCATGTCAGTTCACACGCGTCGATGAAAGTCTAAAACTCCATTCATAGTCGAGTCATTATTAAATATGGCCGAAAAAGAATTATGTCTTAAAACACAGGAGGATTAACGTGTGGAAATCGTACTTTTTGTTGACGACAATCATCCCGCTTGGAAACAGCTGCTATATTGGATCATACCATTATTATATAGGGGTGATTTTGAATTCACAAAGTTTTCCCGTTAAAAAAATTTCCTTAAATAAAATTCAACTTCACACTGATCCAATTTATTTTCTACTTTATGCCTGACACACGGGTTTCTATATTTCAGTTCACAGTGCTTTTGGTGAAAGAACGTTGGGGTATATTTTAGCTGCTTCTAGGTTTATCCGTTCATTAATGGAAACTCCCACAACATCTGCAAACACTACATAAGAAAATTTGCGCCTGCTAAAGGATGTGATGTGGGAAGTGAAATGAACTCTTGTTACGATGGTTGGCCAACCATCATAAAAAAGGAAAACAAAATTCTTGTTTTCTCGCAAACTACTGCATTCTGAGTGGAAATATTTGACAGACTGATTGAGGCTGTCATGGACTTTCTTTCAAGTAAGGTATTTCAGGATTATATGGTAGTCCGATTTTCAGGATTTTACCAATGGTGTACACCACCTTTAACAATAATAATATTTCTTTCACCAAGAGCTCTTTTCTTAATCGCAGCTGATGCATGTGCAAGTTGCTGCAGGTTCAAAGAAAACTTCAGCACTGTGTTACGTCGTTTTTACCTCATATATTGCCTTGGTGGAGTCTGTGAGGGTTAACCATGACAGCTCCAAGTGAATATCTCCCTGCTTGATTTCTTGCAAGGGAAGCCACTGCAATCAAAGCATACAAAACAAGCCCAAGTTACAGATGGTAGGAGTTAACAAATGGTAGGAGTTAACAAATCTATTTTAATGAAGTTGAACAAAAAAACCCAGCAGAATTTGAAGAGTTCAACAATGATATTGGGGAAAGCTTGCAATGTATGACGTGTTACCTTTGGCCCAATGAAGAGCACAAGAGGTTCCCGGTAAATCACAGACACAAACGCAACACAGTTTCAACAGAAAGGGAATTACTAGTTAGTATAGACCTATGTAAAACATGGAAGACGTTTTGATTACAGCATAAGTGAACCTACATGTAAATAGTTTACACTTTGTGGACTGCTCACAAGCAGTCTGGTGCCCTGTCCTATTAACAAATAAAAGCAGGTTGCTTGGCAAAATACACACTCACCGCATCCAGGTGACCTGCGTCAGCAACATGTTGCACATTCAAGCTCAACCTGCAAGACATACAGACTACAGTCAAATTCTTTTTCATTGTAATGCTTGGGCAATTCCATTGTTTTTCACCTCATACCTATCCTCCTCATAGGTACAACTGTGCATACTCAAACGCGAGTCTAATGTAGGAAAGCACTGGCATAGATTAATATCATATTAAGATTACTGACCAGAATTAACATCTGACTGAGCAGTAATTATGTCTTACAAAAATTTTGGTTTGGTACCCACTACTCATATTGGCTCAAACCAGCGAGCCAACCCTAGCAAGCTTAGTGGTCAAGTAGCAAGATGTTTACTTCAGCAAGAGGAAGGTCATGATGGGTTCAAGTCCCACCTGAGTTAACTTACACGTATAAATTTTTTTTCACTAGCCCTTGGATAACACTGATGAACATATAGTGTTTCTACATTGTTGTCAGTAAAGGGCAAATCACCAAATATAAAAGATTATTTACGTTCCCAAGAAGTCATCTTTTCCAGGTCCTTCATCTTTGTCCCAGACATCAATATCCATTGTCTGGCCATGACTTTGGTACACAATGGCCTGAAATGTAAGTACTCACTTTGATAATCAGGTAAATGCCAATCATAATGTACAACTTTTAACATGCATGACAAGATCTTATCTTTGGGTTACATAAACTTTGGTGACTAAAATAATTAAGAGAAGAAATGCTTGATCTAGGGTACAATAAATACATAAATAAAAACTCTACAAAATCTATTCATAAAAAATAATAATGGTTTTAGCTTCATAATATGTTGTAATTTCTTCCGTTTCTGTCACACAAATCATTGAAACTAAATGTAATGTTTAACAGTCTACACAGTCTTTAAGTTGAGTCACAAACAAAGATTTACATTTGAACTGAGTCTGACACAGTAATCCTAACAACTTACTGATTGAGTGTTTAAGATATCTCCAAAACAAGCAGATGGATGTGGGTTAAAGTTCTAACAGAGGCAGCTTTTGAAGTTATTCTTGCAAGCTCTTAAACAGCATTTAATTATAAGACTACAGTACAAATTAAAGTTTTGTCACCAAAAGGCAAACCTAATTATTAATCCTAAACACGTCAATTCCAGCAAGATTCTTTGTGCTTAACGCTAAACTTTGAGGATAGGGACAACGGTGCCACAGATTACGCGCAATTCTTCCGAAGCTCCCCTTACCTCAAAGTATTTGTCCCAGACTGGGGTGAGTGTTTTGCTGATTGCTTTGGTCTTGAACTTTTGGGAGCCAACTGTAATTTGCAACAAAGGAATCAAATTTAAATCAGGTCTTCTGGAGAAGATTTAAATGACATTACAGTGAGACATGAGAATCTTCTGCAAATGACTCTAAGACGTCAACATTTGTGATCTCCTTCTGAGTAAGGCAAAGTGGCTGTCATACGCTGTAGCTGTCCTTTTCAAAAGTTATGATTTTTGGCTGAAATTAATGCAGTGCATGGGGCCAGTTCCTCGAGGAACAAAAGCAGCTATGACTCATTTTGCCTGTATTACTCACTTACCTCTGACAATGCAGTATGGGTCTGATTTGCCTTTAGACAGTAGCGCCAAATCTTTGGCAACAAGATTCTTGGCTTCAATAACATGAATGCGCAGAACTCCCTGTCAAGAGAATAAAATTGTTAAATGTCATTCTTACTGTGACATCCATCAACAAACAAATGGCTCCATTTAGGGGGTTCGGCTGTAAGGTCTTTAAAACAATCTTTTAAGATGCACTTTGCATTGGAGAGATGTTAAGTTTAATTACACATTTCGCCCTGGCACTAAGGTATAGTCACAAACACTGTATACTCAGAGCTTGTTTGAGACCTTATGAAAAAATTAAGAAGCTTACTTGGGTGGGACTCAAACCCACGACCTCCTGCTTACTAGTGCAGACATCTTAACCACTCAACCACCGAGCTTGGCGGGGTCGGCTGGCCAGTCTGAGTCAGATTTAGCAGCGGGTACCACCAACCATTTCAATATGTACTTTGCATCAGAGAGATGTTCATTTTCAATACAGGTTTTGCCCTGAAAACAATCCTTTTTTAAGGTTGTTTAATTGCTGGTAGTTAGAGAGCTCTCAGAAAGCTATACGTACAGGCGAACATGTGCCCAGTAAAGCTTATATGTATGAAAACTGGTTGTGCATACTACTGTATATGCATTCAAACATGCGTCAGTCTCATGGGGAGATCATTGCCAGGTCACCACATAACCTCTTTTGGTCATGCATGGTACCCATGTAAAGTGCAACATGTTTATGTCAAAGATTCCAGCTTCAGCCCATTTTCTTTGCTCAAATATTGCATTCTCACTCAAGACTTGAATGACCAGACTAACATACATGTAGAGAAATAGCAGCAGATAAGAATATTCTACCATTAGGTCTTGCTGGTTACAACATTTTATTACCAAAATAAAAAGAGGAAATCTATCTCCATCTTAAAGATCTACTTAATCTGCTGGCCAAAAAGACATTACCTGTGGCATAGGGTACTTAAGACTGCTTATGTCCACATCATCGATGAGCTTGATGGGCAGTCGGTTAGGCAAAACCAGAAAGTTGGCAAGCTGATCTTCTAAAATAGAGTGTAGAATACCACTGCAATACAGAATGCAGGAAAATGAAGATAAGACAAAGAATGTCATCCTAAACTGCCGAAAGAAGATTTTGGGTTGTGTATGCCCAGTCACCAAAAGGAAGAGTGGTCATAGATACTGAATTTTTAATTGGTCGCAAAATGATCACGTGATATGCTACAAGCGCACATGTGATATTTACGCATTGAGCGCACTGGCGATGTTGCCAGGTTGCAAAAAATAATGGATAAAGGTGATCTTTCCCACAGTTGATGTATCTTGTCCACTGCGTTGTAATTGTGTAATCTTGTGTAGGAGGATGGATAACTGTTAGTGGTGCTACGCATTAATTATTACAGGAGATGTTCTCTGTATGGGGGACACTGAAGCACTGTGTGGGTCAAGCTATGCCTTATGATTCCCAGGTTTCTTTCCTAAACTAGTTTGTTATACATGTAAATCCTCAAACTAGTTTGTTATACATGTAAATCCTCAAACTAGTTTGTTATACATGTAAATCCTCAAACTAGTTTGTTATACATGTAAATCCTCAAACTAGTTTGTTATACATGTAAATCCTCAAACTAGTTTGTTATACATGTAAATCCTCAAACTAGTTTGTTATACATGTAAATCCTCAAACTAGTTTGTTATACATGTAAATCCTCAAACTAGTTTGTTATACATGTAAATCCTCAAACTAGTTTGTTATACATGTAAATCCTCAAACTAGTTTGTTATACATGTAAATCCTCAAACTAGTTTGTTACACATGTAAATCCTCAAACTAGTTTGTTACACATGTAAATCCTCAAACTAGTTTGTTATACATGTAAATCCTCAAACTAGTTTGTTATACATGTAAATCCTCAAACTAGTTTGTTATACATGTAAATCCTCAAACTTAGTTTGTTATACATGTAAATCCTCAAACTAGTTTGTTATACATGTAAATCCTCAAACTAGTTTGTTATACATGTAAATCCTCAAACTAGTTTGTTATACATGTAAATCCTCAAACTAGTTTGTTATACATGTAAATCCTCAAACTAGTTTGTTATACATGTAAATCCTCAAACTAGTTTGTTATACATGTAAATCCTCAAACTAGTTTGTTATACATGTAAATCCTCAAACTAGTTTGTTATACATGTAAATCCTCAAACTAGTTTGTTATACATGTAAATCCTCAAACTAGTTTGTTACACATGTAAATCCTCAAACTAGTTTGTTACACATGTAAATCCTCAAACTAGTTTGTTATACATGTAAATCCTCAAACTAGTTTGTTATACATGTAAATCCTCAAACTAGTTTGTTATACATGTAAATCCTCAAACTAGTTTGTTATACATGTAAATCCTCAAACTAGTTTGTTATACATGTAAATCCTCAAACTAGTTTGTTATACATGTAAATCCTCAAACTAGTTTGTTATACATGTAAATCCTAGACTTCTCCCTCCTCTTGCCCCCCCCCAAAAAAATATGTAAATAAAGGACATCACAATCAATAATTTTCCTTGTAATTTAATATTTACTTTGCTGTTCACATGTTTCAGTTTATCAAAGTGTTTTAATTTATATTGCAATAAAATAAGCATATATTACACAAGACGGTTCCAGTATAATCTATGACCATGGTATAACAAAACAAGCTATGACAGAGTCCATGGGTTTTTTACACCCAAGGGGGCAAATGGCACTCAAGGTGAAGCAGCAATTGTTAAATGTACAATGACATACAGAAAAAATCCTTAACTTCAAGGTTTGGTTGCCACAGTTGAATCCACAAATTAGGATTACATACATATATCCCGTACTCATCACCAGCCAATCACAAGCATATCACAAGCATATCACAAGTGTATCACAAATCATTCATTCTCATCAAATGAACTATTTCAACACAGATTATTTCGATACTCTTGACCAGAATTGCGATCTGACTTATGAACGACTACTACGCAGCAAGATGGACTGTGTGGCCTCGGTTAATATCCTGCTATCTCTGACCAACATGATCTGATATACATCAAGACTTCAGCACTACGCACAATACATGTATCTAGATAGTAGGTATGCCTTCAAATGTAAAAAGTGCAGTGCAAGCATCGAGCACTGAACTGGCACAACAACAACTATACATGTCATTATGCCACTTGATGAAGAATTTGGGATTATTTTACATGAAACTAGCCCCTAGTCTCCAAACGTACCATTGCTAATCAAATGCTGGCCTACCACATTAGTAGCTGATCTCAGAGAAACAGTTTGGTCAAATGGTATTTTGACATATTTTTAATAGACGCCACAGGGAGATTTCACTTGTGAATGGTTACGCACACCCACATGTGTCAGAGACTACATACACTGTAGCTAAGATGAAATTACAGTTAAGAGGAAATTTATTTTTGACGAATCTCGTGGCCTACAACAGAATAGAAGGGGAAATACAGCATTTGGTTTACCATGTAATTTTACAATGAACCTTAGAGATGTACATGCACAAATGTATGCAAAATTTTATATCTAATATTATCTTTGAAAGAATGATATCTTAATGTTACCTCAATCCTGGGATGTCAAGCACATCTGCCACATTGGTTAGATTGAAGTCAATAGCCTAGAGAAATAGCAAAAAATGAAGTTAATTCTGAATGAAGCGTAAGAAAGGGAAATGACCCACTCAAATCCCAAAAGCCAACAGGAAACCTGAAAATGTTTGAAAGACTACGTAATATATCAGAATCTTTGTAATGGTTCTTTGTCAAGAGAGGATGAGTTCAGTGACCCACGCCCTTGTTCAATTATGTAACTGCAGCTGTTACCAAGAGCAAATAGACAATTTTCCTCCAAACAATAAAAACATTCAAAGGACTGATCTTGAAACGAAATTGTTCAGGCTTTCATGCTCCTTTGTAGTATTGCATTACAATGGGTCTGCTTTGAACAAGACAAGCAAGAAAACTGAGAAAATGAAGCAAAGCAAATACTAGATATTTGCTTTGCTATTTTCGATTGAGGGGTTTTTCAGTTTCATGATTTTTGACGATCAGCGTTCAATTTACACAGATGTTTATGGGACTTGGAAGTCTCTCAGCATTCAAGCGTACACAAAATTGCCAATAGAAAGATGCATATTTGAAAAAAAACATGCGCCACCGTGGACTTTGAACGTTGCTTGAACTGCCGTTGCCCGTCAAGTGACATCATGTGAAAAACCTCCATACAGTGGGCATCAGCATTTGTTTGCAACATTTGTTTTATTGGTTGTGCTTTTCTTTCAAAGAAAACGGGTCCCTTTATAAAGGAAAGAAGTCGGGGGGGGAGTCCTTACCGGTTTGTTGAGGAAGTAAATCGACATTCCGCCCACCAGAGGTACCTTGTCCACCAAGGGTTTCATTTCAACTCGCAGGGTGCCGTGGAGCTGCAAAACACACCATTGCAAAGTTTATGGCCAACTTGTAAACAGATAAAATCTTTCTCTAAATTTCATCCCATGGATTACCATCACATTTTCATGTATACTTGTCTGTGCATGTACATGTATGTCTGTCTGCTTGTCTGACTGTTAGAATGAAGTCAGAAAGTACTTCTCTGACCATAAAGGTGGTGTTACCTGACTCAAAGCAGGTAGATTTCAAATATGAGGTTTCAAACCCATTATTAAGCATGATGCATTTGTTTACACCCCCAGCAAGTAAAAAATTGATGTCTAAATTTGACAGGTGTAATTTAAAAATGCATTGCAAAATTCTGCAAACTTTTCACTTGACATGCACAAAACCCATTTTCACTTCTGCTGAAACCAAACTTTATTATGAATATATATCACATATATATGGAAAAACCTTATCATGAATACTTATAAACTCCATATATGTACATGTATAGGCACTACATTTGCAGTAATGTACATGTATGTATTTCCTCAACTTTTATACACATTCATGAACAAACACATCATAAATATATGTAGGTAATCAGCATCTGCTGTTTGATCCATTTTAACACAATTATTCATGAGCTACCAGTAACTTATCACGCATATGAATACAATACGCTTGACACTGTAGACAAATATCCATGAACTATAATTGAATACAATCACTGCCAGCTACTTTTTCATCCTTGATACGAATATCCATAAGCTTACCTGTAGGCTCTCAATGCCTGCCTTGATTCGTTTCAGAGCTTTGACACTAATCTCAATATCACAGTTGCCCGCATAACTGCAAAACACAAGCCAAACGTACACACTTCAGAAACAGGCACATACAGTTAAATGTTATTGCTGCAATAAATCAACCAAGCAGATCAATGAGAATATTGCATGTTGTCTGGAAAATCTGTGTACCGTACATGTAGCTTCTACCATGCCCTAAAAGAACAAAAACATCACTCAGTCTTTAAACATGTACATACATGTACACTAGTTTTCAATTACGGATTGTTCAATAAACAATCCGTAAAACTCCCTGTGATTCTATTCAACTGAATTATGTTGTGTGGACAATAAAAATCTGTCATAAAAATTACACACAGAGTGTATCACCCTCTGGCAATTATCCAAATACTATTTGTAGACGATTGTTTGGAATCTTTTCTTCATATGAAAAATGTCAAAATCAGATTGCTGATGTGTACATTTGTGGATTTCTCGCATAAGAAGTGAGCCCTCATTTGATGGAACAGAGAGAACCTTGACTGACAATTGAACACTTGCTGCCAAGTGACACATGCACACACTATACATGTAAGGCTACATGTATGCATCGAAATTGAAAGACAGACCACAGATGTACCCAACCAATGAGCTCAGGAAGTCATTCTTCTTTATGGAGCCAGGCACTAATAATAAACGATACAAATCACTTACCGGATGTATATGGTACTCTTTAAGACAAAGAAAACTAAAGGTTTTGAAAGGATTGGTGGGAACTCTCCAAATCAAAAACAGACATGTGGAAAGCAAGAACAGAGTTCACTTTCATGTCCAAAGGTACCAGTAAGTAACTTATGAGCACTTTGGCTAACAGGCAACTAGACTGCATTTTTGTGTTAGCTTTTTCCCGCTTTATTCACACATATGAGTTAAAGGTACAATGTACCAAGGTAGCCATGTTTATGTGAATATGGTAACCAGTTCCAATACTCCCTGCAGATGCTCACCAGGATGCATGCAGCACCCACACAGACTCCATAGATTTATGCATTATAGAAAACTGCAATATACACTGTGCCAGGCACAAGTGGGTCAGTCCAACAAGACATTGTTGCTAGGCAACAAAGCTAACTCTCTCACTTTTTGATTACTGCACAACAGCACAGACTTTCTTTAACAGCTCAATTTCTTAAAAAAATCCCTTTAGTGTAAGTTACTGACCCTGTACTGTCTGTTCACAAATTTGAATATTCCCAGGTAAAACTATTTTATCAATAGCTGTTCCCATATCAGCACTACCAGCAAAATTGATCCAATTTCCCATGGTTTTAAGGCATGGAGCAAAAAACGGGTCCATTCCTTTGCCCAGCAGATATGCCAAAAATACAGTAACAAAAAAAAATTATGACAGGGTATCTAGACCTTTTATCCAGGGCTTGCTCCTCTGCAGAGAACAAAAACAAATGTCTGACTCAACCTGCCACTTTCAACAAAAACTAACACTTACTCCTATGGAACATCCACTCACTCTGGTTTGCTGGTTCTGAAAAACTTAGTATCCGTGACATCTCTAGCACAAACTGTATTCAAAAATTGCAGCCTACTACATGCACATATGAGACCAATAGGACACACCAAAAGTATATGGCCAACTTTTAGTTTTTAGAAATCAAAGTCTAAACAATGCAAATTACAGTGCTGTATTCCATACTTGCAGTTTTCCCAATCTCACCGACTGATATAAACAACCCATGGAAAATGTTATATGTACATGTACATGTGTACATATCAGTACAATGTATGAACGTAAAGGTTTTACCTTCCCAACAATCAATAATACATATATTCACATTGACTCTTTCACTCCTTTTTTTGGTGGGGGAAGTGGTTAACGGATACCCTGAAGAGTATCTTCCTGTTTAACTTACAAGAGCTCCAAATCCAGGATGATTTCATCTCGGCCGACTTGATCAGTGTACACCTTGACTCCTCCAATACGAGGTGGCTAAAATTGCAAACCGAGAAAAAAACTTTGGACTAAACATCCTCTGAAAACAAACATTCATGCTTTTAATTGTACATGACTTAACTCCTAACCTCAGCTGTTCCCTTCAAAGAGAAAATTCTTTATTGCTTTCATTTTTTTTTCACTTGAATGTCATCATTTGTCTTCAAAATTGATGGACACACTATTTGCACTTCACTTCCACCTAAATCAGCAGCTACCTGCATAAATAACACATTAATATCATTCAAAAGAATGAAACTACCCTAATGAAAACAGCCATTCAAAACGGGGGTCCATCAATTTTAATTGCACCTATTTACATGTACCCTGATATTCAAACAGGTCATCAAATAACTGATCATTCAAAAGTCCTTACAATAGAGTTCTGTTTGAGAGATGCGTACACACAGAATCTAAACTCTCTCTGAGATATGCAGAGAAACGAAAAGGATCATTTTTCACATGGATATTTTGCTATGACCAATGTTGCTATTTTTCACTTTCCTGTAATAACAATGTTTATTTTAAACAAATATCATAATTTCGTACATGATTATTACCCTTCGTTGGTGTGTTTTAAAAACTTCCATTTTCCCCTTAGAAATTCAGTGCTGCCACTTCGACGCACATGTAACATACATGTGCCTGTCTGGTTATTTTAACACAATTTCATTCTTGGATAAAAGCCAATACTTCCAAAATGTCTTGCCCATAGACACAATTACCACAGGTTTCACAACTCCACAGGCTAGACTCAAACCCACAATGTGAGGGATTACACATCACAGCTAGACTACTCTACCATGTCTACTGTGTATCCAGCAAGCAATCCTAACAATACAATCATAACACAATACAAAGTCTGTGATTTCTGTGATTTCACCACCCTCATTCCCATCAATTCAAAACCTTGCAGATTTTCCACTATCAAATTTAAGTGACTGTTATACACAACAGAAACAATGCAATACAGTTTACATGTATGCAGGTCAGCTGACCTTCCAAACTATTTGTTATTATAAGTGCTAGAATACATGCCACATACACAGTCGACCTTACACTATATACTGGTACATGTACTCCAAAGACTACAACTCAGCTCTGTGCGGTCTAATAAGCCTGAATTGTATAACGTAGGTGACCCGACTGATAGTCGTCAGGGCTCTTACTGTGCCCCTTACTGTGGAAACCAATCAGACATGACAATAGTTGACAAAATTAGGGACCTGGTGACTACACAGTTACCCATGTTCTACCGGTACATGTATGTAGCCTCCAACTT
Source organism: Acanthaster planci (assembly GCF_054643075.1). Taxonomy (NCBI): domain Eukaryota; kingdom Metazoa; phylum Echinodermata; class Asteroidea; order Valvatida; family Acanthasteridae; genus Acanthaster; species Acanthaster planci. The sequence continues at coordinate 16,544,616 of NC_141784.1, forward strand.
AGAAGGCTGTTTGTTGGAGCCTTCCAGACTTGTAATTCCTGCATGTGTATTCAGTTACTGAAGGATGTCCTCACAACACAGTAGCATGTCCTTGCTTTGAGTTCCTTCCAGTAGGGTTTGAAATTTTACACTTACAATGTACTGTACATGCCAACTTACGTATGTGCCAAGTTTGATGGTTTCAAACTTGAAAGACTTCAGGTACGAGGGCAATGCTTTCAGTACCGCTGGCTCTACTGTGTCTCGCAGCATAGTCTCTACATACCCCTCAATATAGGGCCACATCTGTTTGACCATCTGCAAAATTCATATTCACTGAAAGAGTTTACACAGTATAATTAAATACCACATGACAAGCCCTAACCCCCTAGGGTGTATGTAAAATCACATTGAAATCAGAGGATTTGAGACTGTTAGGGCTATGTAACATCAAAATGTCAGGTTCCAGAGTGTATACAATTTCAGTACTTTTCCTTCACCCTCTGTGATTTTACAGAACTCCAAACATTTGGTTCTTTTGGCTTGAGCTATTCATTCTCAAATGAAAGACGGAGACAGATGATTATGGCTGGGGTGGCAGAGGAAGGGTACAATAATCAGCATTCATCCCTAATTTGGAGGGTTTGACAGGATGAACTATACACAGAGATGTTAATTTTCAAGTACAAAAAAACTAACATATTTATCATGGGGGTACAACGGATTAAAGATACAAATGAAAACTGACACAACATATACATGTACAAACCTTGTTAAGCCACTCTGCTCGCTCAGTATCGGGGAAGTACACCTGTTTTCAGAGAAGAGAGGAGATTTTGTTTCAATCTTTGAACCATAAAAACTGACACCAAGAAAACTGAAACATCCTGTTTTTGCTGTAGTTCTTACATACGAGTCCTTTCCTTCCAATCTGTGTGTTTACTCAGCTTCCATCTTTTTAACTGAATGAAGATGTATGTACCTTTAATGTTACATATACGCTGTACATGTTTGTCACTAGAATGAATGAATGAATGTGGATAACTGGAATAAATGATGCATGTATATGTTCACTTTTGTTGAAATACAGGCTGCGGTTCATTTACAGTATTCTTAATTGATTTTCATTACAAAAAAAAATTGCAGAGTGAACTCTTGATGATACATGCACAAACTACATAACCCTGTCCACACTTTCAAGAGTCAACCAAGATAAGCCATGCAAATTTTGATGAAATGCAAATTTTTACTACAACCCTTGAAAATGCACCTTTGTGATTTGTAAAGTTACATATTCATGAGCAAATCTGTGATGTTATTCTAGGGAGAAAACCTACACCTAAATGTTGCACTGATTTGTCAAAAAAAGTGCTGAACTTCTTTATATTCTGCTTTCCCTAATTTCCTTTCTGTGATGGAAGAAGCCTTTTCTCAAAAAACGTCTTCAATTAGCATATTTTGGGTTTATAATTTGAGCAGAAAAACCAACACATCAAGCAGAGTCTTTCCTATTTATGACATCACAGTAACAGACCCTCAGTTGCCCAGAAAAGCAGACGATTTGAAATGTTTAAAAAGTGCACTTTTCAATCAAACCAACCCCTGAGGAATGCCATTATAGTTTTTACACACTGAAGATTATGAAGCTAACCAAAAATAGTGCCTAAACAGTTTAATAAAGATACGCATGCATACAGAACACCAGAGGGATCAGTAAATTCCCTGCATTATGTGATAGTGGAGCCAATATAAGGAGAGCAATACCAATATGTACCAGTACCTTCTCTTTTCATTCCCAGCACCCCCTTGTCTTCCCCTATCCCCAGAAAAGCAGCATTAGTAATTTTTATAAGTAACGAGTAAGTAATAAGTAATAGGTCTGCAACAAAAGTATACAAGCAGAGCCTTAGGGACTCTTTTGTTTCACATGGATCTGTGTCACAATCAGTGAGCCTAGGGCTGGTTCACGTTATCCTTATCGTGAGTTCTGGAACCAACGACAGATCACTGATCGCGACCAGATCCACGAGAGACAAACATGCTCTTAATGTCTACACATGCACATGTCCCTTCAAGTCATCACAAAAACTGTGGCAACAGTACTACTCCCACGACCATTTCCTTTCCCAGAGCAAAAATTCAAAACTTAATGCACATCAAGCAATCTCTGGTTAATATCCCAATGTGCATGTACATGTATGCATGTTGCTTGTCTCCCTCAAATGAACCATAATTTCTTTCCTTTTACTCTGCTTCTGTGACCCTGCTACCATTTTTTTCAGAGGTTGTAACAAAGAGTGTCCTTGATTGCCTTGGTAAAATCCCACATAGGGTCTGAGCAATGTAACATTCATTCATTTTTGATATGTGTTTGCCAGATAAACAGTGCCAAATCAAAACAGAAAATCTTAAGTTCTCGTCTTGGAATGCTGGTGACCTAGGTTCATACCCCACCAAAATCACATTAAGCACCTCCTGTCATCCTTACATGAAACCATAGGTTTCATCTAAACTATTTTTTTCTTTCTAACATTGCATTTTTCCCACTTTGCACACTGCAATTCCCTGACTCTCCATTAGTATTTATTTCATGCTCAATGCAAAGTGAACTTGAATAAGAATTTCTGGTTGAACATCAAATAGTTTATGCACAAAATGCAAAGCACATCTTTAATTTTAGCAAATTTTTCTGTGCAGCTTACAGACATCAAATTCACTTTGTTTAACTGGCATCTGTGTCAGGCCACCCCCCAATAGTCGGTCTATGTTCAGCGCGCGTCGATTTTTAATGTGTGTGTTAATTTTTTTCCCCCATATTCTACTCAAAATTTTCAAAACATCGGCGTATCAATTCTGGAACTTTGGTCTGACCAGAGACCAAGTATTTTGGGGGGGGGGGCCTTAAGTATGAAACCTTCTTGCGATGATTAGGAAATCATAACAATATTTTGTTTTTAAATTATAACAAATATTCAAGTATGCATCCCATTTTAATGCAGATTTCTATTCCTGTTGTAAATGTAAACATGGCAACAGCCCAAATGTTTCCAGATCTTTTAGACACATCTCAGTGCAATATCATACATGGATCTTGAGCCTCTGATGTCAGTGGCAAAATTTTACTCATTGGAATCAACCTCCAACATACCAGATGATGACCTGTAATTCCCTTTGGGCTGGGGAGACTTCAAGATGAGACTCAAACAAATAAGCCTTTTGCGAGTTAACTTTGACCCAAATCTGGTACACAAAGTTCTTTAAATTCCCTTGAACATACATGTAAAAACTTGAACTCCCTCACTAAAACCACTGTTGCTATCTACCTCTTGATTTAGGGCAAGCTTTTGCTTAGTTACATGAGAGACGCCTTGCAATAATACATGATTCTCATTGGATAAGGAGGGCACAAAGGAACCAGTCCATTCCAGAGATGGTGGTCGCTATGCGAAAGCTTGCCCAGAATCACGAGGTATAGCAACAATGTCTTTAGTCTGCGGAATTCAAATTGTTATGTTTACATGTATGTGCAGTCAGATAACTCAGTGCACCAGATTTTATTCAAATTTAACTCACAAAATGGCTTATTGGAAGCGTGTTGGTGGATATTTCTAGATACAATATATATAGTGAAGGCAGATCGTGATTTCTGTATTTGTTTGCTAAAACAAACTTCTCACAGTCAGCTGCAAATCTAAACATTACCATGGCATATGTAATTGTGCATTAAAAGGTAGCTGGCTGTAGAAAACACAGGTACCCCTGCACGCAGTACATACATGTACATGTAAGTATACCAGAATGTACTACATTGACAAATACATGTACAATTCTCCTGCCAATACATGTACATGGATACATGTGCAAACATGCTCACTGACCTTCCTCACAGTACATACACTCTGGCAAATTTAACTGACAAGAGTCCTGTTAAATTTTATGGTTAACATACTGTCTATGATAAGACAGAGAGCAGGGATACAGCTTCTATGATTAAGAACATGATCTTTACTGGCTTCAACACAAGGCTGCTTGACCAATGGCAGCGAAACAATTTTCAAAGTGGGGAGGGGCCATTTGTTAGAAGTTAACATCAGACATTTAAGGACCTACCAAAGGTGGGGGGATCATTACCCCCAAGTCCAACAAGTGAGGAGGGAGGGGGAGTGGCTCCCTGGCCCCACCACTTCCGTGGCAACCCTGGCCCCACCACTTCCGTGGCAACCCTGGCCCCACCACTTCCGTGGCAACCCTGGCCCCACCACTTCCGTGGCAAGTGTGCTTGACTGATCCATCTCAAGCCAAAGTATTCCCAACGATACCTTGATCTACTCATGGAACTGCAAAGCAGGTTTTTAGAATGCACTGGACATGTACATGGATAAAACTATGCCCGACAGTGTCCCATCCTACATTTTAAACATACATGTAACTGATTTCAGTAAATGGAACTGTAAAAGTCTTCACTCCGTTGTGCTACCGCAAATCTGTTTATTTGCTTCCTCAACCATGAAACGCTTCAAATCTCTGGTCTTCGCTCACAATCCAATCTGCTAGTTCCTCTTACCTCCATTAAGGCTGGAGAACATCCATATCCAGAACTCTGTATCAAACAGTTTCAAAGACTCTCACACTTACATGTCGGTGTAATCCTACCCTACCCTACTGAATTGATTGGGACATTTCTTTGTTCCCATAATGAGTTTGGTCCTCACAATATAGGTGAAATATTGTGTTTGTCCCCACAACTACAGAGCAAGTACTGCTGTATTGGGAGACTTAGATGTAGGTGTGCCCCCTCCCCCAATGTCATTATGGGATTAGAAGAGCAATATCCATTGTCCAAGCTGCATGTGTATAATGGATAAGAGTACTGTGGTCTTCCATTTGCAGCAACAACTTAGCAATTCTCATTCCTTCACATGTATGGTATTAATGCAAGAGGGCACCTGAGTTCAGAATACATGTGTGTAGTGTACATTGTACATGTACATGTACATGTAGAAATGTGCATGTAGCATACATACATGTACATGTACATTAACAGGTGTATCGTCTAACAATCACATACATGTACTGATAAATGTATGCCTGAGCCTTTTTTGTGTACATGTACATGCTGGCTGGCATGGCTGGGAAGAAATTCAACCTTCCTTTATTTGTTACTTTTCAATCCTACTGTGATTTAATAGAGGTGATGTGTTGCTGACATCTCTGTGGTATACTGCATCTCAGAGCCGGTTTTTGTTATTTTAATTTAGTTAATACAAGGAATGCACAAAAGGTTCACTTGAGCCTATCCCAGTAATGCATGTGTACTGGTACAAGGCTTTTACCCTCTGAGGACACGTTAATGCACAACCTCTATAAAGCCATGCTCACTGCACTGTGTACATGTGTGTCTATGTCCTTCAATACTTTACCATAAAAGAACATTAGTCCTCCTCATTCCACCCGGTAAATTATTGTTCTGAATTACATGTACATCTAGAAGCCCATTTAATTAAACCTACTGTACATGTATATGGGAATTTTTCCCTCTTTCTTCACATTTCTGAACAAAATAAATGATTTTAGAAGACCTGAGATAGTACAGAGTATTGCAATGAATTTGAGGCTTAATCCTCATTTGAAGAGCCTGGTTATTTTGAACCATCTCACAGCGGAGGATGGGACCAATGAACAAATGAACCAAGCTCAACTGTTCTGAAACTTTGCATGCATGTAAAGGTACTCTTTAATAGGATACATGTAAAGTTTGAACTCAATCAGACATACTGTTTTCTTATTATGGTCACTTAAGTTGAAGGTGTTCAAGCCCATACATGTGCACTGAGCACGGCAGTGAGAAAAGTACTTGGCTGACCCGTCTCAGAAAAATAGGAGCTGTGCAAGAATGGTGTGCTTGATTTTCACAAATAGGTATCAAAACGACCACAAAAAGTTACTCTAAAACTAGCGAAGGCTCAGCTGCTGACAAAAATGCACAGCACTGAGGACAAAATGTCGAACTTGAACGGGGAAGGGAATTTTCCACCTCCCCCCCCAAAAAAATAGCCCTGAATAACCCTTTCAAACAGCAAAGCATAAACTGGAAATAAAGTTAAATGAGGAACAAGGTTGTAGTTTTTAGAATTGTATTGAAAAAAACTTCTTTACATGCCATGCATGGACCCTTTAATGCAACAGAGGACCTACATGTACCTGTCTCCATTTCAAGTCAAACCAACAAAACAATCAGGGACTAGAATTGTTGCAAATCAACAGATATTGCCAAAACCTGCTTTAATCAATGCACAAATTGACTGTGTGATCACCTGTTACGAAACCAGCAATAACATACTGGTCGTCACATTAAAATGGCCAAACAACAAAATGCATGTTGCCATTAGTCTGGTTGATGTGTATAGCTGATCAGCTTTAAAAAAACCTGTCTCTCTTGTAGGGCATACATGTACATGTATGCTACATGAACTACATGTACATGTATGCTACATGAACTACATGTACATGTATACATACACAACAATCCATGTTCGACTTGAACATTCTTCACCAATGTAGTGTGCTAGTATGTGACATGAACCTGTACAATTTTCATTCTGAGAGTCATTTGTTAAATGTCATCCCATCTCTCCATCAACTTATTTTTATTTTGTTTTCCATATGAAAGGAAACAACCATTTTTGTTTGGCCTGCTGACTGACTGTTAAGTGGCTGATTTGACTGTGCATCCATGTACATGTACATGTAGGTGACATGCATTTGCATACATTTAGACGCCATTTAGAGATGTAGGATCTTAATACTTAATTTGAGACATCTGATAACATACTTCATGCAAGTATACCATCAAGACAACACACCCAGTTACTTCACTAAACAGTTTGTTCATCAATCCTAAACTTCAATTTAACAATAAAACAGTTTAACTCTGTAGTATTTCCTAGCCTATTCAAGTTGGCAATTTCCAACTCCAACTCTCCCAGGTACTACAACATCTTCTCTCTATTAGAGTACTTGGGAGACCTGAGGAGAGTAGACTATGGTACTACTAAACCGTGCACAGTGCACAGTTAAAAGCATGACATTTAATGTTCCGTCCTGTTGACAGTAAGCACACAGAATATGAAACTTGCTTAGGAAAAAGACGTAACAGTTCCTTGCAAGAGTGAAGAGGGTGTTGGGTCAAATGAGACTAAAGCATGCTTTATGCTCGGATAGACATGTACTGAATTTTGAAAAATAGATCAGTGAGAGACTCGAGTGTATCGACAGGAATACCAGGGGTTTAGATAACGTGTATTGGCGTATATATGTACACTTCCAGACTTGGAAATCTAGTCAAAATAAGCAGCATAAAACCTCATGCAGAACGTAAAATATGCAGTGAGTTCCACTATAGAAAGAGTACCACAAGTTTCCGTATTTTTCATGTTTCGTCAATTATGCCATGCACCACAGAGTAACATTTGTAGTGGATGGTACTGAAACCGATCTGTTCATGTTCATCTGTATACAGCTTTTCCAGCCGCTCCATGCATAACCAAGATAACTTTTTCAGAAAATCCTGAATTGACGGGAAAGACCCGAAGTGGAAGGTGTTGTAGACTGAAATGGGCTACTGCACACGCATTGTGCGCATGGATCGTTTTTGTGTACGAACACCTGGTCACCAGACTCCCCACAGACACGATGCAGTAAAATTGATTCCTAGCCCACGGGGACCAAACCATTTTCATTGATTTTTGCAAGAATGGATAGGGTTTGAGTAGCCTGAACTCCTCATTGAAAGTTCCTCAAAAACGTGAAGTTTTCTGCAAATTTTGATCTGCTAAACACTGGCATTTTCAAGTGGCATTTTAAAAGCTTTCTGGTACATCTACAAGAAACCAGGTATCACTTTTGGAAAATTTGAGTCTGAAACACCTTAAAAATATTGAAGTTTAGATCGCGAGTGTGAGCGCATTTGGCTGCCAAGGGATGAAGTGCACCGGGGATTTTCTGAATGGCCCCTGCCGGGCTTGTGCCCACGGCAGCCAGTCAACATGACATCTGTGTGTGGTACGGACTTATATGATTTTGTCTATGCTGTCATGAGTTCATGGTTATTACTAAGCACTGTTTTTACTGTGTTTTTCAAGAGAAATAACAAGTATTATTATATTTACGAAGGCACAAGGACAAACTCTCATAATATGGGTACTCAGTTCCTCCACCTCTCAGGGAGTACAGTACTCTCCCTCTCAGGAAGAGGAAGAGTACAATACAAAACAACACTCAGGGCAAAAGAGTCATGTACTCTACTCTAAGCAAGAAAGTGGGAATTGTACTCATGGCTTAGAGAAAATCATCTGAATCCCTAAATACCCAAACTATATACATGTACATGTATATATATATGGCTTATCACTCTGCCTCTTGTAGAGGTGTACATGTAGATCACTAACTGACCCATGATGGTAGGTTGTTGACGGCACTGAGTATTGTCTGCTTCTCATTCTCAGTGGCTCGACGAGCGAGTTCCATGGTCCAGCGTTTTTGTTGGCTGCTACGTTCCCGCCATACCATTACCACTGTCACCTATGGTCAAATATAAAGCACATTGCTCATAATATACATTCTACAGTTACATGACTTTTCCACGAGTGGTAGAAACAAACATGGCATGTTTTCTGTGTAACAATAGAAATAGCATTTTCGTGGTGTGATTATTGAAGTTCAAACTATACAGAAAGTCAATTCCGGTGAATTCCAGTGACCCTTGTTATATAATTATGAGTTTAGTGATTCAATTAGATTTGATGAACATAGGCCTACATGTACAGGCATTGAGAATAGTTAAAAAAAAAGAAACCTATACTGTCATCTTATTATCTTGGGGCTTATGGTATTTACCAAAAGTGTGCAGTGTTTGGGAATCTTCCAAATTTCCAAACATCAGCATTTGGACTTTCAGATTGAATTTGGAAAGACTTTTTGTTTCCTTTTGATTTGTGCTGCCACTAATTTTAACCTTAACCATCCTCAATCCTCCAAAAACGCTCAGAGGATTTTGGAGGACTGAGGCTGTATGGTACAACTCCTGCGTTGCAGATTGTGAAGGATGCACAGTCTCAAGGTCTGGAGTTAAGCCTTGTATTGTTTATGTCCCCCATGCATAAATCCATGCCTTGATTACCGTCCCTCATCTACACTGCTAGCTGGCCGGAGGATACCAATTACCATTTACATTGCCTCAACACAGTGAGAGGAAATGTCAGAAGATTTTTGACAGATTGAGGCAGTGGTAATATCTCCACGGAACACATTCAAGAAAGCTCAGTGCATTTTGGAAAATTGAGGCTGTATCCAATATTTTCATGGGGGCAGTTGGAGGATTTTGAATGAGGGTTATAAGGGTTAACAGTCATGTTGGTAACTTAGGTAACTTAGCCTAGGTAACACTCAGATACAGCATTTAAATCACAGCCCTCAGTACTCCCAGAACTGTGGGGTCCGACATCCGCCCCACTCCCAAGAGGAGCGGGGCAGACGTTGGACCCCACAGTTCTGAGGGTAAGTCCTCAGCACATCAATGACAATATTATGAAAGCAAAATTTCTGAAGGAAGTGTCAACTGAAAGTCCAACGCAAAATTCGGAAATGCCATATGATGCACGAAAGAACATGGTAAGAACTCCATGACCACTACCTTCTGCATTTTTAAATGACATTTTTCTAACTCTGGCAATAAAAACATTGGAAATTCCTTCAGTTACAGTGAGTTTTTATTTACCAGCAGCAGCCAGCTCCAGCTGAATCGGAAATAACCCAATCCCCAAACAGACAGCAGCATGACGAACGATAATCCATGTTTGCGGAGCAAACCAAGCAAGTTCCCGCTGCGGGACCCGGCGGCAAGTTGAGCTTTTTGGCTGGCCGGTTGGTCCACGTCCGTGCCCGCTTCCAAGGGATTCGGCCAGGCTGGTGTGTCGCTAGGACTAGGAGGCATCGCGATAACCTGATTCGATATTCATAAGGCAGCTCCGAAGTAGATGATGTTTACTGCCTAGGTGACAGGGTTTAGGTGCAGAAGCTTTTCCGTTACTGCGCTTTGAGGTGTTGTTGTCTTGGCCTTCTTAAAGGCCAACAGGTTCACCCGCGACATATAATACAGTAAAGGCTACAGCGTAAGCCCAGCCTAGTAATGTTATTCATGAAAGCACTCAAGTTACTCAAAGAAACTATCGCATGCTACGCACAATGCATGCTGTGTAAGTCCAACAATTGTAGTGCGCCCTCTATTGATTACAAAACAATTCATTTTCTAAATCTTCAATGATCTCGAAATTTTGAGATTCAGATTTTCATGAATTTACCATTCCGTTACAACGAGAGCTCCAATACAATACATCTCTGATATCTACTCAAAAAATCACACTCCCGAGTTTGAAAGCTGGAACATTATCGTCGTTTGGGTCATTATTCACTTGTAAATGTATAAAAATGAACCGGACGGCCACAAAGAGGCAGACTGAGAGGAAGTCTAGAGGCGATTTTGAAATAGGCCAAAACTTGGATCCACAACTCCTCCATGGAACAGCATTCAGAGTCTTTACCCGCGAAGTGATGGGATCTTAAACGAATGATTGTTATTTTCAGAAAATTGTCGCAGACTCCAAGCGTAGTATAAAAGTGAGTTTTGTCAGAACATTAGTCCCACGGAGGTTAGCGTGGCAAAATGAGTTCCTAATTAGTTTTTGATAACAGAATCTGCCCCGATTAGCCCCATAAAAGACTGTAAACTATGTGCACTGCTAGTTTGTTTTTGTTTTGTGCGTGTGTCTGTGATTATTAATGGCAGAACACTCAGCAGCAGTAAACGTACAAAGCATTAATAGTGGACGAGGATCAATTCCAAGGTATTTGCGAGCAAATTGGTGATTTTCATCATCGTTAAACGAGGTGCTTTCCTTTTTTTTACACACATTTGTTTTTCATTTCCCCCTCCTCCGCGCCTCCCCTCGCGATAGCCATGCTGTGTTAACCAACCTGTTATCAAGATTTTGAAGTGAGGGTACTTGTATTTCTTTCTCCATTTGGGAATAGAGAGGTTTCTCATCGATTTCAAGGTTTTTATAGGTTTGTGCACAAACAAGAATGCCCCCACTTAGCTTCATGTAGCACAGTTAGTGAGCGCTCTAGTGAATTATGTATAGCTCATTGTGCCCAATTATTAGATGTGCTGTTTGGGATTGATTTACCGTTCGACCTATTGAAACTGTCACAGCAATGGTCGAACTGGACATGAGCATAGCCAGGAAAGGGCGCGGCTCTTTCAAAAGGGAAACATTTAACAGTACAGACAAACAAACCATCATGAGTACAAGAGGGGGTGGTTTGTTCAGACGCATTTGCCTAGATATTGACTGTGTTCATTCCCTATCCATGTCATTTTGCTCCTCTTTTCTTATTCTTTCCTTTTCTTTTTTCCCCCATCTTTAAGGAAGGGGTTCAAACATCCTTTATGAGCACATAAGTTAGGCCTACTAAGAATGGCATAGGTCAATCGTTTTCTTTTCTTTCATTTGCTTTTTTTCATAGCAAAAATGGGGTAGGCAATTCTATGCTCAAAAAGTTGCGGGAAATCTCATACATTCCCACATTATAATTGCATCCTATGCTCTCCATGCATTTTACAAATACACTCTCTGGAAATTCACCAGCACACGTATAGTCCGTCCCGTGATTGTGATATCAATACTCGTTGTATTATGTACCTGAGATAAACTAACAAAAAGACATTTCAAAGGCTGAGTTTTGAACTTTGTTCGGAAAGGCCATTTTTTTTCCGCAAACGACAGGCCTCTGTGCTGTAAATATAAGAATTAGCCTCTTTATCTTTAGTGTAGAAGAATAATATGCAGTATGAGGTTTGGAATTGGCAGGTGCATGCGCATCACGTCGGAAAATACAATGATGTGTATGATGACATGACTGGATTAGGAATTGAGTGCTACATGAAGGTGAGTACTGAGCAGAACAAAACGAAATTCTACAGTTACTTGTAAGTTAACGGACAATGCATTGCTTGCACGTATGTTTTTATTAATCTCTACGTGTTATTATATTATGATTATGCAAATTCGAAACAAAGAGTCCCACCGTGATTGATTGGACAGTTCAAACATGCTCGCAGTACCTGCGGTAAAAACTCTCTCAACTAGCGTTTACTGGTATGCATGTTACAGTTGAAATGACGTCTTTCAATTAAAATGTGCAATGTAAATTCACCAAACCGTCATGATGGTTTTACTTGGCGTTTGGTATACGCCTTTTTTATTTGAAACCCAATTTTCTATTAGCCAGCATACTTCCTTATGCCCCAAATAATAGATTATTCGGGCGTTCCTTTATGTCATCTCCCGCAGTAAACAATATCAAAGTTTCCATAGTATTAGTCCATCACCATTTATGGCATCTGAGAGGTCACATTTACTAGCCTGCACGACAGGCAGCAGCGATGACGGAGCCGGCCCCAGCCGAATGGCAACTCCTCAGGCAAGTCAACACAGCCTGCTCCCAACCAACACCACTCAATCCGCGGGTGAATCAAGGGTACCTCCACCACGAGGTCCGGAAGAAGCCCAGCCCCCGCGGTCCGTTCCCCCAGTACCCAAGACCATGCTCAAGACAGTAGTCAACGCCTACATCATGTGGTTCCCCTTCGGATTGCTGGGCTTCCATCACTTCTACCTTAAGAACGCTTCTTTCGGCTTCAAATACCTGATTACTTTCGGCCTCTTCGGGTTCGGCTGGCTGGTCGATTTCTGGCGTATGCCCATGCTAGTGAACGCAGCCAATATGGAGGTATTATATCAAATTACCAAGTGACCTTTTTTTCAATGCTGGACAGTGGACGGTGCACTTCAAAGATCATGGTAGTCCTTTAAAAAGGTGGGAGAAAGGGGTCTAAATCAGATTTTGTTCCGGGCCCAGAGAAAGTTCAGGGTATATGAGTTGATATGAAAATGGAACACATGCCAAATCAAAACAAACAAAATGGTCTGACCTAGTGTTAATATATTTCAGGCCACTTTGAGTTTTGTTAATTCCACGAAAGGATTTAGGTTAGACTCGTATCATTTAGGTACCGATTAATGCTGACCAGGGGTAGCCGTCATTGTTGATCCAGTGTATCATAATCGGCCACTTTGTAACCTGTATGCGGAAATACTTTTGATTCGGTATATTTGGGTTTCACATTTTATATTTTTTTTATGTTTACTCGAAACGGGATTCCACAGTTACAGCTTGGTCTATTGTCCCAACATACTTCCAATCGGCAACGACCTACACCTAGCTAGCTTTAGTCATCACATTTGTATGGAGCACAGGCATAATAAACGCATAGACCGCCGGTCTTGCGCGCGTAACCGTCATTTTGAATGGGCAAACAGTGTGCGAAGCGATGGATGATAACCCGTTCAGCGAACATCACGCGCAACGCACTTATACTGCCTGTATTTGTTTGCATGTGCTCCCAAAATACGTTCACTTTTTTGCTCTTCAGTACAGCAATCTCTTTTTCTCAAATATTGCAACTGCATTGTTTCGAATCCCTAATCGAGAAATGGCTTTGTAGAATTTTATGGCTGGAATTCTTCAACTGTGCGCAAATTCCCTATACTGAGGAGTGAATTCGCCCATACTGAGTTTTGATTTTAGTCGGGCGCCGTGGAGATCACGAAAAGCCCTTGTAGTTTTTAATAGGATCTGGTGGTCTATGCGTTTATATGTCTGTGGTATGGAGCCCTAAGGGTGCACTGTCCCAATTCAAGAAAAAATTCTCCGCCAGCCTGAGGCGCCCAAAAGTACCCCCTCTTTTCGAAAAGAGCGGTCTGTTTGGGCCAAAAAATGGTGGAATTGTGTCAGTATGGCCCAGAATCATGTCTGTAGATTCAGGGGCACCCATCTGGGGGCAAAGCAGACGAAAATGTGATTGAAAATTTGTCAGAAGAGCCCCAGGAAGGTGAGGGATTTCATTTGAAAAATGGCCGCTGAGAAGACTTGGGAACATTTACTTTTAGGGGGTGAGTTTGTTTTTGGCGGATAATTAACAAATTCATTGGTTAACCTACCAAAAACTGAAAATCAAATGAAATCTGAAGGACCAAACAACACATTGTTTTTTGTTTGAGAGGCCTCAGGGACTTCAGTTGCCTGCCATAGGGCTCCAAACTTGGTTGATTTTACACTATTTTCAAGGGAGTTTGAATTGGTTCAGTGCACCCCTAAGGCCGCATCACACACAGCGCCCTCAGCGGTTAGGAACAATACAGAGTATTATCAATATTGGAAATGTGCGCTTCGGAGATTAACAGTAAAACGTATCTGCTTTATCATGTAGATGAGGGAAATAGATGTTTCCATCATTTCTCACAGTGTATATTTCATGAGCTTCCGGAATAGACTGCTTTCTTTGTAATTTTCTTTTTAGATCGAAGCGAAATGGATATGGGAACATGAGATCTGTGAAACCATGACCGGAGACGAGATACCTAGGTTCAAATACGAAAAACCGAAGCGTTTGTCTGACTGCTACCTCCTCGGATTCACCACTGGGTTCTTAGGTAAAAATAAAATTACAAAAGGATTTGTAAAAAAAAAAAAACCATCACCGCAGCCACCACCACGTTTCTATTTTGATGCTTTATCTAATATTTTCCTTGGGATGTAACTTTTCGGCCAAATAATAGGCGAAAGAAACAAATGTGCTTTAAATTGCCACAAAAATGTCTTCTTTTACGTGACAGCCTCGTTGTTCATGCTCTTTGAGTGGTTTTTATGTTTTACAATAAAGGGTTAACTATTTGAAGGATTTTTTGTTTCGTTTCGTTTCGTTTCGTTTGTTTTGTTTTGTTTTGTTTTGTTTTGTTTGTTTTGTTTTGTTTTGTTTTGTTTTGTTTTGTTTTGTTTTGTTTTGTTTTGTTTTGTTTTGTTTTGTTTTGTTTTGTTTTGTTTTGTTTTGTTTTGTTTTGTTTTGTTTTGTTTTGTTTTGTTTTGTTTTGTTTTGTTTTGTTTTGTTTTGTTTTGTTTTGTTTTGTGTTTTGTTTTGTGTTTTGTTTTGTTTGGTTTGGTTTGGTTTGGTTTGGTTTGGTTTGGTTTGTTTGTGCTAAAATCAAACCTCATCAGTCACAACGGCCAACTCCCGTAAAATAAAACACTGAAGTGCTCACGACTTTAGTGAAGGGAACAGGACCAATATTTTTACAAGTCTTATTAAACATGTTTGAGATTGGAAATATCCCTTTAGCTCCATTGAATCTGTGCCACTGTAAGCAGGGAAAATATTTGTAAAAGTCTTCAATATGGGAACGTCTAATCTTTTATTTCAGCTTTGACCTCAGTTTTGACCTTTAACCCTATATTGATTTGTGACGTGTATTCCCGTCGTAGGTTTCCATCATCACTATCTAGGCCGCCACGTTCTGGGTCTCGTGTACCTATGCACATTGGGGCTGCTCACAGTAGGCTTTGTGAGCGACTGGATCCGCATGCCTATTCACCTTAAGCGTTATAATGAGCGACGGGCGAAGGAGATTCAAGGAATCAAGGAACCGCAGATGTACTACCTCGATGACGCCTATATTCTGGCCGTCCCCGGTGGAATCCTTGGCTTCCACAACTTCTACTTGGGCCGGTATTTCTGGGGATTCGTCTACCTACTCACGCTGGGCTTGCTTGGGATGGGGTGGGTGATGGACCTCATCCGCATGCCTTTGCTAGTTCAGGAAGCAAATCTTCGGGCCAAGTCAGGCCGGTCGATGTTCGACGGTATTGAGCAAGGTACCAAGTACCGATCTACCGAGGACGAGGTACCGCGCATTGACCCATACTACTCAGACTACAACTCCACCCACTCCCATCCCTCGCTCTCGCATTCTGATACTCCAGCTCGCACGGTCACTGCTCCCCACAGGAATAGAATTCTACGACCTGCCTCTCAGAGGCCTGTCCCGAAGCCTCGGCACTTTAAGGAGTTCCGGTCATCTGATGAGTTTGAGCCTGCCACTTCATCGCAACCAGAGGACTTCGATCTGCCACCCCACTCACAAGGTCTATCGGAGCCACCTCCTCCCTACGTCTCTGTGGCCGATCCGGGCAGTGCCTTGCAAAATGATGAAACAAATATTTGAAGCAGCTGTCAAAAGGAAGAAAAAGTCACAGCGATGATTACCCAGTACTGTCATGGCTTCATCCACACCATGCTGATATTGAAGATCTTGTACTGAATGTCACAGTTTGCTTGCTCCAACATACACCAGTAATTTCTTCTATCGATCGCATTCAGATAGGCGTTGCTATAATTGCATCAAAAGACAATGCCTTTGTGATCAATGTAACAGTTAACTGAGAATGTAGGCAGTTTGCAGTGAAGGTTTGTATAACAACTCTTGGGCAATATCTTGGTGCATCAAGCGTGGAGCTTATGTTCAAGTACTTCCTCTGCAATGGCAATGCCATGGCTGAATGTTTGAAGGGATAATACAAACCTTCAAAATGCAGCTTTGTGTTTCAGTTAACCTTATTTTCAACTCTTGTTCACTATTTTAAAGAGTACTTTACTGCCTTTTTTATGCTTATGAGTTTTCTATAGTCATGAGCAAAACTGTGATGTCATCCCAGGAAGAAGCCTCAATGTTACATTGGTTTG